>NC_000087.7:82509984-82847067 GCF_000001635.26 Mus musculus | reverse complement strand
ACTTTCAAAGAACAGGCTCCTGGTTTGGTTGATACTTTGAATAGTTCTTTTTGTGCCCACTTGGTTGATTCCAGCACTGAGTTTGATTATTTTCTGCTATCTACTCCCCCTTGTAAATTTGCCTCCTTTTGTTCTAGAGCTTTTAGGTGTGCTGTCAAGCTCTTAGTGTGTGCTCTCTCTTGTTTCTTTTTGGTGGCACTCAGAGCTGTTGGTTTTCTTTGTGGGACTACATTCATTGTGTCCCATAAGTTTGGGTATATTGTCCCTTCATTTTCATTAAACTCTAAAAAGTGTTTAATTTCTTCTTTATTTCTTCCTTGACCAAGTTATCATTGAGTAGAGTGTTGTTCAGCTTTCACATGAATGTTGGCTTCCTATTATTTATGTTGTTATTGAAGATCAGCCTTCCTCCATGGTGATGTGATAGAGTGTATGGGATACTTTCAATATTTTTGTTGAGTCCTGTTTTGTGACTGATTATATGGTCTATTGTGGAGACGGTACCATGAGGTGCTGAGAAGAAGTTATATGCTTTTGTTTTAGGGTAAAATGTTCTGTAGATATCTATTAAATCCATTTGTTTCATAAATTCTTTTATCTTCAATGTGTCTCTGTTTAGTTTCTATTTCCCCGATCTTTCTATAGATAAGAGTGGGTTGTGAAGTCTCCCTCTATTATGGTGTGCAGTGCAATGAATGATTTGAGGTTTACTAAAGTTTCTTTAATGAATGTGGATGCCATTGCATTTGGAGCAAAGATATTCAGAATTGAGGGTTCATCTTGGAAGATTTTGCCTTTCATGATCATTAACTGTCCCTTCTTGTCTTTTTTGATAACTTTGGGTTGGAAATTGATTTTATTCTATATTAGAATGGCTACTCCAGGTTATTTCTTCAGACCATTTGCTAGGAAAATTGTTTTCCAGCCTTTTACTCTGAGGTAGTGTCTGGTTTTGTCCCTGAGGTGGGTTTCTTTTTTTTTTTTTTTTTCTTTTTTTTTTTCCATTTTTTATTAGGTATTTAACTCATTTACATTTACAATGCTATACCAAAAGTCCCCCATATCCACCCACCCCCACTCCCCTGCCCACCCACTCCCCCTTTTTGGCCCTGGTGTTCCCCTGTACTGGGGCATATAAAGTTTGCAAGTCCAATGGGCCTCTCTTTCCAGTGATGGCCGACTAGGCCATCTTTTGATATATATGCAGCTAGAGTCAAGAGCTCTGGGGTACTGGTTAGTTCATAATGTTGTTCCACCTATAGGGTTGCAGATCCCTTTAGCTCCTTGGCTACTTTCTCTAGCTCCTCCATTGGGAGCCCTATGATCCATCCATTAGCTGACTGTGAGCATCCACTTCTGTGTTTGCTAGGCCCCGGCATAGTCTCACAAGAGACAGCTACATCTGGGTCCTTTCAATAAAATCTTGCTAGTGTATGCAATGGTGTCAGCGTTTGGATGCTGATTATGGGGTGGATCCCTGGATATGGCAGTCTCTACATGGTCCATCCTTTCATCTCAGCTCCAAACTTTGTCTCTGTAACTCCTTCCATGGGTGTTTTGTTCCCAAAACTAAGGAGGGGCATAGTGTCCACATTTCAGTCTTTATTCTTCTTGAGTTTCATGTGTTTAGCAAATTATATCTTATATCTTGGGTATCCTAGGTTTGGGGCTAATATCCACTTATCAGTGAATACATATTGTGTGAGTTTCTTTGTGAATGTGTTACCTCACTCAGGATGATGCCCTCCAGGTCCATCCATTTGGCTAGGAATTTCATAAATTCATTCTTTTTAATAGCTGAGTAGTATTCCATTGTGTAGATGTACCACATTTTCTGTATCCATTCCTCTGTTGAGGGGCATCTAGGTTCTTTCCAGCTTCTGGCTATTATAAATAAGTCTGCTATGAACATAGTGGAGCATGTGTCCTTCTTACCAGTTGGGGCATCTTCTGGATATATGCCCAGGAGAGGTATTGCTGGATCCTCTGGTAGTACTATGTCCAGTTTTCTGAGGAACCGCCAGACTGATTTCCAGAGTGGTTGTACAAGCCTGCACTCCCACCAACAATGGAGGAGTGTTCCTCTTTCTCCACATCCACGCCAGCATCTGCTGTCACCTGAATTTTTGATCTTAGCGATTCTGACTGGTGTGAGGTGGAATCTCAGGGTTGTTTTGATTTGCATTTCCCTGATGATTAAGGATGTTGAACATTTTTTCAAGTGCTTCTCTGCCATTCGGTATTCCTCAGGTGAGAATTCTTTGTTCAGTTCTGAGCCCCATTTTTTAATGGGGTTATTTGATTTTCTGAAGTCCACCTTCTTGAGTTCTTTATATATGTTGGATATTAGTCCCCTATCTGATTTAGGATAGGTAAAGATCCTTTCCCAATCTGTTGGTGGTCTTTTTGTCTTATTGACGGTGTCTTTTGCCTTGCAGAAACTTTGGAGTTTCATTAGGTCCCATTTGTCAATTCTCGATCTTACAGCACAAGCCATTGCTGTTCTGTTCAGGAATTTTCCCCCTGTGCCCATATCTTCAAGGCTTTTCCCCACTTTCTCCTCTATAAGTTTCAGTGTCTCTGGTTTTATGTGAAGTTCCTTGATCCACTTAGATTTGACCTTAGTACAAGGAGATAAGTATGGATCGATTCGCATTCTTCTACACGATAACAACCAGTTGTGCCAGCACCAATTGTTGAAAATGCTGTCTTTCTTCCACTGGATGGTTTTAGCTCCCTTGTCGAAGATCAAGTGACCATAGGTGTGTGGGTTCATTTCTGGGTCTTCAATTCTATTCCATTGGTCTACTTGTCTGTCTCTATACCAGTACCATGCAGTTTTTATCACAATTGCTCTGTAGTAAAGCTTTAGGTCTGGCATGGTGATTCCGCCAGAAGTTCTTTTATCCTTGAGAAGACTTTTTGCTATCCTAGGTTTTTTGTTATTCCAGACAAATTTGCAAATTGCTCCTTCCAATTCGTTGAAGAATTGAGTTGGAATTTTGATGGGGATTGCATTGAATCTGTAGATTGCTTTTGGCAAGATAGCCATTTTTACAATGTTGATCTTGCCAATCCATGAGCATGGGAGATCTTTCCATCTTCTGAGATCTTCCTTAATTTCTTTCTTCAGAGATTTGAAGTTTTTATCATACAGATCTTTCACTTCCTTAGTTAGAGTCACGCCAAGATATTTTATATTATTTGTGACTATTGAGAAGGGTGTTGTTTCCCTAATTTCTTTCTCAGCCTGTTTATTCTTTGTATAGAGAAAGGCCATTGACTTGTTTGAGTTTATTTTATATCCAGCTACTTCACCGAAGCTGTTTATCAGGTTTAGGAGTTCTCTGGTAGAATTTTTAGGGTCACTTATATATACTATCATATCATCTGCAAAAAGTGATATTTTGACTTTCTCTTTTCCAATTTGTATCCCCTTGATCTCCTTTTGTTGTCGAATTGCTCTGGCTAATACTTCAAGTACTATGTTGAAAAGGTAGGGAGAAAGTGGACAGCCTTGTCTAGTCCCTGATTTTAGTGGGATTGCTTCCAGCTTCTCTTCATTTACTTTGATGTTGGCTACTGGTTTGCTGTAGATTGCTTTTATCATGTTTAGGTATGGGCCTTGAATTCCTGATCTTTCCAGAACTTTTATCATGAATGGGTGTTGGATCTTGTCAAATGCTTTTTCTGCATCTAACGAGATGATCATGTGGTTTTTGTCTTTGAGTTTGTTTATATAATGTATTACATTGATGGATTTTCGTATATTAAACCATCCCTGCATCCCTGGAATAAAACCTACTTGGTCAGGATGGATGAGTGCTTTAATGTGTTCTTGGATTCGGTTAGCGAGAATTTTATTGAGGATTTTTGCATCGATATTCATAAGAGAAATTGGTCTGAAGTTCTCTATCTTTGTTGGATCTTTCTGTGGTTTAGGTATCAGAGTAATAGTGGCTTCATAAAATGAGTTGGGTAGAGTACCTTCTACTTCTATTTTGTGAAATAGTTTGTGCAGAATTGGAATTAGATCTTCTTTGAAGGTCTGATAGAACTCTGCACTAAACCCATCTGGTCCTGGGCTTTTTTTGGTTGGGAGACTATTAATAACTGCTTCTATTTCTTTAGGTGATATGGGACTGTTTAGATGGTCAACTTGATCCTGATTCAACTTTGGTACCTGGTATCTGTCCAGAAATTTGTCCATTTCGTCCAGGTTTTCCAGTTTTGTTGAGTATAGCCTTTTGTAGAAGGATCTGATGGTGTTTTGGATTTCTTCAGGATCTGTTGTTATGTCTCCCTTTTCAGTTCTGATTTTGTTAATTAGGATTTTGTCCCTGTGCCCTTTAGTAAGTCTAGCTAAGGGTTTATCTATCTTGTTGATTTTCTCAAAGAACCAACTCCCGTTTGGTTAATTCTTTGAATAGTTCTTCTTGTTTCCACTTGGTTGATTTCACCCCTGAGTTTGATTATTTCCTGCCGTCTACTCCTCTTGGGTGAATTTGCTTCCTTTTTTTCTAGAGCTTTTAGATGTGTTGTCAAGCTGCTAGTATGTGCTCTCTCCCGTTTCTTCTTGGAGGCACTCAGAGCTATGAGTTTCCCTCTTAGAAATGCTTTCATTGTGTCCCATAGGTTTGGGTACGTTGTGGCTTCATTTTCATTAAACTCTAAAACGTCTTTAATTTCTTTCTTTATTCCTTCCTTGACCAAGGTATCATTGAGAAGAGTGTTATTCAGTTTCCACGTGAATGTTGGCTTTCCATTATTTATATTGTTATTGAAGATCAGTCTTAGGCCATGGTGGTCTGATAGGATACATGGGACAATTTCAATATTTTTGTATCTATTGAGGCCTGTTTTGTGACCAATTATATGGTCAATTTTGGAGAAGGTCCCTTGAGGTGCTGAGAAGAAGGTATATCCTTTTGTTTTAGGATAAAATGTTCTGTAGATATCTGTCAGGTCCATTTGTTTCATAACTTCTGTTAGTTTCACTGTGTCCCTGTTTAGTTTCTGTTTCCACGATCTGTCCTTTGAAGAAAGTGGTGTGTTGAAGTCTCCCACTATTATTGTGTGAGGTGCAATGTATGCTTTGAGCTTTACTAAAGTGTCTCTAATGAATGTGGCTGCCCTTGCATTTGGTGCGTATATATTCAGAATTGAGAGTTCCTCTTGGAGGATTTTACCTTTGATGAGTATGAAGTGTCCCTCCTTGTCTTTTTTGATAACTTTGAGTTGGAAGTCGATTTTATCCGATATTAAAATGGCTACTCCAGCTTGTTTCTTCAGTCCATTTGCTTAGAAAATTGTTTTCCAGCCTTTCACTCTGAGGTAGTGTCTGTCTTTTTCCCTGAGATGGGTTTCCTGTAAGCAGCAGAATGTTGGGTCCTGTTTGTGTAGCCAGTCTGTTAGTCTATGTCTTTTTATTGGGGAATTGAGTCCATTGATATTAAGAGATATTAAGGAAAAGTAATTGTTTCTCCCTTTTATTTTTGTTGTTAGAGTTGGCATTCTGTTCTTGTGGCTGTCTTCTTTTTGGTTTGTTGAATGATTACTTTCTTGGTTGTTCTAGGGCGTGATTCCCGTCCTTGTATTGCTTCTTTTCTGTTATTATCCTTTGAAGGGCTGGATTCGTGGAAAGATATTGTGTGAATTTGGTTTTGTCATGGAATACTTTGTTTTCTCCATCTATGGTAATTGAGAGTTTGGCCGGGTATAGTAGCCTGGGCTGGCATTTGTGTTCTCTTAGTGTCTGTATAACATCTGTCCAGGCTCTTCTGGCTTTCATAGTCTCTGGTGAAAAGTCTGGTGTAATTCTGATAGGCCTTCCTTTATATGTTACTTGACCTTTCTCCCTTACTGCTTTTAATATTCTATTTTTATTTAGTGCATTTGTTGTTCTGATTATTATGTGTCGGGAGGAATTTCTTTTCTGGTCCAGTCTATTTGGAGTTCTGTAGGCTTCTTGTATGATCATGGGCATCTCTTTTTTTATGTTTGGGAAGTTTTCTTCTATTATTTTGTTGAAGATATTAGCTGGCCCTTTACGTTGAAAATCTTCATTCTCATCAATTCCTATTATCCGTAGGTTTGGTCTTCTCATTGTGTCCTGGATTACCTGGATGTTTTGAGTTAGGATCCTTTTGCATTTTGTATTTTCTTTGACTGTTGTGTCGATGTTCTCTATGGAATCTTCTGCACCTGAGATTCTCTCTTCCATTTCTTGTATTCTGTTACTGATGCTCGCCTCTATGTTTCCAGATCTCTTTCCTAGGGTTTCTATCTCCAGCGTTGCCTCGCTTTGGGTTTTCTTTATTGTGTCTACTTCCCCTTTTAGTTCTAGTATGGTTTTGTTCATTTCCATCACCTGTTTGGATGTGTTTTCCTGTTTTTCTTTAATGATTTCTACCTGTTTGGCTGTGTTTTCCTGCTTTTCTTTAAGGGCCTGTAACTCTTTAGCAGTGCTCTCCTGTAATTCTTTAAGTGACTTATGAAAGTCCTTCTTGATGTCCTCTATCATCATCATGAGAAATGTTTTTAAATCTGGGTCTAGATTTTCGGTTGTGTTGGGGTGCCCAGGACTAGGTGGGGTGGGAGTGCTGCGTTCTGATGATGGTGAGTGGTCTTGATTTCTGTTAGTAGGATTCTTACGTTTGCCTTTCGCCATCTGGTAATCTCTGAAGCTAGCTGTTTTAGTTGTCACTGTTAAGAGCTTGTTCTTCAGGTGACTCTGTTAGCCTCTATGAGCAGACCTGGAGGGTAGCACTCTCCTTAGTTTCAGTGGGCAGAGTATTCTCTGCAGGCAAGCTCTCTTCTTGCAAGGCAGGTACCCAGATATCTGGTGTTCGAACCAGACTCCTGTCAGAAGTTGTGTTCCACTCACTAGAGGTCTTAGGATCACGTGTGGAATCCTGTGTGGGCCCTTGCGGGTGTCAGGCGACTCAGCTGGCAAGGTAGCCCGGGGCTCGAGTGGAGTGGAAGGGGTTTGTGCCCCAGATCAAGCCCGGGTAGCCTACTTCCCTGTGTACCGCAGTCTCAAGTTCCACGCAATTGGATTGGAGCAGGCGCTGTGTTCCACTCACCAGAGGTCTTAGGGTCCCATGGGGAGTCCCGTGTGGGCCCTTGTGGGTGTTGGGCAAGACTCTGCTGGCAAGGTATCCCGGGGCTCGAGTCTCGAGTCGAGGGGAAGGGCGAGGTGGGTTTCTTTTATGCAGCAAAATGTTGTGTATTGTTTATATAGCCAGTCTGTTAGTCTATTTGTTTTTATTGGTGAATTGATTCCAGATTAAGGCAACTTCAGACCAACTTCTTTTATGCATATCAATGCAAAATACTCAATAAAATTCTCCCCAAACTAAAAGGGCTATTAGGTCATTTTCTGATAGTCAAAACTGCAATGAGAACTGCCAGTTTTCCTAGTGTCACTGGCTAATTGCTATTAGATAGTAACTAGGCTTTCTCCTATTCAGAGCACATTCCAAGAGGTTGTATAACAATTAACCAAAGGTCATCAGAAGGGAACTAATGATTTATTATAGGTTCTAGGGTAAAAGATAAAATATTGATTGGGTTTACCTATACAAAACTTCACTAATATCATAGTTATGTTTTGATAACTTCAGTGAACCTGTTGATCTGAGACAGTTGATGAACTTTGTAACATGAGGTCATGTATTCTGAAATATTTATAAGTTCTGAGGACAAAGAGACAAGGAAAATCGAGAGAGAAAAAAAAATTTTTTTTTGCCTTTCTCCACTTAGACTATTTTTTTTTTCCTTTTACTCACTTAGAAGAATTTTTCCCTTTCCGCACTTAGGATCTTTCTGCTTTGCCCTTATATAACTTTCATAAAAATATTTTTATAACTTAGTAATAACTTCTATAATCACTTCTCTAAATTCCTTCTTTTCCAGTGACACCTGGCTTGTTGGCTCAAAGTTAGAGCCCAGCAATTCCTGCTGAGCTAGAAAAAAGGCTGCATTGCTTAATCCTCCTCTGTTAGGCTACAGGTGTTAATCACCTAAGCCAGCCTACCCTCAGAAAAACCAAGTACTTTTTAGAAGTTATCATCAGCATTTCAGTACAATTTGAGAGCTAGAAAGCCCTGAGACATTTCGATTTTAAAGCCATTGCCAGGGTTCTACTCTGTGACTCCACTGCTATCCTGGCTCAGAGCAATCCTGGACCTCAAACTCTAGTATAGAGCAGTAGTGATAAAAAAAAAAAAAAACCTACATGGTATTGATACAGAGACTGACAGATGGATCAGTGGACTAGAACTGAAGAACCAGAAAGAAAACCACACATTTATAGACACTTGATATTTGGAAAGAAGATATATATATATATATATATATATATATATATATATATATATATATATATATATATATATATATATATATATATATGATGGAAAAAAGAAAGGATTTTCAATAAATGGTGCTGTTCTAATTTGCAGTCTGTATGTTGAAAAATAAAAATAAATCCATACTTATCACCTTGCACAAAGCTCAGTTTCAAGTTGATCAAGATTATCAACATAAAATAAGATCCACTGAATCTAATAGAAGATAAACTCATTGACACAGAGAGGTAAATGTCCTAAAAACTACTCCCATGGCTCATGCTCTAAGATCATCAATTCATAAATGTGACCTCATGAAACTGGAAAGCTTCTGTAAGCAAACCATATAGGCAATGGTACTAATCATCAACCTACAGACTGGAGAAAAAAATCTCAACTAACCTCACATCTGATAAAGGGCTAATATCCAAAATATATAAAGAACTCAAGAAACGAAATAAACCAATCAAATATGGGGTATATATCTAAATAGAGATGTCAAGACAGAAGAGTCTAAAATGGCTAAGGAACACTTAAAGATATGTTTAAAGTCCTTAGTGCTCAGGTTAATTCAAATCAAAACAACCCTGAGATTGTACTTTACACCAATCAAATTGGCTAAGATCAAAACCTCAGATGACAGCACATGTTCGTGAAAATGTGGAGAAAAAGGAACACTCCTCCACTGCTGGTGGGACGGAAGCAGGTACAACTTCTCTGGAATTCAGTGTGGAGATTCCTCAGAACATTGGAAATAGGTCTACCTGAAGACCCAGATGTACCACTCTTGGGCATATACCAAAAAGATGTCCCACCATGCCCCAAGGCACATGTTTTTCTATGTTCATAACAGCCTTGTTTATTATAGCTAGAAGCTGCAAATAACCCAGATGTCCCAAAACAGAAGAATGGATACAGAAAATGTGGCTCATTTACACAATGAAATACTACTCAGCTATTAAGAAACGAAGACATCCTGAGTTTTTCAGGCAAATGGATGTAACTCAGAAATATCATTCTGAGTAAGGCAACTCAGAACCAAAAGGACATGCATGGTATATCCTCATTAATAAGTGGATATTAACCAAAAAAGTGCAGAACACCCTGTATTCATTCCGCAGAACTTAAAAAAGTTATCAAGCCACAAGTCCCAAGTGAGGACACCTCAATCCCACTTGGAAGGGAGAAAAAGAAATCACAGAGCGAGTGGGGGTGGTGGGAGGGTCTCAAGTGGGGATGGGGACCAGGAGTACTAGAGAAGAACATGATCAGGTATTGGTTAGAAAAAAAAAAAAACTGAAGCCCTGAGGTACAGCAGAAAGAATGAAAACAGGCAACCTATGGAAGTATGGAGTTGGGGACCTCCCAGAATGTACCAGAGCCCTGGGAGGTGAGAGACTCTCAGGACTCAAATGGAGGTATCTTAGATGAAATGCCCTACAGTGGGGAGTAGGAACTTGTAGATGGGAAGCAGGAACTTGTAGAATCCACATCCAGTAGAAAGATAAGGAAGGCATGAAGTGAGTGATGGGGTTGCCATCCCACGTCAAAAGCTCTGACCCAGAACTATTCCTGTCAAAAAGAACTTCAAGAACAAAAACAGAGAAGAGCCTGATGGAAATGAGGTCCAGTGAATGGATCAAGGTGGGGCCCAGCTTGGGGAAAGGCCCCAAGGCCTTACACTACTACTGAGGCTATGAAGTGCTCACAAAAGGGGGCCTATTATGACTGTACCCGAATGACCCAAAAAGCAACTGGAAGAGTCAGGTGCAGATATTTACACCCAACCAATGGACAGAAGCTGCTGATCCCTCTGGTTCAATGAGGGAAAAGCTGGAAGAAGCTGAGGAGGAGGGCAACCCTGTATGAGGACAAGCAGTCTCATTTAACCTGGATCTCCAAGACCTCTCTGACACTGAGCCACCAATCAGGCAAAATATACAAGCTGACATGATGCCCCAAACACACATACAGCAGAGGACTGCCAGGTCTAGGTTTAGTCAGAGAAGATGCACCAAACCCTCAAGAGACTGGAGGCCACAGACAGTCTCTTGGGTAGTTCTGGTGAGGTGGGGGTTGAAGACAATTTTGTGGAATTGGTGGGCGGTGGTATGGAATGTGGAACAATCAGAGGGGGGACCTAGAGGGGTATAACACCTGGAGTATGAAGAAAAGATTAAATAAATCAAAAAAGATAAATAAATAAATAAATAAATAAATAAATAAATAAATAAATAAATAAATAAATTCTTAATGAACACTGGCTTTTAAAGGTTTCTTTCTTTTGAGTACATTCTCTCTCTCTCTCTCTCTCTCTCTCTCTCTCTCTCTCTCTCTCTCTTTCTTTCTCTTTCTCTCTCCTTTCTCCTCATCTTTCTCTTCCTATTTCTCACTTGCTGCTTTGCTCCAGAATATTTATCAACAGTCACCTATTATTCTACCTATGTTTAGAAGGGGTGAGTCTCTGCCTCTTTAAGGTATCTAAGGGAGTTTTTTTTTCCTACAAAATTAAAATGAGAGTATTGTCCTGGAAATTTCCCAATGCTTGTTTTGTAGTGTGTAGCACTTTCCTGATACTTACAGAGGAGTTCCTATTAATTGAAAATTTTGCGTCTGTGTATCAGAGGGAGAACAATAAATGGAGAAAGAGAGGATAAGGTGGGAGTTCTCATTGTTTTTTATTTGCTGAGAAATAATCTATGCACTAGACACACCAGTGCTTTGGTCATTTCCCAGATAAAACACCTGCTTTTAGCTATCAACGATTACAAACAAATATAGTAAAAATATGTAAGTATATTTTTGTGAGAATATGTTTTCCATTGATTTAATTATCAGAAATAATATTTTTCAGTCCTGTACTTAATTTGTTTAGCCCCTAGATATGAATCCCTGAAATATGTGTACTTGGGCTTTTGAAATATATTGAGATAGCTATCCAGGCTCTATTCTAATTTATCAGAACAATGTATGTCAGTTATAATAAGTATATAATATCCCTAACATATTTACTGAATAATATATAGATAAAGCAAGACATCAAACTTTATCCCGTAGAGATGCCCAGACAAAGATAGCTGATAATAAATAACTCTGAAAAGATAGTTAATAAAATTTATATTTGTCCACTTTGGTGAAGTAAAACCCCTCTGCACAGATATTTCTTTCATGATATAGAATAGAGGTCCTAACTGTCACAGGAACAGATTTATATAGTTTGTCAAAGAATTCTTTACAAGATTACAAAAGAGGTCGAATATAAATGACATAGTCTTTAGTTGAATTGACCTTTTATAAATAGAAATTTGACAAAAAATAATATTTACTCTATGGGTGCTTTTAAAATAGAATGGTTTGCATGGAACAAGTTAGTATTGGAAGGATTAGAAGTTCGAAGCTATCCTTGGTTACATTCTAAGTTGTGGCCAGCCTAGGATATATGACATCCTGTCTGAAAATATGAAATTACTGGAACCAGTAGTTTATCTTTATGAATCCTCTACTTTGGATACTGAATCATGAGCAATATCAGAAGTACAAGGTCTATCAGTACCAGAAAGTATAAAAAGAATTTCCCCAAACAAAAATAATTTAAGAGTTATTTTTAGGGGCATGATTATGTTGCCAGGGAATAAAAGCACTTTGAGTTTAGAGTGGTCAGTAATGAGGAGTGAGTATTGCACTTACACAGGACTCACATTGGTTAGCTCACAGTCACCTTTACCTTGAGGTTCAGGAGGCCTCTGGCAACTGTGGGCATGTGCATTTCCTTACATACATATGTACGTACGAACACATACACACACACACACACACACACACACACATTTAAATAATAGGGAAAAGTACTTTGCTTTATCTATCAGTTTAAAGGAAGTTTGAGTTGAATGTACTTAAAAGAGGTGCCTCATAACCAAAGTATGAAATCTGCTAGTCTTCCACAAATTAGGTGACTCAGAGCCACTACTCAAATAAATTACACCCTATAAAATCAAATAACCCCATTTAAAAATGGGGCTCAGAACAGAACAATGATTTCTCACCCGAGGAATACCGAATGGCAGAGAAGCACCTGAAAAAATGTTTAACATCTTAATCATCAGGGAAATGCAAATCAAAACATCCCTGAGCTTCCACCTCACACAAGTCAGAATAGCTAAGATCAAAAATTCAGGTGACAGCAGATGCTGGCGCAGATGTTGAGAAAGAGGAACACTCCTCCGTTGTTGGTGGGATTGTAAGCTTGTACAACCACTCTGGAAATCAGTCTGGCGGTTCCTTAGAAAATTGGACATAGTACTACCAGAAGATTCAGCAATACCTCTTCTGGGCATATATCCAGAAGATGCCCCAACCGGTAAGAAGGACACATGCTCCACTATGTTCATAGCAGCCTTATTTATAATAGCCAGAAGCTGGAAAGAACCCAGATGCCCCTCAACAGAGGAATGGATACAGGAAATGTGGTACATTTACACAATGGAGTACTACTCAGCTATTAAAAAGCATGAATTTATGAAATTCCTAACCAAATGGATGGACCTTGAGGGCATCATCCTGAGTGAAGTAACCCAAACACAAAGAATCTCTCACAATATGTACTCAGTGATAATTGGATATTAGCCCAGAACCTTAGGATACCCGATACAAGATATAATTTGCTAAAAACATTAAACTCAAGAGAACGAAGACCAAAGTGTGGACACTTTGCCCCTTCTCAGAATAGGAAATGAAACACCCATGGAAGGAGTTACAGAGACAAAATTTGGAAGTGTGACGAAAGGATGGACCATCTAGTGTATGCCATATCCAGAGAACCATCCCCTGATCAGCTTCCAAATGCTGACGCTATGGCATACACTAGCAAGATTTTGCTGAAAGGACCCAGATATAGCTGTGTCTTGTGAGACTATGTCAGCGCCTAGCAATCACAGAACTGGATGCTCACAGTCAGCTATTGAATGGATCACAGGGCCCCCAATGGAGGAACTAGAGAAAGCATCCCACGAACTAAGGGAACTGCAACCCTATAGGTGTAACAACAATATGAACTAAGCAGTAACACGGAGCTCCTGTCTCAAGCTGCATATGTATCAAAAGATGGTCTAGTAGGCCATCACTGCAAAGAGAGGCCTATTGGACTTGTACACTTTATATGCCCCAGTACAGGGGAACGCCAGGGCTAAAAAGGGGGAGTAGGTGGGTAGGGGAGTGGGGGTGGGTGGGTATGGGGTACTTTGGTATAACATTGGAAATGTAAATGAGCTAAATACCTAATAAAAAATGGAAAAAAAATAAATTACACCCTAGACATGTGCAGCCATGAGGTCCACTGGTAAACTGTGGATAGAGATCAATGGTAGAGCTATTGGATTATGTAAGGGGAGGCTTAAATAAAACTGAGAGAGTCACAGTCTCATGTGATATAAGCTGGCTTTTGTTTGTGTGTTGGTATTATATAGTATTATAATCCTTACTTGCTTTCGAGATATATTCCATATAGTTCAGACTGTCCTTTATCTCACTTAATAGCTCAATATGACTATGAACCACTGATCCTCCTGCTTTCATTTTCCAGAACAGCTAGTATTAAAGAGAGGTACCAGCATGCTCTACTTGATACAGTTTTAGAGATAAAACCCAAGGCTTCATGCATGAGAATAAAGTACTCTACCAAATCTACTTCGGCAGCTGCAAGCCTTCCTGTTAATGATAAGTCCAAGACAACATTTCTTACCCTTAACACATCATGCCTATGGCTATAATCATTAATGTCCTCTTCTGTCTAAATCAATATCAACTTCACACAAGCCAGAACCATTTGAGAATATTGAATTTCAATTGAGAAAATAACCCCACCAAACTTTTGCCTGGAAAAGGCTTTGTTGAATTTTATTAATTAATGATTTCTATAGAAGGATATCCCAGTTGGCAGTATCAGCTCTGGACTGATGGTACTGGATGCTATAAAAAAAAAAAGTAGGATGATCAAAACATGGGGAATATGCCAGTATGCAATTTTTCTACATGTCCTCTACTTCAGGTCTTACCTGCTCCAAATTCCAGTCTAGGGTTTCTGGTGTGACTTTCATGTATGATGAATTACAAACTGAACTATGAACCAAAACATTTTCTCTCCCAGTTGATGTTGTTCATAATGTCTTATCACCTAAATACAATCCCTTACTAAGGCAAGTTAGTATGCCAATGTAGCTCATATGGAATACCAAGTACTGAATGTTCACGGTGGTCCAGATAGAGCATAGAAATAATGAACTTCACTGGTCATGATAATGCATACCTAATATCTATGTACGTGAAAGACAGGAGGATGAGTGTAAGTTCAATGCAATGCTGAGCTACATAGGGAGGTTCTGAGTCCAAAACAAAACAAAACAAAAACAAAAACAATATCAAAAACAAAACAAAAAAAAACACAAAACGGGAGGTTAATGAGATGCTAAACAAATAAAGCACTTGCTAAGCAATTGTGATGGCCTTCATTCCATTCTCAGAACATACATGAATGTAAAGAGGGAACTGCATTCAGCAAAGTGATGCTCTGACTTCCACATGTGCTATAGATCACATATACTACCACATAATAATAGTAGTAGTAGTAGTAGTAGTAATAATAATAATAATAATAATAATAATAATAATAATAATAGTAATAATAAATGTGTTTAAAAATGAAAAGAAAATTTATTCAGTCATATTATATTAGGCTTATAAAAAAACTAGCACTGAGGAAGAGAAATTGGAGTAGTATTGAAAGTTTGAGGCAAGCATGAACTGCATTAAGAATGTTAGCACCTTATAACTTTCTGTAGGTATCCTGCCCAAAACAAGATACATGAAAGTTTATTTTACACACAAATTCAGACTATAGTCCATCACTGTTGGGGCATCAGTGCAACAGGAAGTAGCAGAAACTTGACACAAGTCAAGAGTATAGATCAAGGAATTGATGCGTGTATGGTTACTAGAACTTAATTTGCTTTCTTTATTCTCATACACTCCAGAATCCCCATTGTAAATAATGGTGCCACAACAAGGGAAGTTCTTCCCATATAAATTAAAAGTAATCAAGATGCAGGCACACAACCATGCTCACAGACTAAGTAGTATAGACAATCCTTCATTCAGATTTCCCTCCCAGGCAATTCTATATTGTTTTATGTATATAACATTAACCATCACAGCTTCATTCATTGTTAACCGGTCACATAGACACATCACATTATGTTTTAGACATGAACTACCAACCCTTATTTCCAAAGTTCTCTGTGTGTTTAATAATGCAAAATACAGTTCAACTTTAAAAGTCCTCATAGTCTTTAAAATTTTTACCACATCAAAAAATGTATTGTGATATCTTGTAAAAAATTATGTTATTGCTATGCGTAATAGAATAATGTAAAAATTATTATCACAAAATAAAAATAAGTATTAGGAATAGAAAGTGATGATTATACAAAAAGCCAAAATCAAGCAGAGAAAGGAAATCCTCCATTTCTGGGGCTTTCCATGGAGAAATCAGCTTTGGTGTCCCAATTCCTCTACATATGCTATCTTCAGCACACACAGAATTTCTCAGCATTTAAACTGATTCCATTTCTCACCTTCAGATGTCCTTGTCCAGATATTAGATCATGTCCCATCATCCTGGCCTTTCTAATACTCTGGAATCTCTACAGTAGCTTAAACTTTACCTTCATAACTTCATGCAACAGCCTCTTGGGGCTTCTTTGCCAGGATTCAAACTCTGTCACACAGTTCTGGCCTCAGCTGTTCTTAAAGACTGTCTTAGTATTGCATCTTTCATATATTAAATTTAGAAAAATGTAGACATTGCCACCAAATTTCATGACTGGCCCAAGAGGTAACCTAGTTTCACTGGACCATAGCTGTAACATCATATCTCAGTTAATGTATCTGAAACGTTTGACCATGTTTCATCAACACTAGTATCATTGGCGAATGTAAAACATACAGAGTTCCCAAAGCTTTTTAATCATTCCCAATTCTAAGGTATGTTAATTTATTTTTAAACAAATTCAACATATATATTTTTGGTATGAACTTCATTGTACAAAGTTCCATTTCAAGGACTTGTGACTTTGTGATTAAAAATATGAACATAAGATGTTAAAAAAAAACATAAAATGTATGCACAATGAAATGTTTTGTCCACAGACATCCAAATTCTCTCAATATGTCTTACATTTTCTAGCCTCCATTCTCCATTTAATGTTGCCTTAACTCAAGGGGATTAATGATAAACACCTTCTTTCTGAAAATATTTTTTTCCAAATTCAATAAAATAAAATAAAATAAAAGCCAATTCAGTTTAAAAGAATGCATTTCTGTTTGATGGAAAACTCAAGTTGATCGTGCTGTGCTTTAAACTATTTCGAGTATTTGATATGCTCTCTACTTTATAGAGTTTGACTCACATTTAAGGGTACCCTGAGAAGTTCTGGTAAGTAATTTTATAATATTCAGTCAAGTTCCTACAAATCCAAAGTAACCAAAATATCTTTAGAAATCTGCAACCCTTGAAAAAACATATTGTCTTGCAGATTTTATAGTATATAGACCTGTACTGGCTAGTTTTATGTCAACTTCACACAGCTGGGGTTATCACAGAGAAAGGAGCTTCAGTTGAGGAAATGCCTCCATGAGATCCAACTCTAAGACATGTTCTCAATTAATGAACAAGGTGAAAAGGCCGTTTGTGGGTGGGACCATCTGTGGGCTGGTAGTCTTGGGTTCTATAAGAGAGCAGGCTGAGCAAGCCAGGGGAAGCAAGACAGTAAAGAACATCCCTCCATGGCCTCTGCATCACCTTCTGCTTCCTGACCTGTTTGAGTTCCAGACCTGACCTCCTTAGTGATGTAAGCCAATAAATCTCTCCTTCCTCCCCAAATTGCTTCGTGGTCATGATGTTCTGTCCAGGAATAAAAACCCTGACTAAGACAACACCCTATCCTGTTACATATATTATGCTATTTTTTTCTAAGCCCAGTTTATAGAGATAATTATGTCTGACAGAAAATAAAGCTCATTAATTTGAACAAAGAGTTTCAATAACAGAATTTACTGTAGTTTTGGAGGGTTAACATGGTGAGTCAAAAAATGAGATGAACTGCCTTGTTGCTGCTCTAAGAACTTAAGAGTTTTTTTGCAATGATGATTTGTGGGAATTTAAAAGGTATACATAACTACATGTGTATTTGTGTTTGTGTGAGAGAGAGAGAGATTAGGATAAAGTAATTTGTATTATTATTATTATTAACAATTTTTCATACAATATATTTTGAGCATGTGTCCCATCCCTGAATACCTCCCAGATTTTTTCCAACCATCATACCCAATTTAATATTCTTTCTCTTTCTTTCTCTCTCTTTTTCTTTCTCTCTCTAAATGAAAAAAACAAAAAAGCCTGAATCAACAACAACAAAAAATCATGAAATCAAAAAGCCTCAGAAAATCACACACACACACACACAAAACACACACACATACACACACACACACACAGAGAGAGAGAGAGAGAGAGAGAGAGAGAGAGAGAGAGAGAGAAAGCCAAAACAAACAACATCAAAGAAGTCCACAAAAATAACATGTGTTGGTCAACTCTCTGTAGGTATTAGTCAACTCTGGAATTTGGTTGACATGCACAGCAATATTCCATCAGAAAAAAAAGAGTTCTTTCATATGCCTGAGGGTCTCAATTTAGAACAGAGTCTATGTACATTTCCCCATCTAAGTGTTGGGATCTCATCTATCTTGAACTTGTACAGGTTTCATTTGTGCTACCACAGTCTTGTGAATTCTTATGTTCAACACCATTTTGTCTGGAAGAGAATGAAGAGGAAACCATATTTTTATGAAACTTAATAAATAAGTTTTCTCCACTTAAGAATAAGAACAAATTTGTTGTTAGAGTTATAACATCTCTCTTTTCAAAGAGACCATCTCATTACAGACATGTGTTCATTCCAACTACGAAATAACTAATATAATAATGTAAACTTTTAGTTATCTTCCAATATTGGTAAATATTTACAATTCAACTGATTTGGTAAATCAATTCAAAACTGACATTACCAATTTGAAAATTAAATAACTGTTTATTAAAATTACTAAGGTATAAAAATAAGTATGATTGCTATCAGAAAATATTGCCTTAATAAAATTAACATAAGTGAAGTAACAATTTTACTTAATATAGATTGTATCTCATATTCATCAATACTATTTTAAGATATTATAGTCTTCATTTTATGCATCTGGGATTAGATGACATGCTGAATTTCAGTGCCTGAAATAATAACTAGAGATGTTAGATGACTGGGAGGAAACTGGATTTGATTTTTATACTTATTGTGTTTTTATAATACTAATATTAAATCAATTGGTTACTACACTAAAGCTTTTTGAATCACTTTTTTTCAAATTTTAAAATCTTATGCTACCTCTTATACTACATAGCAAGGCATTATTCAACAGATTCTTAATTTGTTAAATTGTTCTTTGTGAATGACAATGATGTGTAAGAATATTAAAATCATCAATATACTCACCAAATAACTACAATGTTTTTAATATGTTGAAGGAATTTTTATATTCTGCATCTGTTAGAAAAATATCTTAATGTTCATTAGACACAGCCCTGGAAGGAATTAGGGTATTTTTTTTCTTTGAGCTTAGAGATGGGTGAGTCCTTCAGTAACATTTAGAATTTCTTTTTACCATGAGCATTCTTGAATCTCGACAGTCCTGACCCATGAAACAATCGAACAGGGTCTGAGAAACCACCTAAGGAGAGAATGGGGAACAAGAAACACAAAGAATGGACAGCAAGACAAAAAAAAAAAAAAAAAAAAAAAACAACAACAACAACAACAAAAAACCTGATCAAGCTGACAAATTTTGTTTTTCCCAGGCAGGTTTTATACCAATAGAAACAGGAAATGGGGAGTGAAAATGATGCGAAATCACTTTGTTTCTGGGGGAAAGCACCTGTTCCCCAAAGCAGGATATTCACTAGGTAAAAAAAGTTCAGCAGGAGGAACAAAACAGAGTGGGTTGCTAAGTACCTGTCCACAAGATCTATAGCTATTTGTTCTTAACTGGGACTAGTACTTTCCTATACAGGCCTCAACTTTTCCCACAGAAATCTCAACTAAGATAGGACTTTTCCACTAAGGCCAAAACTTTGTTAGTAAGGACTTCTGGCTGACAAGGCAGTTAACTTCACCCACAGTCATTCCCAACACTTGACTATAAATACTGCACCTGGAAATTAAAAATAATATTTGTTTGCATGAGATGCAAGCATGAACATGTCTTGATTGGATTAACAACTTTTGGATTAGAATGGCTAGAAGATAAATACAACAAGACAAATTAAAATTAAGTTAACTATTGGGTAAGTAAACCTAATTAATATGCTTTATTGGCAAAACCAGATACTAATATTGAGAAAACCAGCAAAGTTTCAACATTAAGGTCAAAAGAGCTATGAAACAAAAAACCTTTTTAAAAGTAGGGATGTGAAAATTTTAATTTCTCATTTGTTTAATGTTGCATGAGACTGTAGAAAAAATAGTGACAATGGGATAGAAGTCAACATAAGATTCAAAGTCACACAAAACATTAAAATAGACAGCATTTGCTAAATAAAAGTGTAATTTCAAAACTTAGTGAAATATTTATTAATAAAAAACTATTTGAAAGCATGTGGCAATGAGCAGACTAAAGCCCACACTAAAACGTTAGCTTATCTTTGGAGTTATTAATAGTATGCCAAAATTGGAATGCCTTCTTTTGAGACACGGATGCATTTAATGAAATCATATTCTCTCTAAAATTTTCATAACATCAACACTGCTGACAAGTATGAAGAAAGCAATGACTTTACTAGCTATTGATGCTGCAGTCAGTTTGTATTTTATTTTAATTTATTTACATTCCAAATATCCCACCTCCTGATCCCACTTCCTACAGTTCTTCAACCCATTCATCTTCCCCATTTCCTCTGAGAGGGTGTTCCACAAGACACCCACCCCATCTCACCTCAACATATCCCACACCAGCATCCCTGATGCATCAAGTCTCTCCAGGATTCAGTCTATCCTTTCCCACTGGGCTGGAAAAAGCAATACTCTGCTACATATGTGCCAGGGGCCATGGACTAGCCCAAGTATGCTCTTTGTCTGGTGGCTTAGTCTCTCAGATCTTCCTGGGAGTTTGGGTTAATTGACACTCTTGGTAATCCTATGGGGTTGTCATCTTCTTCAGTTCTTTCAAACTTTTCTCTAACTCTTCTGTATGCGTCCAATGATTAACTATAATTATCTGCATGTGTCTCAGTCAGTTGTTTTTAGAGACACTAGGGGCCCTGTCTATTAACTGGAGGTGGTCTTTCCAGGTTCCATCTCCGCACTGTTGGGCATTTCGGCTAAGATCACCACCCAGTTCCGGGACCCTCTCACATTCCAGCTCTCTGGGACTTTCTAGAGTTCCTAAGAGCTCCCCACCACCAGATTACACGTCTGGTACATGGATCAGACCGCCTGAAATTGGAATCATGGATGATTTCAACTTACAAAGAATGTGTAGAGAAACAAATGTTTTCTCTGGAAGAGTACTGGCTATCACTCCTAACCACTGAGCAATCTCTCCAATTCAAGAATATTATTTCTTTAAGACAAGATGTCTTTTCTTGAAGTTCTTATATTGGAAATTATAGATAAAATCTTTTGTAACATGATGCTAATTGTCTGAGAATATGTTTCCCATCTGTACCTTAAATACTAGATTAATTTAAAATGTTAACTGTCACTAAACAACATTAATAACTATTTTTCATTTCATTTTTCATGCAGGTTATTGTAGACTAAATAAATAGTCTGATGTTATGCTGGGCATGGTTGTGCACGCCTTTATTCCCAGCACATGGGAGGCAGAGGCAGGTGGATTTCTGAGTTCAAGGCCAGCCTGGTCTACAAAGTGAGTTCCAGGACAGCCAGAGCTATAGAGTGAAACTCTGTCTCACAAAACCATAATAAATAAATAAATAAATAAATAAATAAATAAATAAATAAATAAATAAATAAATAAATAAATAAATAAATAAAAATTAAAAAAATAAAAAAGAAGTCTGATTTTATTGTGTGAATTGATGCATTTAAAATTAATGCAAAATATAACATATGATTATTCTCACAATGAAGATATCCATAAGATACCTTATGTGATAAAATGTTTTAGCAGTGAACTATATTTTAACAGAGAGATCATTGAAAAGCCCTTAACTTGTGTCCTTTATTATCTGAAATAGGGTGTATTATGTGTATGTATGTATATATGTATGTATGCATTGTATGTGTGTGTCTTTCTGTGAGTGTATTTGAACTTTGTGAGGGTGCGAAGAGAAAGCGTTATGAACCAAGCAGTCCAGGAAGGTTAGGTTGGGGTGTCTCCTCTGGAGTTATACACCCCAGGATTTGGCTATATTTGAAGCCAGCAAACTCTAACAATAGTATTGCTAATATCCCCTTCTAAATTTGAATCATATCCCTACACCCATTGCCCAAATTGTTGCTGTATGAACAATATGGATGCTGTAAATTCAAACTCTGCCCTTGTCATTCAATAGCAATCTCAGTTAACTACTAAGACATCTCTTAAAATACTCTTTTGTGAACACAGACAAATAATAAAATTCTTCTAGTTTTAGAGCTTTATGATAGCTATGAATTTCAACAAGATATCATAAGGACCTATTAATGATTAGAGGTTTGGCAAAGGTAAGTGCTTGATCATGGACCATTTTCCACTTTGGTTAATGCTTCACATGTTGAATTATACCATATCAGAATATACATGAATATTTGTCTTAAGCATTACACAGAATAAGAAAATAAACAGAATAGGAAAGTGAATGGAAGATAGTTTTGACATTACTAATTAATTTACAAAATTATTTTTAAAATGGAATTTAAAATGAGAGATAGTAATTGTTAGTGAAGTTGTTAAAAAACGAAATTTTTGTGGAGAAAATAATTTTCTACACTAGATCTTTAGGCTAGTCTGTTCCAATAGGGGAAAGTAACTGGTATTGGTAAGACATAATTTTTATTTCCAGTATTCAGTAGGCTAATGCAGCAAAATCATACTTTCCAAGGAAATTTGAGCTATGTAGTGAGATCCTATGGCTTAATAAGTGTTCTATTAATACAAGATACCATCACCAGGAAAATATTGTAAACTGAAACCATTTAATCATGACTTGCTTACAGTTTCAGAGATTTAGTTCATTCTTACTGTGGTGGGAGTGCAGTAGCATGTAGACAGACATGTTAATTGAACAGTAGCGAGAGAATCTTCAGGTAGAAAGAAGAGAGAAACTCTGGTCTTGTAATGTACATTTTGAAATATCAAAATAATACCCAGTGTCAATACTTCCAAAAATGTTATACCCATTTCAACAAGGTCATACTTATTCCAACAAGGCCATACCTGCTTACTCTTTCAATTATGTTACTCAGTACTTATTCAAATATATGAACCTTATGGGGGCCATCCTTATTCACACTGTTTCTAAATACTTTCTTTTTAATTGGACACTTTACTTATTTGCATTTCAAATGTTATCTCCATTCCATGTTTTCCATCTACAACCCCTATATCCCATCTCCCCTTTCCCTGATTTTATGAGGGTGATCTTCCAACCTCCAACCCACTCCTACCTCACCGCTCTAGCATTAGGCATAGAGTGTGGAATAACCACGATACAACTCATGAACTACATGAACTTCAGGAGGAAGTAAGACCAAAGAGTGGATGCTTCCATCCTAATTAAACGGGGAACAAAATAATCAAGGGACGTAGATGATGGGAGGGAATTGTGAAGAAGAGAAGAGGGGGGGGGCAAAAAAGAGGGGAAGAATCAGGAATGGGAGAAGACAGGAGAGTTGTTCAGAGGGTAAGGACATTGAACAGGGGTGTATAGCAACTGGGGGATGAGGAACTGGTGGTAAAAAACAGAAAGTCCCAGATGCTAAGAAAGCAAGAGCTTCCCAGGACTCCAGAAGGATGGCATTAGCTAAAATACTCCCACAAAGGGGACGGGAAAACCTGTCGAGACTAAATATATTATTTAAAGAGAGATAATGAAGTATTCTCTCCCTCTTTCTCTGTTTCTGTCTGTCTGTCTCTGTCTCTGTCTCTGTCTCTGTCTCTCCCTCTCCTTTCCTTCATCTCTCCCTCCATCCCTCCCCCTCGGTTGTGTGGTTTGGTATGGTGGTGGTTGTGGTGGTGGAGATTGTGTGTGTGTGTGTGTGTGTGTGTGTGTGTGTGTGTGTTTGTTTGCATGTGAACACACACATGCCTGTGAAGAAATGCCATGGTGTGCATGTATAGCTCAGATGACATCAGATGTCACTTTTATTTCTCTACAATATAGGACATAAGAGTCAAACTCAGGCTGTCAGGGTTGGCAGGAAACACTTTACCAGTTGAACCATCTCTATTGCCCATAACATAAAGGTCTATATCTAGTTTTGTTTAGTCTATGTATAGTTTAGCTGACTATGGATTTACTTTCTTGTTGTATCCTGGCATAAAGACATTCTTCATATTTCTTTATACTTTATACTTTAGCAAGTAGTATAGTAGTGATGTTACTTTCAGAAATGTACTATGGTTATTTAAAGTATTACTATTAAAGAAAAAAGAGATAAATGGTATATGAAAACTTTATCCTGACAATGTTTCTGCATATGTAAAAATAATCTAAAACAAAAATTGAAGATTAAATAACTAAGCTTGAGATATACTTTCCTTTTATGAATATTCAGTAGGGACGTATAATTTAGGAGAAATAACAGATGTTTCAAGCCTCTGTTTCATAAGGCTTCTGCTACTCTGAAAATGTTTATGCAAACTAAAACGCCCAAAATAAAAATCAGTAAAGAAAATTGTATTTGAACACTGACATTCCTATTATGAACCACATATATGTAAAAAAATTAAAATAGTAACATAGATATTTATCTTGCTAACATTTAAAATATTGAGTAATGAAGTATTTGTGCATATTTTACTGTCTTGAAAGAGAATCTCAACAATTACCTTAGGCTTTTTTTTTTAACTCAAAGGTCTTCCAATTATGGCTGTAGCTATGAGTATTAACTACCATACCAGCAAGAATTGTTTTAGATATTTACAAGAAAACTATTAGCTGGGATATAGGTATCTGCACCGTAGATTTTGTAAGAAAAAGAAGAATAAAATATTAATAAAATAGAATATGTTAAAAAAATTCAGTTTTGTTGCACATTTCCTGAACAGAAAAAAAAAATATCATGATTTATATACCATATATCCAGGATTATGTGCATAAGCTTATGTGTATTTGTGTGTGTGTGTCCGCACACACATGCACATGCACACACTTGTGCACGTATCTAACTTATTTCTAAACCTATAGCTTACTATAACTCTTCAAAATAAAATATGTTAACTCACAAAATGTCATGTTTACATGATATTAGTTCAATTTTTAGGGTAGAAACCTAGATGTCAGAAAAGTTAGTATTTTTTTATTTTTATATTATGAAGATAGTTGTATACCCCTGTGTATGTTTTACTTTTTCCCTTTAACATAGAAATGAATAATGGTTTGAAAATTTGGTACTCTTTTTCAAACTTTTTGTTTGATCTTCCTGAGTTTTAAATCATGCACCCAGTCCCACTTATCTCCTCATCACCTTGTATTCCGCTTCCATCATTGCAACCACCCCACCAGAATAAGAATCTCATCCTGGAATATATAATGTCACAGTGTATATCCCACAGTGTGCACTTTTATCTACACTTCTTTGTTTCCAAGTTGTTCATTTTAATGAGTCTTAAGAGCTCTCTGCCTTCTACTATACTATCAGTACTAATGCATAACTGTAACTCCTCTCAGATATCCTGTTGTTGCCCTTTTTTATGGAGATCCTGTAGTATGGGATCTGTAGGGTGGCCATTTTAATCTACTTCAGCAGTTCACCAATGGGGGTCAATGTTGTGGTGGGGCAATTCAAACCCCAGGATCTGGGCCTGAGAGAGATCTGACTAATCAGACCACCAGCTCTGCCACACTACCACCATCTGGGAGAGATTTCCTGCCCTTCCCAAGCTTCCCTTTCCAAAGTTGCAGCCAAAAAGGGGCAGAAACAACTTTCATGCTACCATATCCTCAGTGCTCTCTCATTTGTGCCCCTGCCATCAAAGCCAGCTTTACTGTGCTTCCCAGACAAGGTAGAGGGGTCATACTCTACAGTGCTACAGCAGGTAAGGGATGGAGCCAGGTCTCTAATTCTCACTCCCTCTGAGCATGCTCACCAGTAACCCCCCAAACCAGGGCCAACTCCCTCCCTGCTGCTCAGATGAGGTGCATGGCCTAATCTCCCAAGTGCTGCAAGAGGTGATTGTGCTCATGGCCCCATCAGGGACAGCTCTCTTGCCAAGGGTGGTGAGGGCAGAAGGGATGGAAAGGGTCTCTCCTTTGTCCAAACCACTGCACATCAAACAAGAGGCAGGACCAGGTACCCATGCCCATGCCCACCAGGCAGCTCATCAGAAAGCCCCAAATCTAGGGCTAGCTCTACTCTGCTGCTCAATCAAGGAAGGCTGTCACTAGAGGCAGGTTTTGAGATCATATATGCTCATGTCTGGCCAGTGTGTAGACAGCCTCTTTTTGCTGCCTGTGGATGAAAATTTATAGCTCTTGGCTTCATCTCCGGTTCTAACAAAAATCTTCCTGAAAACTACCATGATTCTTGGCAAGACAATAATGAAATTAACCTCTGAAACTGTAAGTCAGCCCCAGCAACATTCTTTGCTTTATAGGAATTACTGTGGTCATAGTGTCTCTTCATAACAACAAAACTGAAATTTCGACACCTTCCATCCTTACCCTCCAATTCATTCTCTAAATATCTTTCTCATATTCACATTTTATTTTATACTCTATGATAATGATTAAAACGTCCAGGTAATAGTAAATAAACAGTAAATTACTAAGATTTCTTTTTGTGAATCTATTCAACATTTTATCATTTTTATCATAAATGTAACACTGTTCTTGTTTCGAATACAAATAAAATCTCAAAGAAAAATGAACTGTAATAAGAGGATATTAGCCAAAGACGTACAGATTTCCTAAGATACAATCCACAGAACTCAACAAACTTAACAACAAGAAGGGTCCAAGTGAGAATGCTTCAATCACACTTGTAAGGGAGAAGAAAGAAATCACACGAGGCAGAGAGAGAGAGAGCGAGAGAGAGAGAGGGAGAGAGAGAGAGAGAGAGAGAGAGAGAGAGAGAGAGAGAGAGAGAGAGAGAGAGAGAGAGAGAGAGAGAGAGGGAGAACTAGGTGGGAGATGGGAGGGGGAGGAAAAAAATGAACACATTCAGGTATGGGAAGGCAGGAGAGAGGCCGTGAGGGTTAGCAGCTCTCCCAAGTCTGCCTGCCCAGAGCATAGGAGGAACTCTGGCCAGATGTGGGCTATCCTTCCTACCTTTCCTTCCCCTGCCCTCATTAGTTTCCACATATTTGGTGCTAAATTTTCATTTTTTATGAAGTCTATGACAATCCTAGAACTAAGGTATCACAAAACTGGTTCATCCTTGTTTTCTGCAATGATCACTTTTCATACTATTAAAAGAGCTGGAGTCCTATTCATCCCTTCATGTTAAAATTAACTAGGTCCTAAGATTGCTGTTTTTACTGACTGCATGTGCTGCTGTTCCCAGTCCATGTCTCCATTCAGAGATCAAAAACCAGCAGCAGCCTTATGACTTGACTAGGACAATTGAGAATCCTGAAATGGGTTATTGGGCCCAACTGGCTAATAAAGAAAAACCACTTGGGGTGTCATGATTTCCATATTTAACATTTGATCTGTGCCGGCTGGCTGATAACTCATGGCCTGACTCCCAACAGACTTTACAACATTCATACACTAAGTAGACTTAGGGAGAATTTTGTATGTGTCTGGGGAAAAGAGAACTGTGGCATATGGGGAACCAGAACAATTCTATTATGCTTTTTGGGATTGTGAAACATCGGGATAGAAGGCATCAATGGAAAATTTTATTACAGTCACCTGACAGGGGAGGGAATCTGAAGTTCAACTAAAGTTCACCAGCCTAGGAAAGCAGGAAAAGGGCTGGGAAACTGGGAAACCTTGGGGCCTCCAATTTTATATTATTGGGGGGAAAAACCTCAAACTCATTTTCACAATTAGGCTCCTGATAAAACCAATAGTAAACCCCCTGAATGTGACTGTAGGACCAAACCGAATTTTGGCAAACACTAAACCTATACCAAGAGGTCTTGCCCTGAAAAACCTATGCCAAAGTCTATTCTCAAACCAGTGTTTGTTGACCTCCCAGTCCTTCCCCAGCAGGCTCTGCGCCCCCGTAGATCTGATCTGGTCAAGGATGCTAAAAACCTTTCAGATTTTGACCAGTTCCCAACCAGAGCTAACCATCTTCTGCTGGCTGTGTTATTATGCCAGAAACCCTTTTTATGAAGATGTTGGTTTTATGTCTAAATATAATGAGTCCGAGAGAGACACTGCATGCATATGGTCCCAAGAGAAGAACCTTAACCATACAGACCATATCAGGACAGGGGACCTGCCTGGGAAAAGTTCCCTTGTCACATCAACATATTTGTAACCAAAATACCCTCATGGTGCATTCCAAATGGGTTATTTCCCCCTGAACAGGCATGGTGGGCCTGTTCAACAGGGTTGACTCTGTGTGTGCATGGAGAGGTTCTTAATTCCCCTACTGCAAAGGAGTTCTCTATTCTAGTCCAATTGGTGCCATCCATAACCTATTATTCAGAGGAAATAGTGCTGAAGAACCTAATAGGGCATGTTGGGGGAGACCTCAAAAGACAGAAGAGAGAAACTATTTCCCTAACGTTGGCTATAATTTTGGGAGCAGGGCTACCTAGTGCAGGCACTGGGATAGCAGCTCTAACATTGTAAGAGAATAACTATACAGCCTTATATTAGATACAGATCAAGACAGCCAATGCTTAGAAAAATCCATTACACACCTAGAGTGAAATGTAGATTCCCTGGCTGAGATAGTTGAACAGAACATACAAGGGTTAGACTTTGTGTTCCTGCATCAGGGATCCACTTAGACTTGAACTACTTTTTCTTTCTTTTCTAGATATATTGGATTTTTTGCTAATATTCATTATAGAACAATATGTGAAATGTTCATAAAAAACATTCCTAAATGTTCCATAACCTTCCCAAACACTGTCTCTACCTGGAGACCAACTGTTTAAATATATTAGCCTACTCAAAATATTATATATTCAAATCATAATAAGACTGAAGCTATGGTGACAGCTAGAGGCGTAAATTGCTTCTGAGTAAAATTTTCACACTAAATGGACAACTGTGACCATAGAACAGGCACTGAGTTAACATGTCAGTGGTGGGCATAAATATACCACCTCCTGTTTAAACGTGTACACTGTGTTTAAACTGTAAGACAGAATTTGCAACACCTATTCCCTTGTTTGTCTTCCCAATATTTTATTATTGAATAAAGCTTACTTGTCTGAACTTTATTACTTGTCTATTTGGTTGTTATATAGTAGATAGGTTGCCAGGCATATTACTTCTATGACTTCTACCTTTTTGATTGCTAGTCTTAGTTGTTAACTTTACTGAATATTGAATTAACTGAAAGTGAAAAGCACTGGATATAAGTGATTTTCGGTTCATTACCTCATTTGAGGTCTAAAAACCTATCCTAACTCTGGGACACATATTCTTGTGCTAGCCTATGTAAAGCACATAGAAGACCCCTTTGGTTTTTGCCTTTTTGTCTTCATTCTCACAGGTATGCTTGTTCTTTTGAAGGTTTTAGAGTATATTTCTTTGAGAGCCCAACATATACTGAAGAACATCTGGGAAACTCAGTCTTGTGGACAGAAGATCTATTGGATTCCTTTACTATCTGACCATAGACATCTATTTTTAAATACCTGGGCTGGACCACAGTGTATAAATCCCTCTACAAACACACACACACACACACACACACACACACACACACACACATAATTATTCCAGTTTTTTCTTTAAAGAATTTTGACTACCATACCTAAAATCTCTAAAATTAAATTTATCTTCCTATATCCAATTACTTTCATGCTCCTGTTTTGAAGATATTCTAAACTATATCATACTATCAATTTTACTAATTATTTTATTTATTTATATTTCAAATGTGATCCCCTTCAGCATACTCCCTCCATGAGGCCCCTACCACACTTCCCTCCATTCTCTAAAATGTTTCTCTCCCACCCACCTCTCTAGAATTCAACTTTTCTGGGGACATAAAGCTTCCACAGGACAAGCACACACCCTCATCGCACTGAGGCCAGACAATGCAATCCTCTGCTACATATGTATAGTAGGGGTTATGTACTAGTACATGTATGCTTTTTGGTTGGTGGCTTAGTACCTGAGAATTCTGAGAAATCTAGTTTTTTCATGGTGTTGTTCTTCCAATAGGGTTGTAATTCCCTTCAGTTCCTTCAGTCTTTGATCAAACTCTTCCATAGGGGTTCCTGGGTTTAGACCAATGATTGGCTGTAAATATCTGCATCTGTCTCAGTCAGTTGATGGCATAGCCTCTTTTAGGACAGTCATGCCATGTTCATGTCTGAAAGCATATCTTGGTCAATTAACAAATGGGACCTTCTGAAACTGAAAAGGTTCTGTAAGGCAAAGGACACTGTCAATAGGACAAAATGGCAACCTAGTAATGGAGAAAAGTTCTTTACTAACCCTACATCTGATCGAAGGCTAATATTCAAAATATACAAAGAATTCAAGAAGCTAGACTCCAAAAAAAAAAAAACAAACAAACAAAAACAAAAAACAAAAAACAAAAAACAACATAATGAAAAAATGAGCTCTAGAGCTAAACAAAATTCTCAATTTAGGAATCTCAAAAGCCTGAGAAGCACCTAAAGAAATGTTCAACATCCTCATTTATTGTGAAATAAAAATCAAAACCACGCTGAGATTCCATCCTAAACCAATCAGAATGGTTGAGACCAAAATGTCAGGTGAAAATAGCTGCTAGAGCAAATGTAGATAAAAAAGAACACTTTATCTTTGCTAGTGGGATTGCAAAGTGTTTTCCAGATTCCATAATCTGGAAAATATTCTGGCATTTCTTCACAAAATTGGAAATAAGTCTATCTGAATATTCATATATACAACTTCTGGGCATATACCCCAAAATGCTCTACCATATCATGAGTAAACCTTCAGTGTTTACAGCAGCCTTAATTATAATAGCGGGGGTTCAGGGACTATGCCGAACTTAGGAAATTAATCTGAACAGGTAAGAGAGTGCACCACAGAACTGGACAGCTTCGGGGACAGGCGGAGCCACAGAACAACTGAGGCAGCACGCTTTTCAGGCAATAGAAAGCCAGCCACCCTCCCAACCAAAGGACAGGTATCTGCCTGGTTAGGAAGGCCTCAGCCTCAGGAGCAGCAGATGCCACTTTGGTTCTGGGACGCCACCGAACTTAGGAACTTAGTATGCACAGGTGAGAGTGTGCACTTCTGGGACCTGCCAAGCAACACAGCTTCTGGAAAAGGTCCTGTTTTTGGCCCACTTCTTCAGCCAGGAGGAGGTCCAAACACAAGATAATCTGTGCACCTTCCCTGTAAGAGGAGAGCTTGCCAGCAGAGAGAGCTCTGAGCACTGAAACTCAGAGGAGAGAGTCTGTCTCCCAGGTCTGCTGATAGACGGTAACAGAATCACCAGAAGAACAATCTCTAAACAGAGTCAACTATAACAACTAACTCCAGAGATTACCAAATGGTGAAAGGTAAATGTAGGAATCTTACTAACAGGAACCAAGACCACTCACCATCATCAGAACCCAGCACTCCCACTTCGCCTAGTCCAGGGCACCTCAACACACCCGAAAACCTAGACCCAGATTTAAAAGCATATCTCATAATGATGGTAGAGGACATCAAGAAGGACTTTAATAACTCACTTAAAGAAATACAGGAGAACACTGCTAAAGAGTTACAAGTCCTTAAAGAAAAACAGGAAAACACAATCAAACAGGTAGAAGTCCTTACAGAAAAAGAGGAAAACACATCCAAACAGGTGAAGGAAATGAACAAAACCATACTAGACCTAAAAAGAGAAGTTGACACAATATAGAAAACTCAAAGTGAGGCAACACTGGAGATAGAAATCCTAGGAAAGAAATCAGGAACCATAGATTTGAACATCAGCAACAGAATACAAGACATGGAAGAGAGAATCTCAGGTGCAGAAGATCCCATAGAGAACATCGGATCAACAATCAAAGAAAATGGAAAATGCAAAAAGATCCTAACTCAAAATATCCAGGAAATCGAGGACACAATGAGAAGACCAAACCTACGGATAATAGGGGTGGATCAGAATGAAGATTTTCAACTCAAAGGACCAGCAAATATCTTCAACAAAATTATTGAAAAAAACCTCCCAAATCTAAAGAAAGAGATGCCCATGAACATACAAGAAGCCTACAGAACTCCCAATAGACTGGACCAGAAAAGAAATTCCTCCCGACACATAATAATCAGAACAACAAATGCACTAAATAAAGAGAGAATACTAAAAGCAGTAAGGGAAAAAGGTCAAGTAACTTATAAAGGCAAGTCAATCAGAATTACACCAACTTTTTCACCAGAGACTATGAAAGCCAGAAGAGCCTGGACAGATGTTATACAGACACTAAGAGAACACAAATTCCAGCCACGGCTACCATACCCAGCTAAACTCTCCATTACCATAGATGGAGAAACAAAAGTATTCCACAACAAAAACAAATTCACATATTACCTTTCCACAAATCCAGGCCTTCAAAAGATAATAACAGAAAAAAGAAAAAAACTAGGAAGGGAACCTTGCCCTAGAAAAAACAAGAAGGCTATCCCTCAACAAACCTAAAATAAAACAGCCACAAAAACAGAATGCCTACTTTAACAACAAAAATAAGAGGAACCAACAATTACTTTTCCTTAATATCTCTTAATTTCAATGGTCTCAACTCCCCAATAAAAAGATATAGACTAACAAACTGGCTACACAAACAAGACCCAGCATTTTGCTGCTTAAAGAAACTCATCTCAGAGAAAAAGATAGACACTACCTCAGAATGAAAGGCTGAAAAACAATTTCCCAAGCAAATGGTATGAAGAAACAAGCAGGAGTAGCCATCATAATATCTGATAAGATTGACTTACAACCCAAAGTCATCAAAAAAGACAAGGAGGGGCACTTCATTCTCATCAAAGGTAAAATCCTCCAAGAGGAACTATCAATTCTGAATATCTATGCTCCAAATACACGGGCAGCCACATTCATTAAAGAAACTTTAGTAAAGCTCAAAGCACACATTGCACCTCACACAATAATTGTGGGAGACTTCAACACACTACTTTCACCAATGGACAGATCAAGGAAACATAAAGTAAACAGGGACACAGTGAAACTAACAGAAGTTATGAAACAAATGGATCTGACAGATATCTACAGAACATTTTATCCTAAAACTAAAGGATATACCTTCTTCTCAGCACCTCATGGTACCTTCTCCAAAATTGACCACATAATAGATCACAAAACAGGCCTCAACAGATACAAACATATTGAAATTGTCCCATGTATCCTATCAGATCACCATGCACTAAGGCTGATCTTCAATAACAAAATAAATAATAGAAAGCCAACATTCACTTGGAAACTGAACAACACTCTTCTCAATGATATCTTGGTCAAGGAAGGAATAAAGAAAGAAATGAAGGACTTCTTAGAGTTGAATGAAAATGAAGCCACCTCATACCCAAACTTATGGGACACAATGAAAGCATTTCTAAGAGGAAAACTCATAGATCTGAGTGCCTCCAAAAGGAAACTAGTGAAAGCACACATTAGCAGCTTGACAACACACATAAAAGCTCTAGAACAAAAGGAAGCAAATTCACCCAAGAGGAGTAGATGGCAGGAAATAATGAAACTCAGGGGCAAAATCAACCAAGTGGAAACAAGAAGAACTATTTAGAGAATCAACCAATCGAAGAGCTGGTTCTTTGAGAAAATCAACAAGATAGACAAACCCTTAGCCAGACTCACTAAAGGGCACAGGGAAAGCATTCTAATTAATAAAATCTGAAATGAAAAGGGAGACATAACAACAGATCCTGAAGAAATCCAAAAAACCCTCAGTTCCTTCTACAAAAGGCTATACTCAACAAAACTGGAGAACCTGGATGAAATGAAGAAGTGTCTAGACAGATACCAGGTACCAAAGTTGAATCAAGATCAGGTTAATGATCTAAACAGCCCGATATCCCCCAAAGAAATAAAAGCAAACCTTAATAATCTCCCAACCAAAAAAAAAAGCCCAGGACGAGATGGGTTTCGTGCAGAGTTCTATTAGACCTTCAAAGAAGATCTACTCCTAGTTCTGCACAAACTGTTCCACAAAATAGAAACAGAAGGTACTCTACCCAACTCATTCTATGAAGCCACAATTACTCTGATACCTAAACCACAAAAAGACCCCACAAAGATAAAGAACTTCAGACCAATATCACTTATAAATATTGATGCAAAAATCCTCAATAAATTTCTTGCTAACCAAATCCAAGAACACATCAAAACAATCATCCATCCTGACCAAGTAGGTTTCATCCCAGGGACGCAGGGATGGTTCAATGTACGGAAATCCATCAATGTAATCCAGTATATAACAAACTCAAAAACAAAAACCACATGATCATCTCATTAGAAGCTGTGAACACATTTGACAAAATCCAACACCCATTCATGATAAAAGTCTTGGAAAGATCAGGAATTCAAGGCCCATACCTAAACATGATAAAAACAATCTACAGCAAACCAGTAGCCAGCATCAATGTAAATGGTGAAAAGCTTGAAGCAATCCCACTAAAATCAGGGACTAGACAAGGCTGTCCACTCTCTTCCTACCTATTCAACATTGTACTTGAAATCCTATCCAGAGCATTTAGACAACAAAAGGAGATCAAGGTGATACAAATTGGAAAGGATGAAGTCAAAATATCACTTTTTGCAGATGATATGATAATATGTATACGTGACCCAAAAATTCCACCAGAGAACTCCTAAGCCTGATAAACAGCTTCAGTGATGTAACTGGATATAAAATTAACTCAATCTAGTCAATGGCCTTTCTCTTCAAAAAGGACAAACATGCTGAGGAAGAAATTAGGGAAACAACACCCTTCTCAATAGCCACAAATAATATAAAATACCTAGGCATGACTCTTAGGAAGTAAAAGATCTGTATGACAAGAACTTCATGCCTCTGAAGAAAGAAATTAAAGAAGATCTCAGAAGATGGAAAGATCTCCCATGCTCATGGATTGGCAGGATCAATATAGTAAAAATGCCTATCTTGCCAAAACAATCTACAGATTCAATGCAATCCCCATCAAAATTCCAACTCAATTCGTCAACAAATTAGAAAGAGCAATCAGCAGATTCATTTGGAATAACAAAAAACCTAGGATAGCAAAAACTCTTCTCAAGGATAAAAGAACATCTAGTGGAATCACCATGACCAACCTAAAGCTGTACTACAGAGCAATTGTGATAAAAACTGCATGGAACTGGTATAGTGACAGACAAGTAGACCAATGGAACAGAATTGAAGACCCAAAGAAAAACCCACACACCTATGGTCACTTGATCTTTGACAAGCAATCTAAAACCATCCAGTGGAAAAAAGACAGCATTTTCAACAAATGGTACTGGCACAACTGGCTGTTATCATGTTGACGATTGCGAATTGATCCATTTCTATCTCCTTGTACTAAGGTCAAATCTAATTGGATTAAAGAACTCCACATAAAACCAGAGACATTGAAACTAATAGAGGGGAAAGAAGGGAAAAGCCTCGAAGATATGGGTACAGGGGAAAAATTCCTGAATAGAACAGCAATGGCTTGTGCTGTAAGATGGAGAATCGATAAATGGGACCTCATAAAATTGCAAAGCTTCTGCAAGGCAAAAGATGCCTTCAATATGACAAAAAGACCACAAACAGATTGGGAAAGGATCTTTACCTATCCCAAATCGGTAAGGGGACTAATATCCAATACATATAAAGAACTCAAGAAGGTAGACTCCATATATTCAAATAACCCCACTAAAAATGGGGCTCAGAACTAAACAAAGAATATGCCCCAGTACAGGGGAACGCCAGGGCCAAAAAGGGGGAGTGGGTGGGTAGGGGAGTTGGGGTTGGTGGCTATGGGGGACTTTTGGTATAGCATTGGAAATGTAAATGAGCTAAATACCTAATAAAAAATGGAAAAGAAAAAAAAAGAAAATATATATATCATAAAATTCTGAAATATATAACCTAAGGTTGCTCTTTAAGTCCTTGAAAAAAAAATAAAAACAAATGTTATAGTAAGAAGTAATAAAATCAAAGGCAGACATGAATGTGAACTAGAGCACAGAATAAGGCAACTCAAACAAAAAATACATTCTTTTAAAAGCTTAAAATAATAAAATCAAATAAAAAGTGTAAAATACAAAAGTGGGTGGTGAGTGGGAGATGCTAGATATACAAATGACATGAGAAAGAGAGACCAAGAGAGACGAAAAAAGGATTTTGGAGCTCTCCAGGAACAGAAGGAAATTTGGAGATGTACTGTTTCTTTTTGCCCCATACAGGAGACATCCCTAATTCTGGTTACATCAAGTTCTCTACCCTCTCTGTATTGTCTGTGTTTAATGCACCAGTCTTTCCATGTGTCAATTCGTGTCTGTTTTTGTTTTGTTGTCTGAACAACTGTTGTTCTGTTTCATGTTGAATAAAAATAGTTAAAACTTTAAAAAAAAAAAAAAAGTTCTCACCAGAGGAATACCGAATGGCAGAGAAGCACCTGAAAAAATGTTCAACATCCTTAATCATTAGGGAAATGCAAATCAAAACAACGCTGAGATTCCACCTTCACACCAGTCAGAATGGCTAAGATGAATAATTCAGGTGACAGCAGATGCTGGTGAGGATGTGGAGAAAGAGGAACACTCCTCCATTGTTGGTGGGATTGCAAGCTTGTACAACCACTCTGGAAATCAGTCTGGCGGTTCCTCAGAAAATTAGACATATTACCACCAGAAGATCCAGCAATACCTCTTCTGGGCATATATCCAGAAGATGTCCCAACCGGTAAAAAGGACATATGCTCCACTATGTTCATAGCAGCCCTATTTATAATAGCCAGAAGCTGGAAAGAACCCAGATGCCCCTCAACAGAGGAATGGATACAGAAAATGTGTTACATTTACACAATGGAGTACTACACAACTATTAAAGAGAATGTGAGTTTCCTTCATTCGGATTCCAGATTTGGAGTATAGGGGATGTGATTACTTGGCATTATTCTATTTTAATTCATTCATTCATTCACTCAACCCTGTCCACCTTCTTATTATTACACATCCCATATCTACTGACCATCCACTGTATCCAAGAGCATGTCCCCAAGCCACCTTATCTCTAAACACCCAGGGGCCTCTAGCCTCTTGAGACTTCAGTGCATCATCTCTGATTGAACAGAGATCAAATTTTTTTTCAGTGTATATTTTGGGGATAATCTAATAGTTGGTATATGCTTCCTGTTTGGTGGTCTATCATTTGGGAGAATTCTGGTCCAGAATAATTGAGACAGCAGGTCCTCCTAAAGGGATACTCTCCTCTTCAGCCTCCTTCAGTCTTTCTCCAATTCCCCAATGGTTCAGCAGATTCTGTCCATTGGTTGGTTGCAGACATATGCATCTGATTGTTTCAACTGCTCATTAGGTCTTCAGAAGTGCATTCATGCTAGTATTCACATTACAATTATGTGAATTCAGAATTCAGCAGAGTTTGTGGACTGCAAGCAGGTCTTCTGAAAAAGCAATGCATGATATAATTACCTGAATTTTCTGGCAGTGCTCTTCAATATTGTGTTCTACGTGATGCAATATTCCACTCTCTTTCTCTATCTCTGTCTCTGTCTCTGTCCCTCTCTGTCTCTGTCTCTCTCTGTCTCTTTGTCTCTCTCTCTCTGTCTCTCTGTATCTGTCTCTGTCTCTGTCTCTGTCTCTGTCTCTCTCTCTCTCTCTCTCTCTCTCTCTCTTTCTCTCTCTCTCTCTGTCTGTCTCTCTCAATATCTATTCCTCTAACACTCAGTATGACTAATGATTCTCTTATCTTCTCTTCTACAAAGGGGATGATATTTTAATGTCATCTGCAAATTGTTATTCTGAATCGGAGTAGGGAAAGGACACTTTAAATCTGTTGTTACACCCAAGAGCATGGCTTTTAAAACCTGGTGAATCAGTAGAAGATGAGACAATGTATAGAAGAGGTTGCTTCTTTTGCTTTGGTTTGGTTTAGCTTTGTTTATTTCTGTTACACGCAATCATTAGAAGAAACTCTGTGAAATACTGCCTAATGCAAATTTCCTGAAGGAAAATAGGTACCTCAGAACCAAAATTATATTTCTCAGTTACAATATATAATATATATTATTAGAGATTTTTTTTTCATTAAACCTTGAACAGAATTTTTCTCTGATCTTAACAAAACTGCAAAGTACATGGGGGATAAAGGTGCACACTCTCAGGTGTGCATGGAATGACAATATGTTGAAGACCTTATTAGCCTCCATGTCCTTACCCTATGTGCTATCTTGGAAAAAAAATATGCTGAAAGTCAAGAAAATGGCTTACTTGAATATGCCAGGGAGATTTCTAACCAAAATGTCACTGTGTATATCTCTAACACAAGGTAGACCTGGTATTGCAAGAGACAGTAAATGGCAGTAACATTGGTGCACTCTAGGATATGGGCCTGTTCTAAGTGTACATCAATAACAACAAAGAGAACGAAAATTTGCAGCCTAATTGCATAAAGGATATAGATATATCTATCTATTTATCTATAGATTAGATAGATAGATAGATAGATAGATAGATAGATAGATAGATAGATAGATAGATAGATAGATAGATAGATAGATAGTTATAATAAATACACAATGATACACACACACATACATATATATTATATATAATATAACACTTATAAGCATATACTTATAATACATATATACACATATCCATCTGTTAAACAAATATGATATATGATATTTGTGCACAGCAAGATTTCAGTTTCATAATGATGATCACCTTTACATATAATCAAATGAATCTGACTTTTTTGTCTACTTCTATCTAATTTATATCACTCTTCATATATTAGAAACTCTTGATACATTTTAATAAATATCAGTAATCCTATTGCTGAATATAGAAAGGTTTGTTCCATTTTCTCTTCATTTTTGTCTTGGTTATATTGTTTAATTTCATATCCCATGTTATCTCCTGTTTTAGATTTCCCCCTGGAAATCCCTCATCTGACCACCTCACCTGCCTCCGAACCTGTGCTGTCCCATCAATTCACCCACTCCATTTCTATACTAGAAAATCCTACCGCCTGATTTTACTGGACTTAGGATCAGTTATCTACTTTCTCATTCACAAATGCTATCTCTGTGAGATGTAAACTTTACTGTTGTATAGTAAATTTGATATTGGTAAATGATCATGTCAAGAAAAACTAACTACAATCAAGCAGGATTGGTCCAACAGATTGTATATGTTCAGCAAGTTTACCCCATTCACTAGGTATTATGCCCATTGCAACAAGTTTAAGAAATGTTCCTGACCCAACTAGCAGCTGAAAGAGTCAGATGCAAACACTTGCACCCAACCAATGTCTTGAAGCAGTTGAACACTATTGTTGAATTAACTAAGTTTAAAAGATGGTGAAGAGGAGGGCAGCCCTGTAGAAGGACCAACAGTCTCAATTAACTTGCTCCCCCAAGATGTCTAAAACTCTGGACAACCAAGGAGACAAAATATGCCTGCTGATATGAGGCCTCAAGCACACATACAGAAGAGGATTGCTGGGTGTGTGTTCCATCTGAATAGATGCACCTAATTTTCAAGAGAATGGAAGTTCCAGGGGGTTTAGATTTCTGGTAGGTTAGAGGTGAGGTGTGGAGACATTTTTGTGGAGAGTATGAAGTTTGAAGGAGGTATGGGATGTGGAACAATTGGAGGGTAGATAGGGTGGGGAATAAAATCTGGACTGTAAATAGAAATAATTATAAAGAAAGAAAAAAAGACAAAAGTTATTGCAATTGCACTGAATTGTGGAATATTAGTGGAGAGTGGTGTGTTCAAGGGTTTTATTTCCTTTTCTCTATAAAAATGCATTCATGGAAAGCAAGTATTAAGATTTTTAAGGATCCAGGACTATTTTGGAAACTGTTCAGAGAATGTTCTGCCAATGCTGAATATCTGAGTTCTGTTCCTCTATCGTCGTCTGCTATTTCATAACTGTTTTTGTGTCCCTTAAACTGCAGTTTGAGTATCAAGACGTTCTTTGCAAACATGACATCTTCAATCCAGTTTCAATGAGTAAAATGTGGATTTTAATGCAGGATGTATTCCTTAAAGGGACGTTTCTGTGGAGACTAACATGAAGAGACATTTTTTTTTAAATGATGATGCATTTTAGACCAAATTCTCATGCTGTTGATGGATGAATGTGAAGGATTTAGTGTAGCTGCAAACATACACTTATCTTTTTGGAAATGTTATTTTCTAGGATGTAGTAAAATCAAAATGTTGCCTCCATTTTCATCTATTTAGAATTTTCGGAGTCCAGGACCTCAATCTGATCCGGAAAATGAGGCCAGATTATCATAAAAATTGAATACACGATAATATCAGTTTTAACATTTTCTTTCCTAACAAAATGATAATTGCTTGTTGACATATTTACAAACTTTCTTTATTTTATTCTGTTTTTGTTTACATTCCTTTATCATATTTTTACAGTGGAGTAGTTATCCCAGTCTCAGCCTGCACCCTGACTTCCTCATCACATACCTCTGCCCTCATCAGCAATAGGATATCCACACATCCCAACCCCCACATATTCCCAATGCCTAGGACCTCAACTTTCTCTCGTGTTTAGGTGTATCTTCTTCCATTGAGGCCAGGTCAGGCAATCCTTTCTGTATATGTGTCAGGGTCTCATATCCGCTGGTGTATGCTGCCTAGTTAGTGGCATATTATCTAAGAGATCTTAGTTGTCCAGAGTAGCTGACAGTGATGTTAGTCATTCTATTGGTCACACTCCTCAGCTTCTTCCAACTAGCTCCTTATTTCAAAAACAGGGTTCCCCAAATTCTGTCAATTGTTGGATAAGATATGTGTATATTTGAAAGCAGAAAAAAAAAAGAATGATTTCACCTTAGAATACAGAGCCATATTTTGGAGAACACTGAAAAAAACAGAGAGTATTCTCTCATGAATATGTTCCTACTGGAAATAAGAAAAAGTGTTCTTATTTCATATTTGTTGATTCTTTAGGTTGATTTTTTTCTCTGATACTTTTATTTATAGCCCTATTTGACCTGGGACTTAATTTCTATGCAAGGTCATAGATTCAATTGCCAAATCCAATTTAATTGGAAAATAGCAGGACAGAAATCTTCATGAAAAAAAAAATGATGAATAACATTGAAATAAAAATTTGAGAACTTTATTTCTTCCAAAGGAAAAACGAAAGTAAATGAGTAAAGATTTTATGGAGAATGTACATTAGATTGGTGGATAAATATTTCTAGACATCACTGGATGAATAAATGTGAATTATTCCAAAACAAGATAAATGCAGTGTAAGTCAATAATTTAAAGAGATGTACCAAATTAATATTTGACAGTATTCCTGAGCTATGTGTTCAGATATCTGACTTCTATCTGACACCTTGGATAGAATTCAAGTCTGGTCTTATTTCAATGATGTAGATCTTGGGTGTAAAGATGCATCCAAGCATCACTGTACTGGATGCCAAGATTGAGAAGACCTCTACAGCAGCCATGACCATGCCCTTAGTCCTATGTGAGTCATGGAGGAAGGTGACATAAACACTGCAGAATCCTAGCACGACAAAGGTCAGGAACTTGGCTTCATTAAATGTTTCAGGAAAATTCTTTGCCACGAAATCCACAGTGAAGCTTCCAAGGGCAAGGCAGGTCAAGTATCCCAAAATTCAGTAGAATGCAGTAACTGAACCCTTGTTGCACAAAATGATTATCATTATCATCAATATCAACAAATATCAATATCAACAAAAGGAGGAGAAACTGAGAGCCAGATTACCCACAGAATACATTGATATGGAACATATCAGAAGGATGTATTTCATTGAACCTGATTAAAGGAGGTTCCTTAAACCTCTTCCAGGTTCTGTGATTATGAAAGCCAAACTACAATGATTGTTTTGGCAAGCAATGTGGAAACAGACACCATGAATACAATTCCAAAAGTGATTTGTTGTAAGGCTACATTTTTTTCTGTTAGAAAGACCAATGAAGAAAAAGGAGCATGAGAAAATGGAACATGAGTGACATGAGTAGCTGATGAGAAATGTGGAAAGACATAGAAGGAAGGACAGGAAGCAAGTTAGAGAGTAAGAAAGGTTAAAGCTTAGAGAAAGAGGTGAAAGCTTAGAGAGAGTAAGGATTGTAAAAGTTGAGAGAGAGAGAGAGAGAGAGAGAGAGAGAGACAGAGACAGAGACAGAGACAGAGACAGAGACAGAGACAGAGACAGAGACAGAGGGAGGGAGGGAGGGAGGGAGGGAGGGAGGGAGGGAGAGAGGGAGGGAGGGAGGGAGAGAGAGAGAGAAAAGAGAGATAGAGAGAAAGAGAGAAAGAGAGAAAGAGGGAGACACTGAGGTAGGGAAAAGTAGCCTCTCATATATTGGGCTTGCTATCTTGCTGTTGCTAGGTAACTGGAAGGAATCTAACCTGAATATCAGAAGCTTTGGTCATTTTGTATATAACTTCTAGCCATTACCCTATCCTGAGCAGGGGTGCCTGTGGGTTGGGTAAATTCACCAGGGGCCAGTGTTCCAGAAGTACTGAGGAAATGCCTTCCTTCCCATGTAGGTGAAAATTATGACCCATTAGGTTTCATCAGGTTTAAGGACTTCAGCATGACTGGAGACCAGGCATTTGGTACATAGCTCAATGCCCCAAGCTCAATGATCAAATTTAACTCTAGCATCCAGAGTTTGTGGTTTCTCAGCAAAACAACAGCACAGACGATGTGAGTTTGAAACTCTGGAGACTTCCACCATATGAAATCAAGGCATGGAGGTTGGGTTTGGTAAAATGATCTAGAAGAAATCTGTAAAACAGTGAAAGGACAATTGAAAATACTCATATGGAAAAGATCAGCCACAGGGAATGCCTCAGGAGACCATCCTTGTATTCATAGCTTCTCAAGACAAAATTCAAATGACCAATAGTACTGGAGGAGAGTCTGTGAATGCATCAGGGAGGGGAGAGTAAGTGTTAGGAGGGAGGGTGAGATAGAGAAAAAAGTAGAAGGAGAAAAAGAAAGAGAACGAGAAGGGAAAGTAGAAGGAGAAGAATATGGAGAGGGAGAAAAGAAGAAGGAAGGGAAGAGGAAGGGGTGGAGCAGGATGACAAGGAGAAAGAGATGGAAGAAGAACAAAAAAAAGAAGAGGAAAATGAAAAAGAAGGAGCAGGAGGGGAGGAGAAGGAGAAAAGGAGAAGGTGAAATAAGGAGGAGAGAAGGAGAGAAGAAGAAGGAGAGAGGAGGAAGGGATGGGGAAGGAGAAGAAGTAGAAGAAGATGTGGAAGAAGAACTAAAAGAAGAAAGAGGGAGAGGAGAAAAAGATTGAGAAGGAAGAAGAAAGAAGGAGAAGAAAGAAGAAAGAAGAAAGAAAAGTAGAAGAAAAAAAGAAGAAAGAGGAGGAGGAGGAGGAGGAGGAGGAAGAGGAGGAGAAAAGAGAAGGAGAAGGCAAAGAAGGAGAAGGAGTAGAAGGAGGAGAAGGAGAACATGGAGAAGAAATGAGAAGAGATGAGAGGTATAGTTAGGCAGACACAGACAGAGAAACACAGACACACAGAGAGAGTCGTGCACATAAACATTCACACAGAGACACACAAGTAGGCACAGAGACAGAGAAAAATATACATATAAAGAGAGACATGCACAGAGACATTCACAGAGATACACACATTTACACAACTTAATTAAGAAGTATTTACAAAAATATATCTATGAAATTACAAGGATATTAAGAACTAAATTATGTGAGCATTGAGGAGGAATGAGATCCAAACAAATTTTGCAAGTCCTGCAACATTCTGCATGCTTCCACACAGCTTTAGCTGTGGGAGTATCAGTTATAGGGCTGTAACTTTTGTTTTTTTCATTTATAATTTACTGTGAATCTCCTTTCTCCACCATTCAATATGGTCAGTAGTTTCCATGTCGAATGACTTTCCAATGCATGGCATCTAGTGAGAAAGAGAAAACAATTTAAAAAAAAAAAGAGTCTCTATGCTGGAGCCAACTGTACAAACAATTTGTAGTTATTCTCCAAATGCAGGGCTCAAAGAACTCAGAGGCTCCTCTAGCTTTTACACAGATCTTAAGTTTGGTCCCCCAGCATCACTGAGAACCTATTGACAATTCTCACTCAGGTCATAAAGCTATGGAGCATTCCAATGTATTGAGTTCCAGAGAAAAAGCCATTTGGAAGCTTATCTCTCTAAAAGTGAAGATTGCGCTGAAAATTATGAAAAGTGAGAATAATTTTAAATATGAAAAAACATTCCACACACACACATTAAAATAATACATGTAGACAAAATTGACAGCAATCTATATGACACAATACCCACATACACGAGAGGGGAAGGGGCAGGGGGAGAGGTGGAGAGACATATGTATACTTACAATACTTTTTTTTTTTTAGTCAAGTTGTCAAAACTGACACAATCAATGTACAGGAAGAGATGTATATGGCAAACACTGGGGACAGACTGTCATGATAAGGACAGCATAGGAGGAAACAACAAGTTGATCTGTGGCATTTAGAGCCAGAATGGGCCCTTCTACATTTGGTTGGATTTAGAATCCAAGATTTAGTTCAGAACCAGCCAGCTCCCTCCTTGTCCCAGTGATCTACTTTTGCTGGGGCACAGTCACAAAGGTTCCACAACATTTCTAGACAGTTTTCCCAGTTTTAGACAACTGGGACTGTGGGAGATATAACCCCCCCATCTTAATTAAACTAAGCCACGCAAATGCAAAATATTTTTGAAAACAGTTTAATTTCAATTTTGGAAAGAGAACAGAGAGCTCTACAATGATATGGACTGAATTAGTCTTTAGGTTCCATTGTGCACCCTAAATTAAATATAGTGTAAAAGATTCTGTTTTCTATGTAGCAAGTGAGGGCTGAAAACAACACACTAATGGAGATAAAATGCAAAAAACTGGGATATACAGTAACAATTCAAAATGACACTGTGAAAAACGATGTATTTATACATGTTAACTGTCCTATTGACCACAGTGTCATTCATCATTGTGTTAGGGGATCCAATCTAGTGATTAATCATCAGGGTTTGACAGTAAAATCTTTAGGCTCAATACACCAGACATTAGCTGGAAAATGATTTACAAGAATGTAATGACCTTTGGTGTCTTCTCTGTGAATCTGTTGTATGGATGCCCTGTCGTTGGTTGTTTTAGTTGTTAGTGTTGTTTTAAAATAGAAATATTGAATGCAAAAGCAAGTTGCAGGAGCCCAAAATGTCTTTGCATCCTCTCTTTCTCCTTCCCATAACTTTCTAATTTTCCCAATCCCCACATTCATTCAAAATACAGAATTTCAAAAAATAAAGAAACTCATTCATCATCTTTACTTTGTGCTTGCATGCTGGTTGCAATTATCTTGTAAGCATTAAAAATCAGGCTAACATACTGCCTATGTTCAATAGGGTTTCATTGATGTGAAGCTACATCATGACTCAAGAAACACTTATAGGGAAAATTTAATTGATGTTGTCTTACAGTTTCAGAGGGTCAGTATATTATTATCTTGATAGGAAGAATGGCAGCATCCAGGAAGAGTCGGTGCTGGGGAAGGAACTAATTGGTCTATATCTTAGTCTGAAGGCAACCAGGAGAAAGTTTGTGGCCATAGGTAGCAAGGAAGAGGATCGATTTTCGTCACTGAGCAGAGATTGTGCACTACATAAAAGCAAGCCTACACAATGATACACTTCCTCAAACAAGCCAACACCTTGTAATAGTGCCACATCCCATGGGCAAAAGATATTCTAATCAACACACTGCATCATAGGAAAATGGTAGAGAGACATAAAGAAAGATACTGCATGATTGCATTCCTCTAGTCACAAGTGCTACATACCTACACGTTAATATGCACACACACACACACACACCCACACACACACACACACACACACACATAAACACACACACACACACACACATAAACACACACACACACACACAAACACACATGCCTATCTGATATGCATAATAATAATGTGCAGTCTCGGGTCCTGTGCGATTGGATTGGACCAGGTGCTGTGTTCCACTCACCAGAGGTCTTAGGATCCCGTGGTGGATCCTGTGTGTGTCCTTGGGGGTGTCCAGAGACACCCCTGGCAAGGGACCACGGTGTTCCCTTGATGTACTTCTGTTGTCCAATTGCTCTGGCTAGGATTTCAAGTGCTATATTGAACAGATAGGAAGAAAGTGGACAGTCTTGTCTAGTCCCTGATTTTAGTCGGATTGGTTTTAGTTTCTCTCCATTTAGTTTGATGTTGACTACTGGTTTGCTATATATTGCTTTTATTATGTTTAAGTATGGGCCTTGAATTCCTGATCTTTCCTTGATTTTTATCATGAATGGGTGTTGGATTTGTTTAAATGATTTCTCAGCATATAACAAGATGATTATGTGGTTTTTGTTTTTGAGTTTCTTATGTAGTGGATTACGTTGATGTGTTTCCTTATATTAAACCATCCCTAAATCCCTAGGATGAAGCCTACTTGATCATTATTGATGATTTTTGTGATATGTTCTTGGATTCAGTTTGCATGGACTTTATTAAATATTTTTGCATCGATATTCATAAGGGAAATTGGTCTGAAGTCTTCTATTTTGTTGGGAATTTATGTGGTTTAGTTATCAAAGTAATTTTGGCTTCTATAGAATTAATTGAATAGAGTACCTTCAGTTTCTATTTTATGGAATAGTTTCGGGACAGTTGGAATTAGTTCTTTTTTGAAGGTCTGATAGAACTCTGCACTAAACCCATGTGGGCTGTCCTGGGCATTATTTGGTTGGGAGATTATTAGTGACTGCTTCTATTTCTTTAGGGGGTATGGGGCTGTTTAGATCTTTATTCTGATCTGGATTTAACTTTGGTATCTGATTTCTGTCTAGAAAATTGTCCATTTTGTTCAAGTTTTCCAGTTTTGTTTAGTATAGCCTTTTGTAGTAGTATCTGATGATGCCTAGGTTTTCCAAAAGTTCTGGTCTTATGTCTCCCTTTTCATTTCTAATCTTGTTATTTAGGATACTATCCCTGTGCCCTGTAGTTCGTCTTGCTAAGAGTTTATCTATCTTGATACTATTTTCAAAGAACAGGCTCCTGGTTTGGTTGATACTTTGAATAGTTCTTTTTGTTCCCACTGGTTGATTCCAGCCCCGAGTTTGATTATTTTCTGCTATCTACTCCCCCTTGTAAATTTGCCTCCTTTTGTTCTAGAGCTTTTAGGTGTGCTGTCAAGCTCTTAGTGTGTGCTCTGTCTGGTTTTTTTGTGGTGGCATTCAGAGCTGTTGGTTTTCTTTGTGGGACTACATTCATTGTGTCCCATAAGTTTGTGTATATTGTCCCTTCATTTTCATTAAACTCTAAAAAGTTTTTAAGTTCTTCTTTATTTCGTCCTTGACCAAGTTATCATTGAGTAGAGTGTTGTTCAGTTTTCACGTGAATGTTGGCTTTCTATTATTTATGTTGTTATTGAAGATCAGCCTTCTTCCATGGTGATGTGATAGGGTGTATGGGATACTTTCAATATTTTTTTGAGTCCTGTTTTGTGACTGATTATATGTTCTATTGTGGAGAAGATAACATGGTGTTTTGAGAAGAAGTTATATCCTTTTGTTTTAGGGTAAATGTTCTGTAGATATCTATTAAATCCATTTGTTTCATAACTTCTATTATCTTCAATGTATCTCTGTTTAGAGTCTATTTCCAGGGTCTTTCTATTGATAAGAGTGGGTTATTGAAGTTTCCCACTATTATGGTGGGCAGTGCAATGAGTGATTTGAGCTTTACTAAAGTTTCTTTAATGAATGTGGATGCCTTTGCATTTGGAGCATAGATATTCAGAATAGAGGGTTCATCTTGGAAGATTTTACCTTTCATGAGCATTAATTGACCCTCTTGTCTTTTTTGATATCTTTGGGTTGGAAATTGATTTTATTCTATATTAGAATGGCTACTCCATCTTATTTCTTCAGACCATTTGCTTGGAAAATTGTTTTCCAGCCTTTTACTATGAGGTAGAATCTGGTTTTTTACCTGAGGTGGGTTTCTTTTATGCAGCAAAATGTTGTGTATTGTTTATATAGCCAGTCTGTTTGTCTATTTGTTTTTATTGGTGAATTGATTCCAGATTAAGGCAACATCAGACCAACTTCTCTTATGTATATCAATGCAAAAATACTCAATAAAATTCTCCCCAAACTAAAAGGGCTATTAGGTTCTTTACTGAGAGTCAAAACTGCAATGAGAACTTCCAGTTTTCCAAATGTCTCTGACTAATTGCTCTTTGATAGTAACTAGGCTTTCTCCTACTCAGAGCACATTACAAGAGGTTGTATAACAATTAACCAAAGGTCATCAGAAGGGAACTAATGATTTATTATAGGTTCTAGGGTAAAAGATAAAATATTGATTGGGTTTACCTACACAAAACTTCACTAACATCTTAGTTATGGTTTGATACCTTCAGTGAACCTGTTGATCTGAGACAGTTGTTGAACTTTGTAGCATGTGGTCATGTATTCTGAAATTTGTATAAGTGCTGAGGACAAAGAGACGAGGAACATCTAGAGAAAAGATTTTTTTTTTGCCTTTCTCCACTTAGACTATTTTTTTTTCCTTTTGCCCACTTAGAAGAATTTTTCCCTTTCCCCACATAGGATCTTTCTGCTTTTCCCCTTATATAACTTTCATAAGAAATTTTTTATAACTTAGTAATAACTTCTATAATCACTTCTCTAAATTCCTTCTCTTCCAGTGACATCTGGTTAGTAGGCTCAAAATTAGAGCCCAGCAATTCCTGCTGAGCTAGAAAAAAGGCTGCATTGCTTAATCCTCCTCTTAGGCTACAGGTGTTAATCACCTAAGCCAGCCTACCCTCAGAAAGACCCAGTACTTTTTAGAAGTTATCATCAGCATTTCAGGACAATGAGAGAGCTAGAAAGCCCTGGGACACTTAGATTTTAAAGGCATTGCCAGGGTCCTACTCTGTGACTCCACTGCTATCCTGGCTCAGAGCAATCCTGGACCTCAAACTCTACTATAGAGAAGAAGTGATTTAAAAAAAAAAACTACATGGTATTGATACAGAGACTGACAGATGAATCAGTGGACTAGAACTGAAGATCCAGAAAGAAAACCAAATATTTATGGACCCTAGATTTTTGACAAAGAACCAAAAAACAAAAAAACAAAAAAACAAACAAAAAAAAAACGATGGAAAAAAGAAAGGATTTTCAATAAATGGTGATGTTCTAATTTGCAGTCTGTATGTTGAAAAATAAAAATAAATCCATACTTATCACCTTGCACAAAGCTCAGTTTCAAATTGAACACGATTATCAACATAAAATATGATACACTGAATCTAATAGAAGATAAACTCATTGACACAGAGAGGGAAATGTCCTAAACACATATCCCATGGTTCATGCTCTAAGATCAACAATTCATAAATGTAAAATAATAAACTATTTTAGATCATCTCCCCATTAATGTAACAATCACTGTAGTCATCAAATGGTTTCCATGTAAGATTTGAGGCAATTACCATATTAACCATTTTTTTTTAATTTGGTTGGTTAATTGTTTGGGGGGTATTCAATTTGAAATGAACAGGAGATCATTTCCTGCCTGCGAACAACGTGGAGGGAGTCAGTTCAGGAAACAGATAGCTACTACAGATAATAAATAAATAAATACTCCAAATGAAGGCAATTTTTAAACCTTTCATAGCATGGTAAAAACACTTTAGTCATTTACAGACCAAAAGCTAGAACCTCTTTGTAGTGTGGGCATTGGGCTTAGCAGCCTAGTCTCAGTATACTAACATACTTGGAAATTATCATAAAAAAAATACACTGAATAGTTTGTCTTTAGATCTTTAAAAACCTCAGAAATACTTATCAAAATAAAAGACTATAATAAATTCAACAGAATAAGTTTCATTTTCTTTCAACAAAAATTTAGGCTTTTTATAATAATAAATATTTGTTATGAGTAATTCTAGCTCATTTGGTCATAAATATATATGTTTTTAGGAAAATAATTCTAAAAACTTAAAATTTATGTTTTGTATTATTATGTATAACATTGGCAAATTAGATAAGACATGCTCATTCATGTTAAACTCATAAATCTACTCCTATTTATTGAATCTTTTAAAAATCAGAAACCTCCCTAGGCAAGATCTTAAACTAATGTTCCCACTTATGCCATGACATTTTTAGCAGATATTTAAATGTATTAACTGATCTACTAATGAGTAGAAATCTGAAAGACCAGAATCTCTGTTACCTTTCACATAATGATTCTATTCAATGTAAACTATGACTACAATTAGAAAAATACCCAAATCCTAAAGTCAAATCCTCACCTCTTTTATCAGTCATAGAAAATATTTTAATAGCTATGGTACTGTAATCTGTAATCCCAGCACTTGGCAGTTGAATGAAGGAGGATCAAGGCCTTTGACTGTCCATAGCTACATAGCGAGTTTGAGGTCAGCATGAGTAATGTAGGACTGTCTCAAATAAACCTGTCCCCTACAAATCAAACAGAAATCTAATGTTAGTATAAAGATATAAAAAAGTAAATATTTCTGTCACTTCAGTAGGAAAATGTTGACCAGAAATACTAAAATAAATGTACAATTGCAATTTTTTTACTATATTTTTGAAGGGAAAACTATTGAAATCTGGATATCCATAGAGTTCCCTGTTTAGAACATTATCCTGACAGCATATAGCACAGAACTGGTAAGAAGCAAGGCTTGGAGAATCACAGGAGTTGCCTTGCCCAGACTTTAGAGATGGCAGCAAATAACTGTAAGTATCACCTGTTTTTTTAGACTGAGGAAGTTCAATTGATGATGACATGTTCCAATATAATAATAGAAAAACAAACAAACAAACAAATAAAAAACTATTATTTCTGCTTTAGATCTTGGCAGGGCCATTCTAGCCCCATCGTTTGACAAAAGCACAACACAGCTCAGAAAATTGTTTTGATGACATCAACAATTGTCAGACTTAAAATCTATCGATGTGCTTCAAACATCTCTCATCTTCTGGGGTTATACATGGTGGTATTTATGAGACCTCTAAATGATCCCTAGGATTAGGAGCATAGTGTGTAGAGTTGGGAGTGGATATATAGACTGGAGAGATAAAATGGGAAGCATGGTGATCCTTGGATTGCCTGTGCCACATACCTTTGCAGTTGTGCTAATAGATTCAGTGCAGATTGCCAATACCTTCTATGAGCACTACCCTAGCACACAGTACAGTGCTTTCTATTCTTTTTCCGGGCTTTTGCCTGTGAGAGGGAATGTAGCTTGGAAACTACTGGTTGGTGTGTGGAAGATAAAAATCATTGGATCGGTTCAAAGCTATGGGATCTGCCAGTTAATAGGCTAAGCTTCAGACTACATCCTTCCAATGGTTAACTAGGGTCCAGTCTAGATGAATTTCTGGATCCCCAGGATACATGAATAGCATGCAGTATTCTAGAGTAGTATCCAGCTTAATGATACTTCTGTTGCTCTTGTGTCTTTCCCTCTTCTGTATCCCACAAGTTCATTCCGCTTTCTTGGCATGACTCACAAATGAGCATTGTGTATTATCCTGTGATATATGAGAGGAGTTGTCTGAATAGAGATGAAATATTGAGTCATGGCAAACAAAACTGTGGAAATGGAAACCATCCAGGGGCAAATGTTGTAAAATTAACATAGTCTGTGAAAGAAAAATGCTTTTGCTTTCAGAAGGAGAGTGAATGGAGTTTTTCACTAAGCTGGAAGGGGGCTAATAAAGACCTTTTTTAACTGGAGAATTTAATAAGAATTAACCAAAACCCAGGTGCAATTATTCTTACAGGAGTGAACTGGATAGATGGGTAGAGTTTGGCTAGTATAAGATACTTGATTTAATGACTTTTGAGGTCCTTTTTCGAAATCATGATCAATAAATTCTGCCCTCTGTGACATTTCTACTATATTTGTTTGAAAGATGAATGAACTAGGATACATAGATATAACTTTATATTATAGTTCTTGAACTTTCATGATGTGACAATTAAATCTGTATGATCAGGACATATTGTAGAGCTCTGCATTAGGCACACATAATCTATAGCTCCTGGGGACATACACGCAAATGAACAAACATGACTTTATAGTGTTTCTTGTTTTCAGAATGGAATACATTTTATAAATAATCTAAAAGCAATAGGTTCAGTTTCTATGTTCTTAGAGATAGAACCTTAAAGACCCTAAAAACTCTAAAAAAGAAAAAAGAAAAAAGAAGAGAAAAGAAAATAAACTTGAAGCTTTAAATAAACAACAAAAACCCTAAAAACAAACAAACAAACAAACAAACAATAAAAAAAACATAATTTTTTTTGAAAAAATAAAACTAAAAGAACCTAAAACCCTAAACAAACAAACAAACAAACAAAAAAAAAAAATCTAGATCTCTACAAAGACCCAAAAAAACAAAAAATCATTACCACAAACAAACAAACAAACAAGGAAAGAACAATAACCACACTAAGCCTTAAAAAAAAATCTCTCCAAATACACTGAGAACAACCCTAAAATCATTTAAAAAAACGTAAAAAAAAACCCTAAAACAATAAAGCAAAACCTAAAACCCTAAAAACGCTAAAATTATTAAACAAACACTAAATGACCGAAAAAAGCTATTTTTTTAATCTTAATAAACATTTTTAAAACCCTACAATTCTATAAATAAGAAAACACAAGAACTCTAAAAAGACCCTAAAAAAATTATAAAACCCTAAAAAAAATCCAAAACTCTACAAGTCTAGATCCCTAATGAGAAAATAAAAAAAAATATTAAAAAAAAAAAGATAATGAAAAGATACAAAACCACCACCCCAACAACTACAAATTCTTCTGCCTTAAAAAATCGCCAAAAACACTGGAAAAGAAAATCATTTTACAAACCTTATTAAAAAAATGCTTAAAACAATTTTTAAAAATTCCTTAATTAAATTAAAAAACAAAACAAAACTAAAAAATAAAGAAAAACCCTAAAATTCTAAAACAATCTCAACAACAGTAAAAAGACCCAAAAGAACTGTAAAACCATAAAAAAATTTTTTTAAAAAAGTTCTAAAAACACATCAAAACTCTGAAACTCAAAAAAAAAAAAACTTGAAAACCCGCTTAAAAAAGCAAAACAACAAAAACAAACAAATAAACAAACAAAAAACAACAACAACAAAACACCTACAATACCCTGAAACACTAACTAAAATCCTGAGACTATAAAAACAACCCTACCCCCCCCAAAAGGCTTACAAAACCCTGAAACATTAACTAAAATCCTAAGATACAAAAATAATCCTAAACCCATAAAAAAAAAGCAAACACACACACAAGAAAACAAAAAACCTTTACAAAATTCTAAAACCCTATAAAACACTAAAAGTATAAAAAGAAACAAAAACAAAACAAAACAAAACAACAAGAAGATCAAAAACACACAAAAAACTACAATTATCCTAAAATTATTCATAAACCCTAAAAAGCCCTAAAACCCTGAAATACCTTAAATTTCTAGGAGAAATCAAGATCTAAAATAAATAAATAAATACATAAATAAACACATAAATAAATACATAAATAAACAAACAAACCTCAACCCTACCAAAAACAAACAAACAAACAAACAAACAAACAAACAAACAAACAAAAAACTTGTAAGGACAAAACAACCGCCCAAATTTAAAACCATTAAAACCCTAAAACTCTAAATAACCCAAAGGGCTTTACCCTCCTGCACCCCCCCAAAAAAAAAAAACCGAAAACTGTAAAATACTAAAAAGCCCGAAAAAAAAAGCCTAAAACATTAGAAGAAGTAAATAGAAAAAAAATCTAGAATCTTTAAACAAATACTGAAATAGTCCTAAAATCAAAAAAAAGAAAAGAAAAGAAAAGAAAAAGAAAAGAAAAAGAAAAAAAAAAATTCTGAAAACACACCTATCAGCTAGGCAGTCATTCAACTTACATATTTTAGCCTGCTTCTGAGTGCTGGTATTAAAGGGGAATAAAACTATACTTGACTCCTTTTTGTTTGTATAATTGTTTTCTAAAAGATTTTTTTTCTCTGTGGGTGAGTATATGTGTGTGTGTGTGTGTGTGTGTGTGTGTGTGTGTGTGTGTGTGTGTGTGTGTGTGTGCGCGTGTGTGTGTGTCTGTGTGTGTGTGTGTTGTCCAAAGAGGTCATCAGATCTTCTAGAACTAGAATTGCAGGTGGTTGTGAACAACCATGTGGGTGTTAGAAATTGAACCCTGGTCCTGTGCAAAAGCAATCAGTGGGCCTAAGCAGTGAGCTATCTCCTCAGTCCTTTCTGCTTGCTCTAATCTCTACTTCACTATTCATCTTGCCCAAATATGTCTTTAATTCTTACTTCTTCTGTCTTTTTTTCTGTGATGAATTCTTGTTTGCTTTTCTCTTGCTTCTCCAATTACAGCACCAAGATTCTGCATTTCCTTTTGTTTTGGAAGATTCTCAAGGAATCCTAAATCCAGATTTTAGGGCAGTTATTTAAAATTCTTGCTGGTGATTCTGACAATGGTTTCCTCATTTTTTTAAAAATTAGGTATTTTTTCATTTACATTTCCAATACTATCTCAAAAGTCCCCACATACCCACCTCAACCACACCCTCACCACCACCACCACATCTTGTCCCTGGCATACCCCTGAATTAAGGCATATAAAGTTTGCAAGACTGATGGGGCTCTCTTTCCAATGATAACCAGCTAGTCCATCTTCTGATACAACTGCAGCTAGAAACATGAGCTCTATTTGCTGCTAGAAAAATGAGCTCTGGGGGGTTTCTTTAGTTCATATTGTTGTTCCACTTATGGGATTGCAGACCCCTTTAGCTCCTTGGGTACCTTCTCTACCTCCTCCATTTCGGTACCTGTGATTCATCCAATAGCTGACTGTGAGCATCCACTTCTGTGTTTGCTAGGCCATGGCAAAGCCTCACAAGAGACAGCTAAATCTGGGTCCTTCCAGCAAAATCTTGCCAGTGTATGCAATGGTGTCAGTGCTTGGAGGCTGCTTATGGATGGATTAGTGGATTGAAAACCACTAATTTGGACACAATGGGGCTACTGCTGCCAATGTAGACTGTTTATCCAGTGTTGCTGGTCAGAAATCTCCGTTCTTTGAAGGCAATGGGTTTTCCCAGAACAGGCTTCTTCTGAGTCCCCAAACTTCTGTCAACACCTGTTCACCTTGATGATGATCACTGATGTATCAAATGACCATACTTAGTAAATTAGAGTAATACAGTTTTCTTTTCCACCCTAGAAAGTGGGGATTCTAAAAATATGTGTACTAGCTAAAAGCAGTGATGGTGCTCTTCCTAGGGTTCCTTACATAGTGTCCTCCTTGGATGTTCCTCTCTGATCTATACTCACCATCTATGCAGCTTCCTCTCATGAACAGCACACATGATAACACTCAACACATCTGATCTTCAGTCAGCAGAAATGTACTAATTATATTTCCCATATGGCCCAGTTGCTCATGATTCTGAGGCATAATCATACATGTTGTATTGCCAAACAAAATGACACTAATTGTCTAGTATATAATGAAGCATATTTTGTATGACTCTTTTCAGGAGTCTGTATATTCAATGATGAACACACCATCAGCAAATGAGTGAATTCTTGTGAGATGATGTCATCACAGAGGGAACCAATGGGCTAGAAAGAGAAAAGAGAGTGCCAAACTCCCTTTCATAATTAAACCTTTTCTATAACAGCATAATTAAATTATTTTTATATGTAAGTCATATCCCTCCTGACCCATTCAATTTCTTCCAAATATATTCACACCTGGGGATTAATCTTCAGAAAATTATTCTTGGGAAACACATGTGATTATTTCAACATCTATAGTAGTGTGGGGGCATTATTCTCCCTACGTCATGTACACTTAATATCTTTAGATACCTCCTTCCCTGTGATAGCCTTGCAGCTCACTGAGTGACATGTGCATTTGATGATAAATGATACACAAACATTGAAGCACCTTACCATATCCTGTCACCCATATCATGTACAACATAGCAAGAACCACACCTGAGTTGAAAAATACAAATATATTTTATAGTGTCTTGAAGCTAAAATCCCCAAATTAATCAAAATATTATTTGGACTCTGTTACTTTATACCAGTGTTTTTTAAGTGTACAAGTCGCAGGCCTTTTCTGTGACCCTTTGCACAGGTTTATAGTGTCCTTTTACCATCTTCATCCTCCCCACTATCCTCCATTGGTATCAAATCTCCCCCTGCTGCTGCGCTTACTCTTCCAAAATACCTCCTATTTTTTAATGCCTCTTATTAAATTTATATTTTCACAATTGTCATTTTGAGTTTTACTTGTCTAACCTAATATATAGTATTTTAACGTTCCATCCATTTTTTTGAAAACAAAGCCCTGCACTAATACACATAGATGAGAAATATATTTCTCTCTCTCTCTCTCTCTCTCTCTCTCTCTCTCTCTCTCTCTCTCTCTCTCTCTCTCTTTCTCTCTGTCTCTCCTTTTTAAGGCATTCATCCAGTAGTTGACATCTAAAATCACTCCATAGCATGTATGTTTCATACAGTGAGGCAATCAATATTGATGATATGGATATGTAGTGGTCCTTCTTAGATTTTTTTTTTTGAACTTAAATCAACCTGGGAAGATAGAATCTCAGATAAAGATCCTCCATCACATTGGCCTGTGGCCACACCTTAAGGAATGATTTTTTTTTATGACTGTTGTTGAAGGATCTAGCTCTCTATGGATAGTGTCATATTCTATGAAGATGATGTACAGGGTGTGGTGGGGACCGTGGAATGTACTGAAAACGATTTTTTTTGAAGAACTGAAGATCTATGTGCCATGAACAATTAAAGTGTCCTCTAATTTGTAAGTAAATTTTATACATACCTGTGTCCAGTATTCTGTCTACACATATTTCAAAAGTAAAATTACCTCATCTATTTCATCCTGTTTTACTGCATTTAATCTCTGAAATTCCTTGTAATCAGAAGTGCTGGTAAATTTTAAAAACCTTTAAAATATGACTGGGAGATATCAGGTTTGTTTTAATTTTATCACAACTTTGTAAGCATGCCCAAGATCTATGTTTTCCTCTTACTTTCCAAAGAATCCATAATTCATGATTGCCATTGGTTTCAATATATGTCATTTAACCCTGTCAAATTCCAGGTTTTTTTGCATAAAAATAGTCCTCCTCTAACTGTGGGTTTTCATAAAGTGAAAATTGGTGTGCTATCCAGTGTGCTGCCTCAAAGAGTCTGGCAATATTTATGATAAGAAGCACAGCTTAAAGATAACCAAGGGAAAGGTTGGAACATGAAAAATAACCACCATGGATGTTGTCAAGTCAGAAACCGAAGACTTTCTCAGAACGAAAATAAAAACAAAAATGAAACAAAACAAAACACAAACCAAACAAATAAATAAAAATCCAACAACCAAACAATAAAAACAATGCAAGGGTGAAATTCTTTGGCAGAATATTACTCAGATCATCAGGCCTTTCAGTTGGGATTTCATTTATTATTTCTAGGAGGCCATATGAAAAGGTAAATTCGAGATGCTGAATGTTTCTGAGTGTAACTAGGGAAGGAACCAGCCTGAGAGGGGTTCTATGATGTAAGCTGAACTAGGGTGATGTCACAGAGCACTGGCTGGAGGTTGCGCATCTATTCCACTTGGAGGCGCTAGAATCCATTCAAGGTGAGTTCACTATCTTCACAGTGGTGTGTCAAAGCCAGGTCATTTTTTCCCACAGGCTTTTGGTGCCTGGTCTGTATCAGGAGACAGAATCTTGACAACTAGGATATTTTTCTATGGGTAAGTATATTTATGTAGTAATTAGGACCCTCATAGCTACAGAAAGCTAAAAATTTTCTCTCCTACAGAGAGTTACTGTACAATTTACTTTCTCCATGTTTATTAGCTAGGGAGATGAATGGTCTAGGTTAATCTCCTGAATTTATTATCCTTGCTAACAATATCTAGATCACAATTCCACTAAAATGCCAAATCTCCTCTTTGTCCAAGTGCATGTTAGAAGATATTAGTTCTAAATGGCTGATATTGCCTCAAATTGTTGAGTTGTTCTTGAGTTCACTGATGCAATGGCTTCATCAAATAATTCTGAAGCTGGGTCAGGAGAAACAATAAAGAAGGACAGTGGTGTGCTGTGTCCCTGGGAAGATATTTGCGAATGCAGGCACTTAGCTCAGTCCTTACACGTACAAGAGAGTCATGGTGACCCTTCTGGCCCTTTTATTTTTTTTCTCTTCTTCTTGATCATTGGGTGTAATAGTCATAGCACAACCTAAATTGACATAGAATTTCAAGGAGATGATCCTCATCAGAGACAAATTAACTCAGGGCTGAAGAAATAAATGTTGATCTGAGTATATTCTTCTGAGCTCTAGAGAATTACTTGTTAATTACACTATTTTTATGTCCTTGTTTTTTTGTTTCTTTGTTTCTTTGTTTGTTTGTTTGCCTGCTTGGTTAATTTTATTTGAGTTTCTGTATGTTTAGATTTGGCTGTCAGGAAACTCACTGTGTAGACCAGACTAGCCTTTATCTCACTAAGGTCTGCCTCACTCTGCCTCTTGAGTACTATGATTAAAGTTATGGGTCACCACCACTTCCTATTAACTTCTCCATTTGATTGTTTGTTTTGTTATTTTTTGTTTGAATTTCTCTTTTGTTTGTTTTTCGTTTGATTTTCTTCTGTTTTCTTTTACTTGTTGTTGTTGTTGTTGTTGTTGAGACAGGGTTCCTCTCTATAGCACTGACTGCCCTGGAACTCACTTTGTAGACCAGGCTGGTCTCTAATTTAGAAATCTGCCTGTCCTTGCCTTCTGAGTTCTGAGATTAAATGCGTGTACCACCATGGCTGACTTATTAACTTCTTATTTTTATAAAATTAATTTTAGGAGCTCAAATCTGTTTAGCATAGTCTTCTTCAAATGCTCAGAAGTTCTCGTAGAGAAGAGTCTTGGTCCAGCATTCACTCCCAACCCATAACCATTGCCCATCAGGAATTCATATATATGACAGAGGCAACAGCATTGTGTCTGGCGTAAACGGGCAAGATCTTCAGTCCCAGGCAATGGGCAAGTATGATATTTGAAGAGAATGGAAGCCACTTAGACAGTGTGATCTAGCACAACAGGTCTACAGCCAGGTAGAAGACAATACCTCTGAAGAGTCTGAGCATGACATCACTCAAGAAGAAGAGTAGGAGGAAGCCTTCTTCCCAGGCCCTGGGGAATATTGTTGGCTGCAGAATTTCTCACGGGTGGAAGGAAGGTAATGAGCCTGTCACCCATTGGAAGGCCATCATTCTAGGTCAACTGCCAACAAACCCTTCTCTTTATTTGGTGAAGTATGACGGAATTGACAGTGTCTACGGACAGGAGCTCCACAGTGATGAGAGGATTTTAAATCTTAAGGTCTTGCCTCACAAAGTAGTTTTTCTTCAGGTGAGGGATGTCCACCTCGCCAGCGCCCTGGTTTGCAGAGAGGTACAACACAAATTTGAGGGGAAAGATGGCTCTGAGGACAACTGGAGTGGGATGGTGCTAGCCCAGGTGCCATTCTTACAGGACTATTTTTACATTTCCTACAAGAAGGATCCGGTCCTCTACGTCTATCAGCTCCTGGATGACTACAAGGAAGGTAACCTCCACATCATTCCAGAGACCCCTCTGGCTGAGGCGAGATCAGGTGATGACAATGACTTCTTAATAGGTTCCTGGGTGCAGTACACCAGAGATGATGGATCCAAAAAGTTCGGAAAGGTTGTTTACAAAGTTCTAGCCAATTCTACTGTGTACTTTATCAAATTTCTTGGTGACCTACATATCTATGTCTATACTCTGGTGTCAAATATCACTTAAATTAAAAAAAAAATCACAAAGTACAGAAATGTAAACTTATAGGATTGAAAAAAATGTTTATTTTCCTGTGTTGGGTACCTATGGGTCTTTGACAACCTCAGTATCTTTGTCAATAAAATTTGTTTTGTTCTAAAAATTAATACGTGTGACATGGCATGCTTTTAGTGAACACATTGTTGGAAGAGATGGACTATGGTGGAAAGAACATCAAAGCAAGATGAAAGTTGCAACTCAGGCTGTGAACAGTGCATACATCTAATATCACACAGGCTAAAATGGACAGGACTTAGATTCTGTGGTCTGCATAGTGAGCAAGGAATTGGAGATATGACTTAGAGGAGCAGGGATGGCAGCAAAAGATGGATTTTTAGGAAGAAGGGGCGAAAGACAGGACATAGATAGAATCTCTGGAATGAAGTCTGAGGGAGAAACAACAAGTTGGGGGAAAGAGTGATAGATAAAAGGAATGTGGCCTTGTTACACAAAGTGCAACCCAGAAAACTGATCCAAAGAGACTCAGAAATCAGACAAAATCAGGTTTCATTTGAATAATGAAACCAAATGAAACTTGTCTCTCATTTTAAGATTTATTATCTTTATTTATATGGGTGGGTAGTAGCTTGAGAGTATAGGTGACCACAGAGACATGAGTTGTCAGATCTCATGGAGCTGGCATTAAAGCTGATTGTTAACCATTGGATATGAATTCAAGAAAACAAATCCAGTTTTTTTGCGGTACAAAAGTGCTCTTGACAACATGGTCATCTCTCAATTCCCATTAAGATATCTTTTTAAGAAATCCAATATTAACATGCAGAAAAGAGACCAGGAAGAAGTTAAGAAAGATTAAATTGATGGTGACCTTTAAAAACAATAAAGGACACACAAAGGAGTAAAGGACACTGAGGAACAAAAATATTCTAAGATGAAGTTCTCAAAATGTGAAGCAGGAGACCCAGGAAGAATAGAAATTTTCTGCAAGTAGTTAAAATTGGACATATCCACATTAGGTTCTTTGGTTTCTTAACAAATAGCCAGCCGATCAGGTCAAATAGTAATTTAAAAGAGAAAATGAGTATACGGTGAGATAATATATGGTGGGGCATGGATCCTGAGTGCTTTCCCTGAGCACTCTTTGACTGGGATGAATCCTGTGATCTTTTGGATGTCTCTGTGGAATGCCCCAGATGACCATCAAAATGTTCCCCATGGCCTGTTCCCCTGGCTCTCCTCCAAACATCTGACTCCCAACATACCTATGTACCATTTCAGCCTGTCTATTCCCTGGAAATTCCAGTCTTAAATTTATGTGTGACCTCATTCTCATAAAACAGTGAAGGTGTACTCAATGCATATGTGCTGACCTCTTTTCTATGCCAGTTCTCATGGGTTTCAAACTCTATGAGGTTACCCAATATGTTGGTCACTACTCCTGAGTAGCCCCTGTGCTTCATGGGGGTCTTACTGGGTCCCATATGCACTCTGAGTGTTTCTTTTGTTTGTTTGGTTTTATTGTTGTTGTAGTTTTGTTTTTGTTTTTGTTTTCTTTGGTTTTTTTTGTTTGTTTTTGTTTTTGTATTGTTTTTTTTTTTTTTTTTTTTTTTTTTGTCAGGCTTGTCATGGACTCAATCATTTGTGTTTTTAATCTAGAATAAGTTTAAATGCCAAATGACTTGAAAATACTCTCTATTGTTGATTAATTTTGGTATTTAAGAGAGTTTTTGTGCTAGCTGGATGTCTTAATTAGGGTTCCAATGCTGTGAAAAATCACTATGACTAAGGCAACTCATTAGAAACATTTCATTAGGGCTTTTCAACATTTCATTGCAGTTTCAAAGGTTCTGTCCACTATCATCAAGGAAGTAAACATGCAAGTGGCTGGGAATATGTGGTGGTGGAGAGGAAGCTTAGAGTCTTCTGCATGCAGGGATGGTGTCTTCCACACTGAGCAGAGCTTTAAAGCCTCACAGTGATATGCTTCCTCCAAAGAGGCTACACCTACTCCTATAAGGCCACACCTCCTCGTAGTCCAACTACATTCAGAGTGCCATACTGGTTTCATAGAAACTTGACAAGATCTAGAGTCTTGAAAGAGGAGGAGCCTCAGTTGAGAAAATGCCTCTTTAAGATCAAGCTGTAAGGAATTTTCTTAATTGGTGGGAGAGGACCCAGTTCATTGTGGGTGGTGACACCCTTGTGGTTGTAGTCTTGTGCTCCTCATGGAAGCAAGACTTAAGGAGCATGTCAATAAGCATCACCACTCCATGGCCTATGCATGAGCTTCTGGATCCAAGAACCTGTGTTGTTTCAGTTTCTTTCCCAACTACTTTGATGATGAACAGCAATGTGGAATATAAGCTGAATAAAACTTTTGCTATGGAAATAGCTCTTTGGACATGGTATGTCCTTACAACAATAGAAATTTTAAGTAAGACAATTTCTTAGAGAAACAAAATATCTAATAGTACCACTGTCACTTATCCTATAAGGACAAATAATGTGTAGGTGTTTTATTTTAATTTAAAGGTAAGATATTCTCATGTATATAATGACATGCAATTGTTCTAGTTTGCATCTTTCTCACACTGATGAATACTAACATCAAACATAACTTGGGAATATAAGGGTTATTAGCTTACATGTTACAGACTATTACCAAGGAAGGCAAAACAGGAACTTGAAGCATTACCAGGAAAGAGTGCTTATTGCTTGACCCTATCTTAGTCATTGTTCTATTGCTGTGAAGAGACATCATGGATAAAACAACTATTATGAAACAAAGCATTAACTGGGGGCTTGAATACACTTACAGAAGTTTAGTCCAACATCAAGTTAGTGACCGCAGCACTGGAGCAATAGAACTATTGATCCTTAGACAGAGACAGATATTCTGCCATTACATTGGTTTCTTGAAAACTCAAAGACCACCCTTATTGACACTACCACTTCCTCCAATGAAGCCACATCTTCTCTCATTCCTTCTAATCCTTAAACACACTGCCAATCCCTGGTGACTAAATATCCATATATATGAATCTATAGGGGATATTCTTATTCAAACCACCAAAAATCATGTGGCTTGATCAAATATTTTATTTTAAATACAGAGTAAAAGCCTCCCTTTTATAAATGACTACTGATGAGCTTACCCACAGTTGCCTACCCTCACACATCGACCATCAAGGAAGAAAATGTCCCATAGACTTACCCAAAAACCAAGTGAATAGAGACAATTCTTCAATTGATCTCTCTCCTAAGGTGATGCTAGATTGTCAAGTTGGAGATAAAAAAAATCCCAGCACATTAAGGTTTATCCTGCTCCATAACCCACACAAACATTATTCATCCCAATCTCCTCCTTCTGACTAGGTATAGACCCACTTCCCTCCATGGCAGAAGTGAAGGGTAAGTACCTCCAACAGCAAGAATACTCAATAATAGGTGACAAGTAGTGAATATGTCTTATAGCCTCACAACACCTACATTCTAATGTGTGTTACACTTTCTGGGAGACACTCCAATCTGTCCAACTTCCTGCCAAGTCAGCTTTAACCAGAAAAAATTCTCATCAATTAATCCAATGACTTTTAATTGATTTATTTCTCCTGAGGGAATGGAGTGTTACCCCTTCATGGATGTATTGGTGTCTGATTCATAAGTAATAAAACCCACTACTATTAACAGCTAAATCACAGGTGCTATGACAAATAACAACTCACATGAGAAGCATCACATTTAGTTAAGCCTTTTCAGAAGTTTTATTGGAGTTTTATTTATGTACTATATAAATCCATTGATTTATTTATTTTTAAGTGTGTAATTTAATGATTCTAAACACATCTCACCACTGTCATTTTTCACTCATTTTTCTGGTACTTCATATGATATTGAAATCTACTAAAATACAATAGTGAATTCAGAAAAAAGACCAGTGGTGTGGGTAGCAGCAAAGTTCTTGAGTCTCAAAGACAACAGATACCGTGGCTGAATATTCCAACTACAACAACTAGGTAACATTGGTTCTACACTTAGCATGCCGTTTCTAGAAAAAAAAATTAAAGAATTAAGCAATGTTTCCTCTGAACCTGACATGTTACTATCACAAATGAAAGAAGGATCCATGATCACATGAATATGAAAGGGGCATGAAGCAGCAAAATTGTTCAACTTATTGGCAGCTAGTCAGCATTAACACAAGAAGGGACAAAGACAATAAAAAGCTTTGAAGACATGTCCAAATGACCACGTTCATTTACAAGTTTTTTACCCATTCCATGCACATCCATTGATTGATTAACTCATTGATTAAAGCCCTCAGGTTCCAATCACTTTTCAGAGAGCATATTGTACTACCTATGAACATTGTACTGTGGACCAAAGCCTTCATCAAAGACCCATGACTGACATTTCAAAACAATTTAACCACAGAATTCTTTATTTGAAACAAAGTGATAGGATCCATCTATCTCTTCAAGGATATCCGTTTTGTTCAAAAAGAACAAAAATGCAATGCAAGTTCAGGATATTGATCACCTATCCATGCATCTTAAACCCATAGGTTCTAGCCAGAATGTAAGGTCAGAAGTCTAAACATCACCTATACTACAACTAACTCTGAAGATATCTAGCAATCTCCAGTTCCTTTCTGGTACTTACCCACACCAAGTCTGCATTAAGGAATATAGTCTAGTGTGAGATAGTTCCAGCAGTTAATTGCAAAATCCCACTCTGAGTTGAGTTGTATGTAAACTCAGACATCTGTAATATAGACACACATGCATATTCACAAATACTCACAGAAAGAGGCAAGAAGTAGAGGAGCTGAATCTTAGAAATCCTCAAGGAAGAGAATGAAAATCTTGTAAGGCACAGAGGTAAGAGAAAAACTGTGTCTTTCTGCACAAAATCAGGCCATTCTGTCTTCCATCACTGAACGGGATGGCTCACTATCACTTATCACTATCTGATAAGGTATAGACAGTTGATGAAGGATGAATAGTCAGTTTTCATCAAAGGTATTGACTTTGAAGGTGATAGATTGTTCATTCTCTACTGGAAGCCAGATGCCCAAGAGTTTATGGGAAACACAAATGATTTGAATGGGTTGTAACAAAGGGGAGAAGACGAGATATGAAGTTGGCAGGAGGAGTTAGGTGGGAATGGGCCAGGTTTTTTTCTGGGAGGAGTTACTAAAAGAATTGGAAAGTAAATTCCATCAAAATATAGTGTATGAAATTCTCAAGGAATTAAGGAAAGTAGTTCTTAATATACCATGTCTGTACTGAACACACACAGACCACTTATATGTCCATCTTCTAAATAACAAATTCTTATACAGCAGTTTCATTACATTGAGGGCAAAAGTAATCCAGAGGTTATTTAAAATAAAGAAGAATCTGGGGAGATGTCCCAGGGGTAAAGCCAAGTGTTTGGTCAAACATTCACCTACAACACCAGTGCTTAGGAATTGGAGTGGCAGAGACAGAAGGATGACTGTGGCTTCCTGAATGTCAGCCTCACTCCTAGCTCAGCAAGAAACCCTGTCACAAGGGGAAAATTAGGGAGTGAAGTAGCAGAAAACAGTATACCCTTCCCTATCCTCTGCACTTACCTGTATATTTCTGTATGCATACACACATCAATATGATTACTGTATAAAAGAGGTTACTTTGCATAAATTATAGGCAAAAGCAATGTTGTTTTAACCTAGAGACCTGAAGACTTTTATATCATTAGGGTCCTGGAGAAACTCTCCAGATATAGAGGATTGATATATCTTCTTCCTGTGCTAAGGAAACCTCAGTTAAGTGTGTGTGTCAGTGACTTTAAACACCTTTCTTCCTCTAGATTCCTATTTATACCACAGAATGGTCTGTAAATAATGAAAATATGAAAATAAGACTTTTTCAGGGTGTTGCCTTCTTTTAAAATCATATTTATAATATTTTACTAAATCGATGGGAAATCTTCTGCTCCAAGGAACAATGGATTCAATCCTGTTGACTTTTGTTTTATCCCATTATGAATAGGAATTAATTATACATCAACATTTCTCACGATTTGAACTAAATCAGGAATAAGGGATATGTTTCCATGAAAATAAGTAATGCCAATATGGTTAATCAAGTAGAAATGTGTGTGTGGGTGTGGGGTGGGGTTAGGATGCCTTTGGATTATTTGAGAATGATGGCTGATCAGAAATATGTTATGCAAATAACCCTAAACTGTGAGAAATGAAAAGTAATGATATAAACTATACTACCAAGTGTCATGGCCACTTATTAGTTGATTTCATTTTCTTTTTCATTCCTTTATTCTTTTGAATAAATGTGTGCCACAGATGATCACACGTTCAAATGTGTTAGTTTTCCAGGTGATGGGCTGTTTAGAATGAATTAGAATTTGTTTTATTATTAATGGAGACTTGTCACAGAGCCTTGAAATATCAAAAACCCATCAGGCTGTCTCTCTCTCTCTCTCTCTCTCTCTCTCTCTCTCTCTCTCTCTCTCTCTCTCTCTCTCTCTCTCTCTCTCTCCCTCTTTCATTACTCTCTGCCATCTCCATCATAAGTTGTTGGCTCTCAACTACTGCTCTACATGTTTTGCCTCTGTGTTGCCATGGTGTCTACCATGATATCCTGGACTTGCCCTCTGGAACTCTAAGACCACAATTAAATGTTTCCTCTTATAAGTTGGTTTGGTCATGATGTCTCTCACAGCAAGAGAACAGTAACCAAGACATACATACTCCTGTTTATTTTTTGAAACATTCTTTATTTCTTTCATTAAAGTTACCTTTAATGAAAGGTCCATTGAACAGTTTTAAGAATAATGTTAATGGGCCCATATAAATAGTGCCAATAGGTGTGGCACTCAGGAGGTGTGGAATAGTTTCATGAGGTGTGACATTGGTGGAGTAGTTGGGACACTGATGGAGATGTGTCTTGTTGAGTTGGTGTGATCTTGTTGGAAGAAATGTAACAATTTGGTGGTAGGCTTGGATGTCTGCTGTCCTTAAGCAATCTCCAGTTTGACACAGTCTCCATCTGCTTCCTGTATATCAAGACCTAAAACTCATCTCCTTCTCCAACACTGTGTCTGTCTGAAGGCAACCATGTTTCCAGCCATGAAAATAATGGAGTAAACATCTGAAAAGAAGTTACAAAGTGTTCAAAATTTACTATGATCCTGGTGACACTTCATGTCAATAGAACCCATACTAATACTCACATAAACACTCAAAAACACATTTGATGTTGAGTGGGAACAGACTTTAATGCCCTCTGCCTACTGCCAGGAAGCTATTCATTTCCAAGCAGCTATCAGATGAAGATGTAGAACTCTCAGCTCCAAATGAACCATGCCTGCCTGGATCCTGACATATTCTTAACTTGATGATAATGGACTGAAATTCTGAACCTGTAAGCCAGCCCCAATTAAATGGTTTTCTAATAAAACATGCATTGATAAGTGTGTCTGTTTACAGCAATAAAATCCTAACACACACATGTACATATTCACCTAGATATACTGAGTCACAGACACACACACATGGAAATATTCACACACACACACACACACACACACACACACACACACACACACACACACACACACAAACACATTCATTTACAGGGACTTTAGATTCAGCCAGTACCCATGCAATTTAATTGGGGTGTCGAATACAGGTGTTTGTGGAACATGACTATTGCTCTTTCTTTTAGGAATTATGTGGACAAAATCTGCACACTCACTTCATTCCTCCTCAACATCAGAAATCTCAATTTAAAGAAAGTGAGATAATGAGAAGTAGTTTTAGATACCTCTTTTTTTTTTCATTTGAGTAGCTTCGACTTCAAATCACCAAGGAAAAATAAACATAACAGGAAAGAAATTCATATTAAAATGCCCTTGACAAGCTCATAATACATTCTCCATAATGAATATAAACTTTTATTTAGAATTCCCAAGGAAATGAGACTTTTGAAAAATCCTTAATTTCAGATAGGCTTTGGTATTTCATTTCCCTGCAAAGGAAAACCAATGTAAAAAGACAGAATCTAGATTGCATTGTGCACAAGTTGAATCAGAAACATTTGATATTGTGCATTCAGGGACTCACCACATTTTTACAAATATATATATATATATATATATATATATTGGGGGGGGTGAAAGGAGACATCTGGAGAACAATAAGACCCTCATTAGCATTTAACATTCCTGAAGTCAAGTAATAACCTCTAACAACATCAATAACAACAACAACAAAAACAACAACAAGAATAGATGTTCATTAGAAAGAATTTTTTTTAATAACCTTCCATTAGCCTCAGAAAGAGGGGGCATGATCCATCTGCAACACTTTATAGATACTTATTACAATTACCACTAAAGTTTTTAAAATAATATGGATTTTTAAAAATGAAATTGAATTAAAATAGATTTTTTAGCTGTTAAAAGGGGGAAAATGTGTTCTAGAACGAAATAAAGAGTGTAAGAACTAATTGATTTTTTTAATAAAGAACATCCTTATAACTCATGTGTCAGTAAGTATCAGAATTATAATGCAGTTGATTTTCTCATTGTAGAATAATTTTAATGTGTTTGAATATTTCCAGTTGCAAGAATGGATCTCAGAATTTTCACAAGACAAGAAGAAGTCACCAAGTAGTTTCTCGCTTTTGTTTCAAAAGTCTTCGTTCCTTTTCTGCAGAGTCCCAGACATTCCAGGGAAGGGTTTGAAACATCCAACAACTTCTGAGACCATAACCTCAGAGGGAAGCTACCTTTCTCAGTAAATGGAACTAGGAAAGCTGAAAAGATTCATCCAATCGCTTTAGAACAAAAGTGGCAGCTGGTTCACAGAACAAGGTATCATTTAGCAACTCAGCCAAGAAATAAGAGGATTTGAAATGATAATAACACAGAGTAATAAAAACCACTATGCAATTGTAATTTAATCGCATATATATACTTTGGACAGAGAAAGCAATCAAATCTTGGGATCTCTCTGCTCAGCACAATGAAACTCTGGGTCATGCTGCAGATGTCCCAAGTTTATGGCTCATCACAGATACTGAAAGTCTCTGGGAAACTAGAACTACATCATGTAAGTGCTGTGAGTCCAAAGACATGACTTCATAAATTGTTCAAGTCCTCATCTTGCTTGGAAAAAAAAAAACCACAAAGCACCAGAAGTAATAAGAAGTTCATGGTATCAATGTCAACAGGTAAGCACTACTAACAAATATCTGTTAAGCATTGGATTGTTACCAACACAAATGAGGAGATGATTTTTAAATTTAAATGCAGTTACATTTTAATAATTCGTAGTAATGTTAAGTGTCCAGTATGAAACTGTGGGTTTAGGGGAAGTTGATGAAGTGAGAGAGAATATGGCCAGCAGAAGGTTCTGTGCTCTGTGAAGGCTGACATGGGAGGAGTGAAGGATAATTACCATGCATCCCTGGTTGTGCATCTGGTTGTGTAAATCCACTGACACTACACGGATGGGGGTGAACTAGGGGAAGACAATGGTACCAGATTCTTAGTCTCTGGCATCCCATATAGGGCCTTAAAAAAACATAGACAGTCTAATGTTTTGAAGCTTTATTTTAGACAGCAGTGAGAAAAACAAAGGGTAAAAAGATTGTTAGACTTGCCATGGCCAAAAGGAGAGATGGGGAAGTACATAGAAGGAAGGACAGAAAGCAAGTTAGAGAGTAAGAAAGGTGAACACTTAGAGAAAGAGGTAAAAGTTTACAAAGAGTAAGGATTGTAAAAGTTAGAGAGAGAGAGAGAGAGAGAGAGAGAGAGAGAGAGAGAGAGGGGGGGAGAGACTGATGTAGGGCTAAGTAGCCTCTCATATATTGGGCTTGTTATCTTGCTGTTGCTAGGTAACTAGAAGTTATCTAACCCGAAGATCAGAACCTTTGGTCATTTTGTATGTGACTGCTAGCCATTAGCCACTGCTGGGCGGGAGTGCTTGTGGGTTTGGTAACTTTACCAGGAGCCAGGGTTCCAAAAACACTGAGTAAATGCCTTCCTTCCCATGTAGGTGAAAATTACGACCCATTAGGCTTCATCAGGTTTAAGGACTTCAGCATGACTGGAGACCAGGCATTTTGTACATAGCACAATGCCCCAAGCTCAATGATCAAATTTAACTCTAGCCCCTAGATTTTGTGGTTTCTCAGGCAGAACACCAGGAAAGAGTATGTGAGTTTGATACTCTGGACACTCCCATAATAAGAAATCAAGGCATGGAGGTGGGGTGGGGTAAAATGATCTTAGAAGAAATCTGTAAAACAGTGAAAGGACAATTGAAAAGACATATGGAAAAGACCAGTAACAGGGGATGCCTCAGGAGACCATCCTTGTTTTCATAGCTTGGCAAGACAAAATTCAAATGACCAGTAGTACTGGAGGAGAGTCTGTGAATGCATCAGGGAGGGTAGGGTAAGGGTAGGAGGGAGTCAGGGAGGGTGAGATAGAGAAAAATGTAGAAGAAGAAAAAGAAAGTGAAGGAGAAGAATATGGAGAGGAAGAGAGAAGAAGGAAAGGAAGAGGAATGGGTGGAGCAGAACGACAAGGAGAAGGAGAAGGAAGAAGAACAAAAGAAGAGGAAGAGCAAAAAGAAGGAGGAGGACTTGGAGAAGTAGAAAAGGAGAAGGTTAAATAAGGAGGAGAGAAGGAGAGAAGGAGAATAAGAGAAGGAGGAAGAGAAGGAGAAGTCAAAGGCATAGAAGAAGAAGAAGAAGAAGAAGAAGAAGAAGAAGAAGAAGAAGAAGAAGAAGAAGAAGAAGAAGATGAAGAAGAAGAAGAAGAAGAAGAAGAAGAAGAAGAAGAAGAAGAAGAAGAAGAAGAAGAAGAAGAAGAAGAATGAGGAGGAGAATGAGACCAAAGACAATATCAAGAAGAACAAGAAGAACAAGAACAAGAACAAAGAAGGAAGAAGAATAAGGAAGAAGAATAAGGAAGAAGAAGAAGAAGAAGAAGAAGAAGAAGAAGAAGAAGAAGAAGAAGAAGAAGAAGAAGAAGAAGAAGAACAAGAAGAAGAAGAAGAAGAACAAGAACAAGAACAAGAACAAGAACAAGAACAAGAACAAGAAGAACAAGAAGAACAAGAAGAAGAAGAAGAAGAAGAAGAAGAATGAGGAGGAGAATGAGACCAAAGACAATATCAAGAAGAACAAGAAGAACAAGAACAAGAACAAAGAAGGAAGAAGAATAAGGAAGAAGAATAAGGAAGAAGAAGAAGAAGAAGAAGAAGAAGAAGAAGAAGAAGAAGAAGAAGAAGAAGAACAAGAAGAAGAAGAAGAAGAACAAGAACAAGAACAAGAACAAGAACAAGAACAAGAAGAACAAGAAGAACAAGAAGAAGAAGAAGAAGAAGAAGAAGAAGAAGAAGAAGAAGAAGAAGAAGAAGAACAAGAAGAAGAAGAAGAAGAAGAAGAAGAAGAAGAAGATGAAGAAGAAGAAGAAGAAGAAGAAGAAGAAGAAGAAGAAGAAGAAGAAGAAGAAGAAGAAGAAGAAGAAGAATGAGGAGGAGAATGAGACCAAAGACAATATCAAGAAGAACAAGAAGAACAAGAACAAGAACAAAGAAGGAAGAAGAATAAGGAAGAAGAATAAGGAAGAAGAAGAAGAAGAAGAAGAAGAAGAAGAAGAAGAAGAAGAAGAAGAAGAAGAAGAAGAAGAAGAAGAAGAAGAAGAAGAAGAAGAAGAACAAGAAGAAGAAGAAGAAGAACAAGAACAAGAACAAGAACAAGAACAAGAAGAACAAGAAGAACAAGAAGAAGAAGAAGAAGAAGAAGAAGAAGAAGAAGAAGAAGAAGAAGAAGAAGAAGAAGAAGAAGAAGAAGAAGAAGAAGAAGAAGAAGAAACAGGAGTAGGAGGAGAAGGCGAAGGAAAAGGAGAAGCAGAAGGAGAAAAGAATAAGGAGGAGAAGGATAAGGCAAAGAAGGAGAAACAATAGAAGAAGAAGGTAAACAAGGAGAAGAAATGAGAAAAGATGAGAGGCATAGATAGACAGACAGAGACAGAAAGACAGAGAAACTTAGACATACAGAGTGAGACATGCACATAAATATTCACACAGAGACACACAAGTAGGCACAGAGACAGAGAAAAATATACATAGAAAGAGAGACATGCACAGAGACATTCACAGAGTTACACACATTCACACAACTTAATTAAGAAGTATTTAGAAAAATATATCTATGAAATCACGAGGATATTAAGTACTAAATTATGTGAGCAATGAGGAGGAATGAGATCCAAAATAAATTTTGCAAGTCCTCCAACATTCTCCATGCTGCCACACAGCTTAAGCTGTGGGAGTATCAGTTATAGGGCTGTAACTTTTGTTTTCTTCATTTATAATTTACTGTGAATCTCCTTTCTCCACCATTCAATATGGTCAGTAGTTTCCATGTGGAAGGACTTTCCAAAGCATGGCATCTAGTGACAAAGAGAAAACAATTTAAAAAAAGAGTCTCTATGCTAGAGCCAACTGTACAAACAATTCGTAGTTATTCTCTAAATGCAGGGCTCAAAGAACACAGAGGCTCCTCTAGCTGCTACACAGATCTTAAGTATGGCCCCACAGCATCACTGGGAACATATTGACAATTCTCACTCAGGTCATAAAACTATGGAGCATTCCAATTTCTTGAGTTCCAGAAAAAAAGCCATTTGGAAGCTTATCTCCATAAAAGTAAAGATTGCACTGAAATTTATGAAATGTGAGAATAATTTTAAACGTGAAAAATCATTCCACACACACACATTAAAAAAATACATGTAGGCAAAATTGACAGCAATCTATTTGACACAACACCCACCCACACACACACACACACACACACACAGAGAGAGAGAGAGAGAGAGAGAGAGAGAGAGAGAGAGAGAGAGAGAGAGAGAGAGAGGAAGGGAAGGAGGGAAGGAAGGAAGGAAGGAAGGAGGGGAGAGGGGTATGGGTAGGGGAAGAGGTGGAGAGACAGATGTACACTTACAATAATTATTTTTAAGTTAAGTTGTCAAAACTCCTGACACAATGAATGTACAGGAAGAGATGTATATGGCAAAAACTCACCAGGGAAAGACTGGCATGATAAGGACAGCATAGTAGGAAACAACAAGTTCATCTGTGGCATTAAGAGCCTGAATGGGCCCTTCTCACATTTGGTTGGATTTAGAAGCCAAGATTTAGGTCAGAACTAGCCAGTTCCCTCCTTCTTGCGCCAGTGACCTCCTTCTGCTAGGGCACAGTCACAAAGGTTCCACAACCTTTCTAGAGAGTTTTTCCAGTTTGAGACAACTGAGAATGTGGGAGAAATCCCTCCCGCCCCACAATCTTAATTAAACTAAGCCAGGCAAGTGCAAAACATTTTGAAAACAGTTTAATTTCAATTTTGAAAAGAGAACAGAGAGCTCTACTTTGAAATGGACTAAATTAGTCTTTAGGTTCCATTGTGCACACTAAATGAAATACAATGTAAAAGATTCCGTTTTCTATGTAGCAAATGGGGCTGAAAAGAACACACTTATGGAGATAAAATGCAAAAAAAAACTGGGATATATAGTAACAATTCAAACTGACAGTGTGAAAAACAATCTATTTACTTAACTGTCCTGTTGACCACAGTGTCATTCATCATTGTGTTAGGGGATACAATCTAGTGTTTAATCATCAGGGTTTGACAGTAAAATCCTTAGGCTCAATACACCAGACATTAGCTGGAAAATGATTTACAAGAATGTAATGCCCTTTGGTGTCTTCTCTGTGAATCTGTTGTATGGATGCCCTGTTGTTGGTTGTTTTAGTTGTTGGTGTTGTTTTAAAATAAAAATATTGATTGCAAAAGCAAGTGACAGGTGCCCAATAGGTCTTTGCATCCTCTCTTTCTCCTTCCCATAACTTTTTAATTTTCCCAATCCCCATATTCATTCAAAAATTCAGAAGTTCAAAAAATACAGAAACTCATTTGTCATCTTTACTTTGTCTTTGCATGCTGGTTGCAATCATCTTGTAAGCATTAAAATCAGGCTAACATACTGCGTATGCTCTACAGGGTTTCATTGATGTGAAGAGACATCATGACTCAGGAAAGAAACTCTTATAGGGAAAATTTAATTGAGGTTGTCTTACAGTTTCAGAGGGTCAGTACATTTTGATCTTGGTAGGAAGCATGGCAGCATCCAGGTAGAGGAGGTGCTGGGGAAGGAACTGATTGGTCTATATCTTAGTCTGAAGGCAACCAGGTGGAATCTTGTGGCCATAGGTAGCAAAGAAGAGGATCGATTTTTGTCACTGGGTAGAGATTGTGCACTACATAAAAGCAAGCCTACACAATGATGCACTTCCTCAAACAAGCCAACACCTTGTAATAGTGCCACATCCCATGGGCAAAAGATATTCTAATCAACACACTGCATCATAGGAAAGTGGCAGAGAGACATAAAGAAAGATACTGCATGATTGCATTCCTCTAGTCACAGGTGCTACATATCTACATGCTTATATGCACACACATGTGCACACACACACACACACACACACACACACATATCCTATCTGATATGTATGTCCATCCAAATTTATTTGTCTATTTATTTAATTACTTACTTATTTACTTTGTTTTAAATTTGTTTGTGAAGAACTTTCTACATACATGTAAATGAGTTTGAGCAAATCCATCACTATCTTCTCCTCCTTGAAATGTTCCCCACTTCTCCTGTATCACTCTTATCCTTAAGTCCATGTGCATTTTTATATAGATAGCTGAGTCCATTTAGTCCTGACTACATATGTGTGGGTAGGGACAAATATATACTGGAACACGGGCAACCTTTCACTAGCCAAATCCATGAAGAAAACTGGCCCTCTCACCTGAAGCCATTAATTTCCAATAACTCCTTTGTTGGGGGTGAAAGTTTCTGAGTCTCCCCAATCTATTCTTGGATTTGTCTGTGAAAATTTTGTTGATGGAAACTTAGCCACGGTGAGTAACACACAAACACACACACACACACACACACACACACACACACACACACACACACACACACACACATACACACCAAATTTTAAAACCAGAGGATTGTTTAAAAGTTTACACAACGTCCAAAATTCAATTCATTTTTGTTGAAACATTTGAATTCCATACGAGATCTTAATACTATCTGTATAAAATTAGATTATAACAATGAATATTTTAAAATTCAGTGGATCTTTATGTGTTAAATAGCACCTACTGAACAAAATCCGTTAGTGCCAAAACACTGATGGCTGCACAAAAAAAAAAGTGTAAATCAGTGTCCAAAGGTAAGAATCCACAAGGTAAGGGGGTTGTCAGAGATTAAGGGCATGCAGGATAGTGTATGGAAGCTCTGTAGACCAAAACAGGTATACCGTTAGCAAATAGCCTGGAAAATCTGCCATTCATTCCTTCACAATCTTATACTAGGGAAAATTCAGGTGTAAGTACCCTCAAAAGTGGGAGTAAGAAAACGATAATATATTCCAGGTCTCTTGACTACTAAAAGGAGTGTGGATTGATATCTACAGTGTGAAAGAATTTAGAAATGGCAATGTCCGTTTTTATCTTTTCTGTGACAAAACTTTGTTATTGAGGGGCTGGAGAGATGGCTCAGAACCCTTTGCACCCTCGCATCTGTCTCTAAGTCTGGGAGATCTGACTTCTTCTTCTGGCCATTCCAGGTACTGCAGCCATGTGGCATACACAAAACCTACTTTATATATTTTAAATGAGATATTTAGTTGTTATTAGTGCCCCAAATTTTGAGACTCTCTTATAAACATCATCTGTCAATTAAATAATGTGTATGACAAATGAGCTGAGGAAGAAAATATGAGGTGAGGCTTTTCAAAAAGAGAGTATTCTATGAAATATTAGGAGAATAAACAGATTCAGGGACAGATGCTGGCACATATGCTAAGGGAGATATTTAGGAAGATGCTAAGTAAATAGATAAAGGGGTAACTAAAAATGTACAAAACATAAAATATTTTGAATGTGTTAAATACGTTATTCTGGGAATAAGCCACAGTTTGTGGCCCAGGCATTTGTTAATAAGTAGTCTAAGACAAAACTGTCTTTTTTTTTTCCTTACAAATTTTATTTTCTCCTCATTATTGTCATACAAATTTGTAAGATGCTAACATATGGACATCATGAGTAGGGAATACAGGAAATTGCGAGTATCCTAGAGAATTCTAAAATAAATGTGTTTTTTTAATTTGAAGTTGGTAGAGGTTTTTGTTTTTTTTTTTAATTTACATTTTTAAGTTTCAGTATATTCTAAAATATATGTGCTTATATGCACTGTAGAAAATATCTATGTGATGTAAGGAGACATTAATCAAATCTACTAAATTGCTTTCTGGAATTCAGTTAGCTTTAGACACTGACAGCTGTGATGATTTAAGATAGGCAGCAGAGTGCTCACAGTATCACTAAGAGATGAACATTAGCTTGTTGTCATATTCACCCACACTCACACATACATAAACACACACAAACACACACACACATAAACACACACAACACTCACACAAACACACACGCACTCACACACCCACACACACACACACACAAACGCACACCAGCCTTTGGAACACAAACCCCAGTAGTGACTCCCGTGACAGTTCTAAATATTTAGACACAGTCCCTAGTCAAAAAGTTCATGGAAACTAAGTCTTCAGGAACCATCCTGGAAAAAATGCATCAAACTTGTCCTTACATTAGTAAGTGATTGAATCTTTGTGACTTCTTTCAATGTTGTTTTATTATAAGTGCCTCCAAGTAATGACTTGGCAAATATCTAAGCAATATCCAACTTTGTTCCCTGTCCTTCACCAATATTCTAGGTAGTCCTTGAGCGGATCCTGGGCTTGGAATTCAGTAAGAATGTTACCTGTAACAACCAGAGTTACCTCTAGTATTATAAGAGAGATTGTGACAGCCATTGCTATATACTACATAGAGTTAGAAATCTCAGGACAACTTTAGGAAAGTATGTTTAGAATATTTGTTATACTTATGCATGGCAGGCTACATTAGTTGTTAGTAGAAAGATTCCCCCATACAATCCCTCTCATATACAGGAATTTACAATGGTTTAGGAAATAACTTGTGCTGTGGTTTGAGGGGGAACAACAGTTTTGAATTATTCATGAGAAGATTAGCTAGAAAGAAACTCCCTAATTAGAACCATGGCTTGAGTGTGAAATCCATTTGCATGGTGTGATCATAAAGTGTTCAAACCTAGCTTCAAAGAATATAGCTGACTTTAGAGAAGAATTCATTTCAGTTATTTTATTGCTCAGTCCCTGCCAGTCATTATGTTTTTATTGCTCTATTTTGGACATGAGTCTTTAAGAATTCAGTAACCTCATTTACCTGGCTGATTTGAAAACCAACTTCCCTATTTGTTTCTATATTAATAATCTGATGATTTCTTTGAGAAATTACATTCAGATACAGCAACCCCTCTGTGTTTGTATCTGATTGACACTTAAATGTCAGCTTCCTGCCCACCTATACCAGGACAACGATTTCTCCCAGAGATTGAGGAGGGCTGATTGAGGCCAGTCTGCAGCAGGCCATCCATTAAAAGCAGTACCTAAGCTTTGGTTGTGGCTTCAAGAATCTGCAACAGTGGCATTGGCTTTTGTTATTTCTTATTTTAGCCATTCTGTCTAGTCTTCCCTATTCCAGAACTTTTTTCTTTTCTGCATGTGTTTATGTGTGTGTGTGTGTGTGTGTGTGTGTGTGTGTGTGTGTGTGTGTGTGTTTAAGAGATACCATGCGTGTTGGCAATTATAAGAGAAAGAACAGTATATATGAAGGTTGTTCCTCTACATGTGCATGCAGACACTTGTTGAAGCCCAAAGTGGATTCAGGAAATGACCCTAATGTGTTGTCTATCTTTTCACGGAGGCAAGGTCTCTCAATTAGAGGAAAAGCTTCTTGGTATGGGTCATCTTTCTAGACAGGTTTCTCTGGGCATCCTTCCCCTGCATTCTGTGATCCTCTAATAGATGATTTCTACATCCACAGGGCATTTATGTTAGTTTTGTAGGGAGCAAGTGATTAACTGCTAGGCTTTCAGTCTAGCCCCTTCCAAAACTCTCTGTTGCAACTCATTGTCACATTTTCTTTTTAGATGTATCAAGCGTGCTTCACAAACGGAAACTGTATGAATTTGGTGTATGAGGCATGGGGTTCTGAAGAAAAGAAATATTGTAAAAATGATTCTTTTTTTCTTTCTTTCAATATTACATTAGATATTTTCTTCATTTACGTTTTAAAATCAAGACCATCCATCATCTCATCACCCCATTCTATTTCTCTATGTCTCTGTCTCTGTCCATATCCACTCTGTCTCTGTCACTCTAAGATCTATTCCCTTGACATATTCCATATACAGAGAACACCACTGACAATTATTTTCAGTTCACTGTTGCCAGGCTCCAAGGTAAGTTCATTTTTTACCTGTACATTGTTGTACATTCTAGACAGTCTATTTCTCAAATAGAAAACTAAATACATTTGTTATCCTGTTAAAACCCTCTAAATGGATACTTATTGTCCTGAGGGTAAGTTGAAAAGTCTTTCTGATGATAGTTGGATGCTATTCCAGAAAGACAAAATGTTGTGTTCTACCATCCTGAATCTGAGAATACATTGGTTTAATTTCTGGAATTTAAGAGAAAACAGGATTAACAAGACAATGAAAATATAAATCTTCCCATTTCATACTTAGAGACACATAGGTTATGGAACTGCTGAACTCAAGGTTTCATGTGTGGTATGCAAGAGGGTTTCCTAGCTTCATATGAGTGGAGTGTCTGTTCCCAATTGTGAGGTCACACCATGAACATACACATATGTTCAGATATGAGTAGAATGTCCTCACCGTTTGGTCTCTCAGAGTGTATTACACCCACCATTTTGACGAGTTTGAATAGCCAGTACACTATTGGGATATCTACCTGTTCCCACCCACAGTGTTGCAGACATGAATAGAAATGCCTGGAATTTTACAGAGGTGCCAAGAATATATTCTTTCCATGGAGCCTTCTTTCCAGTGCTCAGCAGGTTATTGTTCTTTTAAACCAATGCCCATATCAGTAGAGAAATGAAAAAGACATTACCCTGATATTCTACTTTACATCCATGTTACAACAAATAACTGAAATTTAAATATAAATTTAATGTATATCTAACTGAATCCAGATTATATTCTAATGAAAGGTATAATTGGTGTGGATCTAGATAAAATTATGTTGGGAGATTTTCCCAGATAAAAACTATGTTAGGAGATTTTGGCCTTTTATATGGAGAACAATCCATATTTTGGGTAGATTAGGAGAACAAATGTATGTAAATTAATGGAACAAAAGAAAAACTCTGTTCCACTGTATTTCTTTGTAAAATGAACTTCAAAATCATGGAATTTCAGTTATATGTGTGTGTGTATTTTTTAGTTATATTTTTGAGTGTGCTGTTATGTGAACATGTGAGTTTTCTTGGATTATGATTAAAGAATTAGAGTATATGGGGCGTGGTTACTTGGCAGTATTCTTTTTTATTTATTAATTCATTCATTCATTGAACCCTGTCCACCCTCCTACTGTTCCACATGCCATATCGACTGGCCATCCCCTGTCTCCAAGAGCATGTACCCATTCCATCTGATTTCTAAACACCCTGGGGTCTCTAGGTTCTTGAGAATCATTGCATCATTTCTGATTGAACAGAGACCAAGAATTTTTTTTTCTGTGTATGTTTTGGGGACCTTCTAACTATAGTTGGTGTAAGCTGCCATTTTGGTTGTCTAGCATTTGGGAGAATTCTGGGTCCATATTAATGGAGACATCTAGTCCTCCTACAGGGTTGATCTCCTCCTCAGTCTCCTTCAGTTTTTCTCCAATTAAACCAATGGTTCAACATATTCTGTCCGTTGGTTGGTTGCATACAACTTCATCTGATTGTTTCACCTACTTGTTAGTTCTTAAGAAGTACAGTCATGGTAGTATTAATATTACAAATGTGTGAATTCAGAAAACTGCAGAGGTTGCTTACTGCAAGAAGGTATTCTGCAAAAGCAATAGATGATAAAAGTACTGAAATATCTATCAGTGCTCTACAATATTATATTCTAGGTGATGAAATTTCTCTTTCTCTCTGTCTCTGTGTCTCTGTGTCTCTGTCTCTATCTCTATGTCTGTCTGTCTGTTTGTCTCTCTCTCTCTCTCTCTCAATTTCTACTTCTCTAATACTTATTATGAATTATGATTCTTTTATCTTATTCCCTCCAATGGGAATGATATTGGAATGGCATCTGTAACATTCATTCACATTCCTACACAATTTGTGCTTTCTATTAACAATCAACTAATATCAAAGTCACACATTCACTCAGATTACAAAATAAGATATCTGAGCTCATGTAAAGTGATATTCTGAATCAGAGTAGGGGATGGGCACTTCCAATGTGTAGTTTCACTCAAGAGCATGGCTTTTAAGAACTGGTCAATTGGAAGAAGATGAGACAATGTATAGAAGAGGGTGTTTCTTTTGGTTTAGTTTGGTTTAGCTTTGTTTCTTTAGGTTACCCACAGTCATTTTAAGAAACATTGAGAAACACTGTTTATTACCTATATCTTGAACTGAATGTGAATAGGTCCCTTAGAACCAACGTTATATTTCTCAGTTACAATATGCAATATATTTTTGATATTATTTTGATTCATTATCTAGTACATACACTACAACAAGTTTAAGACATGTACCTCATTAGGAACTAGCAGGTGAAGGATTCAGCTGCAGATATTTGCAACCAACTAATGGACTGGAGCATCTGACGCTTGTTGTTGAATTAACAAAGTTTAAAAAATGTTAAAAACAAGGGTATCCCTCTAGGAAGACCCACAGTCTCATTTAAACTGTTCAACCATGAAGTCTGAAACTCTGACCCTTCAAAGATACAGAATTCACCTGCTCATATGAGGCCTCCAATACACATACAGAAGAGGACTGCTGGGAGAACTCTACAAGTCCCCTTTCCCAACTGGAGGGCATTTCATCTAAGGTCACTCCCTTTGAGTCCTGGGAGTCTCTCAGCTCCCAGGTCTCTGGTACATTCTAGAGGGTTTTCTCACCTCCTACCTCACAAAGTTGCCTGTTTCCATTCTTTTTGCTGATCTTCATCAATGCACTCCTGTTTCACAACCCCCCACAGTACTTGATCAAGTTCATCTCTTCCCCTCCGTGTGTGGTTTCTCACCCAGGTCTCTCCCTCCCCCTTCTTGTAGTAATTGTTTAACCTTCTTAACATTTCTAATTATTTTTATCATAAAGATAATTGAATTTTTTGATTCATTATCTTATAAACTTCCCAATGCACTAGATACAATTATCGAAGGTACATTTGTTTGATTTTATTTCACTTCATTTTAGTGTTGAGGTAGGCACTTAGTATGTTATGTATTCTCTAGGAAGTGATAGAGTGTTGCGGTTCAGCATTCCGTGTTGGTGCTAATACAGGTATGTTTAAACATACCTGGCTTTAATTGTTCTTCGGAAAATAGACCCAAAAAAACTCCTATAACCACAATAAAATTTCCACAGGCAGTTCTGAGAGATGGAAATATTTCCTGTTCACTTATAAAATTCATTGAAAGAAAGTATATTTGTTTCTTGAACCAAAATAAACTGCTACCTGAGAGGAAGGATAAAATGACTGATTGGCCCCTTTCTCTTTCCCAGGACCAGCCCCTACTCTCTGTTCCCATTGTACTTGATGCTCCAGTACAGTGGAATTCCAGGACAAAGAAATGGGAGTGAGTGGGTAGGGGATCAGGGCAAGGGGAAGGGAGGGGAAAGGCTAAAGGTGACTGTTATGATAGCATTTGAAATGTAAATGGAGAAAATAACTACTAAAATTTAAAAAAAAATTAAAAAAACATAAGTGTATTTACATATGTGCACAGGGATATGTGGCTAACAACCACATAATATAAAATTATCATTCCTTTCCAGGACTGTCTTTTTTGTTTGATTGTTTGTTTTTTGTTTTGTTTGTTTGTTTTGTATTGTTTGTTTTTTATTATAAGTATTTTTTTTTGTATATCTATTAGTCCTGGAAATTACTTTGTAAACTAGACTGGTCTCAATTTGAGATCTGCCTACTTCTCCCTCCAAAAACTTCGAAATATGTGTGTGCCCCCACCACGTGGCTTCAAAATTATTTTAGACTTAGTGGAGAAGGTCCATTATTTTTTCTTGTTAGGATATTTTAAAATCATCAAGATGTCATTTTTCCTTAATATATTTATAAGATTAAATCCATTCCTATAAAAATATGTCAGATATTTTTGGAGACAGGCAAGTTTGCAAGAAGCATCATTTAAAAATACTTCTGGAGCCAGTGCCTTGAGCAGGCCATGCATGCAAACTCTGAAGGCAGCCCCACAACACCGAGAGGCTGCTTCAATCCAAGGTACTCCAACATTCTAAGGATCAGATAATCAGACAGGAGGAAGAACATCTGTCATCAACACATGGAGTAGCTGGAATCAGAAGGATCCAGGCATGCAGGAACTGTGCCGGACAAGTGGCATGGGTTATTTCTATTCTGTCTTGGCCAAGGCCCTGAACAGTCCTTGGAAGAAAACTCAGCAGCCAGCCCCATAACACCCAGAGTTCTAACATGGCCAGGTGCAGAGGATCTCAGGATCCCAGGATCTTGGTCCCACCAGGATTTCATGGTCCCAAAGGCAACTTGACTCCCAGAAGATCAGACAGACCAAGGATATCTACCTTTTCTATAAACTTCTTTATCACCTGTGAATACAGCCGCAAACCTAGTTACATTTTTTTCAAGGCTTCTATCTCGTCAATTTTCTCTTTCCTCAGCCTCTCTCTTTTTTTATTTGTCTTTTTTCTTTTTCAGTCTCAATCTCTTTTTAATATATTTTATTAGGTATTTTTTTCATCTAAATTTCCAACACTATCCCAAAAGTCTCGCATACCCTCCCCCTCCCCCACTCCCTTACCCACTCACTACCACTTTTTGACACTGGCGTTCCCCTGTACTGGGGCATAATTAGTGTGCATGCCCAATCGGGCTCTCTTTCCAGGGATGGCCTACTAGGCAATCTTTTGATACATATGCAGCTACAGTCAAGAGCTTTGGGGTACTGGTTAGTTCATAATGTTTTTTTACCTAGAGGATTGCAGATCCCTTTAGCTGCTTGGATATTTTCTCTAGCTCCTCCATTGGGGCCATGTGATCCATCTAATAGATTACTGTGAGCATCCACTTCTTTGCTAGGCCCCGGTATAATCTCACAAGAGACAGCTATATCAGGGTCCACTCAGCAAAACCTTGCAAGTGTATGGAGTGGTGTCAGTGTTTGGAGACTGATTAGTGGATGGATCCCTGCATATGGCAATCTCTAGAAGGTCCATCCTTTTGTCTATGCTCCAAACTTTGTCTCTGTAACTACTCCCATGGGTGTTTTGTTTCCAATTCTAAGAAGGGGCAAGTGTCCACACTTTGGTTTTCGTTCTTCTTGAGTTTCATGTATTTGGCAAATTGTGTCTTATACCTTGGGGTTATTCTAGGTTTCAGGGCTAATATCCACTTATTAGTGAGTACATATCATTAGCATTCTTTTGTGATTGAGTTGCCTCACTCAGGATGATGCTCTCCAGGTCCAACCATTTGCCTATAAATTTCATAAACTCATTCTTTTCAATAGCTGTACTATTAGTTGTAGTACTCCATTGTGTAAATGTACCACAATTTTGTAAACATTTTCTGTTGACAGGCATCTGGATTCTTTCCAGCTTCTGGCTACTATAAATAAAGCTGCTCTGAACATAGTGGAGCATGTGTCTTACTAGTTGGAACAGCTTCTGGATATATGCCCAGGACAGGTATTGTGTGAGCCTATGGTAGTACAATTTCCAATTTTCTGATTTCCAGAGTTGATTTAAAACTTGCAATTCCAACAACAATGGAGGAGTTTTCTGCTTTCTCCACATCCTTGCCAGCATCTGCTGTCATCTGAATATTTGATCTTAGCCATTCTGTCTGGTGTGAGATGGAATCTCAGGGTTGTTTTGATTTACATTTCACTGCTGATTAAGGATGGTGAACATTGTTTCAGGTGCTTCTTAGCCATTTGGTATTCCTCAGGTGAGAATTCTTTCTTTAGCTCTGAGCCCCATTTTTAAATGGAGTTATTTGATTTTCTGGAGTCCACCTTCTGAGTTCTTTATATATATTTGATATTACTCCCCTATCTAATTTAGGATAGTGAAAGATCCTTTCACAATCTGTTGGTGACCTTTTTGTCTTATTGAAGGTGTCTTTTGCCTTACAAAAGATTTGCAGGTTTATGAGGTCCCAGTTGTCAATTCTAAATCTTACAATTCAAGCCATTTGTCTTTTATTCAGGAATTTTTCCCCTGTTCCCATATCTTTGAGGCTTTTCCTCATTTTCTCCTCTACAAGTTTCAGTATGATTTTATGTGGAGCTCCTTGATCCACTTACATTTGACCTTAGTACAAGGAGATAGGAATGGATTGATTCACATTCTTCTACACGATAACCACCAATTGTACCAGCACCATTTGTTGAAAATGCAGTCTTTTTTCCACTAGATGGTTTTAGCTCCCGTGTAGATGATCAATTGACAATAGGTGTGTTGGATCATTTCTGGGTTTTCAATCATATTTCATTGGTCTACTTGTCTGTCACTATATCAGTACCATGCAGTTTTTATCACAATTGAATTGTAGTATAGGTTTGGGTCAGGTATGGTGATTGCACCAGAGGTTCTTTTATCCATGAGAAGAGTTTTTGCTATCCTAGGTTTTGTTTATTCCCAATGTATTTGCAGATTGCCCTTTCTAATTCATTGAAGAATTGAGTTGGAATTTTAATGGAGATTTTATTGAATCTGTAGATTTCTTTTCGCAAGATGGCCATTTTTACAATGTTGATACTGCCAATCCATGATAATGGACGATCTTTCCATCTTCTGAGATATTCTCTAATTTCTTTCTTTAGAGACTTGAAGTTCTTATCATAGAGATCTTTCCCTTCCTTAGTTAAAGTCACTCCAAAGTATTTTATATTATTTGAGACTATTGAGAAGGGTGATGCTTCTCTTATTTCATTTTCAGCCTGTTTATTCTTTGTGAAGAGAAAGGTCATTGATATGTTTGATTAATTTTATATCCAGCTATTTCACTGACGTTGTTTTTCAAGTTTAGGAGTTCTGTGGTGGAATGTTTAGGTTCATTTATATATACTATCATATCATCTGCAAAAAAGTGATATTTTGATTTCTTCTTTTCCAATTTGTATCCCCTTGGACTCCTTTCGTTGTCAAATTGCTCTGCCTAGGACTTCAAGAACAATGTTGAATAGGTAGGGAGAAAGTGGGCAGCCTTGTCTAGTCACTGATTTTAGTGGGATTGCTTCCAGCTTCATACCATTTCATTTGATGTTGGGTACTGGTTTACTGTAAATTGCTTTTATCCTGTTTATGTATGGACCTTGTATTCCTGATCCTTCCAAGACTTTTATCATGAACGGGTTTTGGATATATTTAAATGATTTATTTGCATCTAATGAGATGATCATGTGGTTTTGTCTTTGAGGTTGTTTATATAATGGATTATGTTGATGGATTGCCATATATTAAACCATCCCTGTATCCCTGGTATAAAACCTACTTGGTAAGGATGAATGAAATTTTTAATGTGTTCTTGGATATGATTAGGGATAATTTTACTGAGTATTTTTGTTTCGATATTCATAAGGGCCATTGTTCTGAAGTTCTTTATCTTTGTTGGATCTTTCTGTGGTTTAGGTATCAGAGTAATGTGGTTTCATAGAATGAGTTGGGTAGTGCATCTTCTACTGCTATTTTGTGGAATTGTTCATGCAGAACTGGAATTAAATATTCTTTGAAGGTCTGACAGAACTCTGCATTAAACCCATCTGTTCCTGGGCTTTTTTTTTTTTTTTTTTGATTGGGAGACTATTAATTCCTCCTTCTATTTCTTTAGGGTATATGGGACTGTATATATCGTTAACTTGATCCTGTTTTAACTTTGTTACCTGGTATCTGTCTAGAAATTTGTCCATTTTGTCCATGTTATCCTGTTCTGTTGAGTATAGCCTGTGGTAGAAGGATCTGATGGTGTTTTGGATTTCGTCAGGATCTGTTTTTATGTCTCTCTTTTCAATTCTGATTTTGTTAATTAGGATGCTGTCTCTGTGCCTTAAGGGATGCTAGCTAAGGGTTTATCTATCTTGTTGATTTTCTCAAAGAACCAGCTCCTATTTGGTTGATTCTTTAAGTAGTTCTTGTTTCTACTTGGTTAATTTCACCACTGAGTTTTATTATTTCCTTACATCTTCTCCTCTTGAGTGAATTTGCTTCCTTAATTCTGGAGATTTTTTTATGTGTTTTCAAGCTGCTTGTATGTGCTCTCTCTGGTTTCTTTTTGAGGCACTCAAATCTGTGAGTTTCCCTTTTAGTAATGATTTCATTGAGTCTCATAAGTTAGGGAATGTTCTGGCTTTATTTTCATTAAACTCTAATATGTCTTTAATTTCCTTCTTTATTCCTCCTTGACCAAGGTATCACTGATAAGACTATTGTTCATTATCAACGTAAACATTGGCTTTCCATTATTTATGTTGTTATTGAAGATCAATCATCCTTAGTCTTTGGTGGTCTGATAAGATGTTTTGGACAATTGCAATATTTTTTTATCAGTTGAGGTCTGTTTTATGATCAATTATATGGTCAATTTTGGAGAAGGTACCATGATGTGCTGAGAAAAAGTTATATCCTTTTGTTTCAGGATAAAACGTTCTGTAGATATCTATTAAGTCCATTTGTTTAATAACTTCTTTTAGTTTCACTGTGTCCCTGTTTAGTTTCTGTTTCCAAGGTATGTCCATTGATAAAAGTGGTTTTTTAAGTCTCCCACTATTATTGTGTGAGCTGCAATGTGTGCTTTGAGCTTTCTTTAATGAATGGGACTGCCTTTTCATTTGGAGCATAGATATTCAGAATTGAGAGTTCCTCTTGGAAGATTTTAACTTTGATGAGTATGTGTCCTTCTTTGTCTTTTTTGATAACTTTAGGTTGGAAATCAATTTTAATCGATATTTGAATGGTTACTCCAGCTGATTTCTTCAGACCATTTGCTTGTAAAATTATTTTCTAGCCTTTCACTCTGAGACAGTGTCTGTCTTTTTCCCTGAGATGGGTTTCCTGTAAGCAGCAGACTATTGGGTCCTGTTTTTATAGCCAGTCTATATCTTTTTATTGGGGAACTGAATCCATTGATATGAAGAGATATTAAGGAAATGTAATTGTTGCCTCGATTATTTTTGTTGTTAGAGTTTGCATTCTGTTCTTGTGGCTGTCTTCTTTTTGGTTTGTTGAGGGATTACTTTCTTGCTTTTTCTAGGGCGTTGTTCCTGTCCTTGTATTGGTTTTTTTTTTTTTCTGTTATTATTCTTTGAAAGGCTGGATTCATGGAAAGTTAATGTGTGAATTTGTTTTTTATCGTGAAATACTTTGGTTTCTCCATCTGTGGTAATTGAGAGTTTGGCTGGGTTTAATAGCCTGGGTTGGCATTTGTGTTCTCTTAGTATCTGTATAACATCTGTCCAGGATATTCTGTCTTTCATAGTCTCTGGTGAAAAGTCTGGTGTAATTCTGATAGGCCTGCCTTTATATGTTACCTGACCTTTTTCCCTTACTACTTTTAACAGTATATCTCTATTTAGTGCATTTCTTCTTCTGATTATTATGTGTCAGGAGGAATTTCTTTTCTGGTCCAGTCTATATGGAATTCTGTAGGCTTTTTTTATATTCATGGGCATGTGTTTCTTTAGGTTTGACAAGTTTTCTTCTATAATTTTTTTGAAGATATGTGCTGGCCCTTTAACTTGAAAATCTTCATTCTCATCTACTCCTATTACCAGTAGGTTTGGACTTCACATTGTGTCCTGGATTTCCTGGATATTTGAGATAACATCTTTTGCATTTTGTATTTTATTTGATTGTTGTTCCAATATTCTCTATGGAATCTTCTGCATCTGTCATTCTCTCTTCCATGTCTTGTATTCTGGTGCTGATGCTCGCATCTATGGTTCCAGATTTCTTGCCTAGGTATTCTATCTCCAGTGTTGCCTTACTTTGGGTTTTCTTTATTGTGTCTACTTCACCTTTTAGGTCTTGGATGGTTTTACTCAATTCCATCACCTGTTTGGTCGTGTTTTCCTTCAATTCTTTAAGTTTTTTTTTCTTTTTTTTTGTGCTTCCTCTTAAGGTTCTACCTATTTAGCAGTGTTCTCCTGTATTTCTTTAAGTGAGTTTTTAAAGTCCTTCTTGATGTCCTCTACCTTCAACCTGAGATATGCTTTTAAATATGGGACTACCTTTTCGGGTGTTTTTGCGTTTCCAGGACTGGATGAGGTGGGAGTGCTGTAATTCTTATGATGGTGAGTGGTCTTGGTTTCTGTTAGTAAGATTCTTATGTTTGCCTTTCATCATCTGGTAATCTCTGGAGTTAGTTGTTATAATTGTCTCTGGTTATATCTTGTTCCTCAGATGATTATGTAATCCTCTATCAGTAGACCTGGGAGACTAGTTTTCTCCTGAGTTTCAGTGTTCAGAGTACTCTATGCAGGCAAGATCTCCACTTGCAGAAAAGGGACCCAGATATCTGGTGTTCGAACCTTCCTCCTGGCAGATGTTGTGATCCACTCACTAGAGGTACTAAGTTCCCGTGGAGAGTCCTGTGGGGACCTTTGGGGTGTCCACAGACTCTGCCCACAAGGTGCCCGATGCTGTCATGGACTGGAAGGGACTTGTGACCCTGATCATACCGGTTTCTCTGCTTCCCTAATGAATGCAGTCACAAGTCCTGCATGATAGGATTGGAGCGGAAGTTGTTTTCCACTCACCAAAGGTCTTAAGATCTCATGGATGTTTCTGTGAGGACCTTGGGGCTGTCCTCAGACTCTGCCCAATATGTTGCCCAGGTGCTGGCACAGATCAGAGGGACTTGAGACCATTGTCAGGCCAGTTTTTCTGCTTCCCTAATTAATGCAGTCTCAGATCCTTTGAGATTGGATTGGAGCAGAGGTTGTGTTACATTCAACAGAGGTCTTATGATCCTATTGAGGGTCTTGTGGGGACCTTAGGGGTGTCTGCAGACTCCGAGCCCAATGTGCCCTTGTGCTGGCTTGTCAGTCTCTCTCTTATGGTACACTTTCTCTGCCTCCTTAAACAGATGTTGTAAAGATAATGTTTTCAGACTCTCTAGACCCAGTAACCTTTTCCTAATTTCAGAAGAGGACTGCCCTATAGAAGCCATGACACCTGTCACCTGCTGGCACACTGAAGTAGGGTCAAAGGTAGTGTAACACTTCTATACCTTTAAGAGGTACTCTAAAAACACTGCTGGGGGCTCCTTTTTCTCTTGTAGGATCTCTCTTACCTTGGTCAAATTGGTGGGGCACCTGACAGCCCCTTTCAGTCCTATTATCAGAGCCCAGCAGAAAATTGTCAATTGCTCCATATGGTCAGTCCTATCAGGACATGTCAGAGGGAAGGCTGCATCTATTTCATTCAGAAGTTTTATTAGTAGTCAATTGGCCCCCAGTATGCTTTCTTTCCTCTCAGAATCCTCTCCTTCTCCTCTGTGGTGAAAGAACCTGTAAAAGCTGCTGACAGTCATCCCAAATAGGCTGAAGAGAGAATATGAGAGATTCCTTTAGATTAGCAAGGCTAGAGGGGTTTTCAACGAAGGGGATTGTGATTTGCCTTCCAGTTATAGAGATCAGAGGAGGAAAAAGGCCATTACTGAAGGGGCTGCAGTTGTCTGGGGTCCGCTGGATGAGGGTCATAAGTACACAAAGGCAGTGCGATGGTTGAGTCTGGTCCCTCTGGGCTTTGAGCTCGCTGGTCTTGGGCTTTAGCAACTGGTCCCTCCCCAAATATCTAGTGGCACCCTGTTGAGAGTTCTTGGGGGGACCAGTTGGGAATATGCGGGTGGGGTGCAGTGCCATTTTGGAGGTTCTTCTAACTCTGGATAGATCTTGGGAGAAACCGATGGCTGCAGTTTAACCGGTGCCAGATTTAACTTTTTATTTTCCCTCTCTGGATGGCAGAGGGCCAGGACTGGGGAGCCTGGACTATTCTTTTGAACCCAAGGCTTTAAACACGATAGGAGAGGGGGGATCCTGTGCTAATTTTTTCTAGATGAGAATGTAGGGCACTCAATCTGGCTGAGACCCTGGTCCCCTCTGTAAAACAACTTTAAGAGCTGAAAACAGAACCAAACCAAGGGTGCCCTCTAGTGGCCAACTAACATCAAAGCTGGCCATTCCGTAGAGCACAAAGTTCTCTAAAATCTATTTCAGACATCCACCGAGAAAATGTGAGTCTTAGTCTTAATTTCAGTACTGTGCACTAGGGTCAGTCCAAGGGGCATGCTAATAGTCGGTCCCATCATCAGAGTTACATACAGGGGAAAAACCAATATATACACACAAAAAGATTACAATAACCAAGAACAGGCCCCAATAAGATGGCCGAGAGAGCACACACTCACTTGGCACCCAGTAACAGAAACAGACAGCCGAGTGAGCACACTCTCACTTGGCACCCTGATAGGAGATCTCCAGGTATCCCTGGAACTTCCTCAGAACTGGGGAGTGACTTCTTTCTGAATTTTTATCTCCTTGTCCTTGGCAAAGGAAGGCAGGCATCTCTGGTTGTAAAGTATAAAAAAAAAATGCTTTATTGCTGGCTATAGAGAACAAAGAGCTTCTTCCTAGCTGTATTTAAATAGATCAGGGAAAACAAGCTTGGGGAATGTCTAGGGGCTTTACCTTACTGGGAGATATACTTTAAGTTAGAATCTCCCAGTAGGATATTTTTTCTACAACACACAAAACTTTACACAGAAAATTATTTCAATTATTTATAATAAATATATAATATTTGGTTTGAACCAAATGTTAAATCCATATAAAATACATGGTAGTATTCCAAAAAACTTGTAATATTTACTTTAAACAATTTATACATTTACACCCCACAGCACTTCTTCATAACTGTACTACCCTTGCTGAGATCCTTCTTCTTCCCAAATGGTCCCTCTCTTATTTTTATAATGGTTCTCCTTTTCTTTGTGTGTATATATGGAAACATCTCATGAAGGTGGTTGTATTGTACTCGTTGCTATTTTTTTGTGATCACAAGGTCTAAAGGACCACAATCTGGTCTTCAACTACACATATAAGAGCATCTGACCCTGAATTGCTCTTTTTCCTGAATCGACTTCTCCAGTCAAGGGATCACAAACACCACTTTTGAAGTACTCTATTGAAATGGGAAAAAATTGAAAATATTGTACTGTATCTTCATCTGTTTCTACCTGAGGTGATATATTCTCATCTTTGTCAAATGCTGGGCTCTGTACTATATGGACAACAGAAAATGGAAACATAATATGCTATATTAGGAAAAGGGAATAAAGTTTTAATGATTTTAATTTCTCAGGAAATACTGCCCATTTGAATTTTTTAAACAGCTTTGAGAAATGACGTAATTACATACATGATATTCGGTATAGGTATTGATGAGAAGTAAGTTTTCCAAATTATAGGGCCATTGAATATCTTTACCAATATTATAGAAAAAAAAACCCTCCCTAACTTAAATAAAGATATGCTCATGAATATACAAGAAGCCTACAGAACGCCAAATTATTTGAACCAGAAAAAAAAAATCTTGCCATCATATAATAGTCAAAACACCAAATGCACAAAACAAAGAAAGAATATTAAAAGCAGTAAGGGAAAATGGTCAAGTAATATATAAAGCAAGATCTATCAGGATTACACATAACTTTTCCCTTAGACTAAGAAAGCCAGAAAATCTAGGGCAGATGTCATACAGAATGTAAGAGAGCAGAAATGCCAGCCAAGACTACTATATGAAGCAAAACTCTTTTAACATAGCTTGAGACAACAAGGTATTCTGTGACAAAACCATATTTACAAAATATCTTCCAATACATCCAGCACTTCAAACGATAATAAAGAGACAATTCCAATATAACGAGGGAAATTACACTCAAGAAAAAGCAAGAAATTAAACTTGAAGGAAACCTAAAAGAAGATAGCTACATGATCAAAATTCCAACTCTAATAACAAAAATAACAGGAAGCAACAAGAATTTTTCCTTAGTATCTCTTAATATCAGTGGACTCAGTTCACCAGTAAAAAGGCATAGAATAACAAAATGGATGTGTAAGCAATATTCAGCACACCAGAAACAAACACCAAGGACAAAGTCAGACATTACCTCAGACTAAAAGGCTGGAAAAGAACTTTCCAAGCAAATGATCCGAAGAAATAAGGTGGAGCAGCCATTCTAATATCAAATAAAATTGACTTTCAACCCAAAGTTATAAAAAAAAGTCAAGGAAGGAAACTTCATATTCATTAAAGTTAATATTTACCAAAATGGACTCCCAAATCTAAACATTTATACTCCAAATGCAATGACATCCACATTGATAAAAGAAACTTTAGTAAACTCAAAACACACATTGTACCACACACAATAATATTGGAAGACTTCAACACCCCTCCTTCATTAATGGACAGATCCTGGAAACTAAAACTAAAAAGATACATGGTGAAACTCACAGAATTTATGAAACAAATACATTTAGTTCATATCTATAGAACATTTTATCCTAAAACAAACGAATGTCCCTTCTTCTCATCACCTCACAATGCCTTCTCCAAAATTGACCATACACTCAGTCACAAAACATGCCTCAACAGATATAAAATTATTGAAATAATGTCATGCTTCCTAACAGATCACCACAGACTAAGGCTGATCTTCAACAATAATATGAATAATTGAAAACCCACATACACGTGGAATGTGTATAAAAATCTAGTCAGTGACAAAACAGTCAAGGAAGTAATCTAGAACTAAATTAAAGACTTTTTAGAGTTTAATGAAAATGTAGCTACAACATACTGCAAGTTATGGGACACAATGAAAATAGCCCTAAGATGGACTCTCATAGCTCTCTCTGAATGCCTCTAAAAAAGAAACTGGAGAGAGGATATAGGAGTAGGTTGATATCACACTTTAACACTATAAAACAAAAGGAAGCACATTCACCCAAAAGGAGTTGAAATCAGGAAGTAATCAAATTCAGTGCTAAAATCAACCAAGTGGAAACAAAGGAACAATACAAAAATAATCAAACAAACTGGGAGCTTGTTCTTTGAGACAATCAACAAGATAGACAAACCATTAGACAGAATGAATACAGAACAGAAGAACAGTATCCAATTTAGTAAAACCAGAAATCAAAAGGGAGAAATAACAACAGAAATTTAGTAAATTTGAAATATCATCAGATCCTACTATACAAGGCTGTACTCAACAAAACTGAAAATTCTGGATAAAATGGACACTTATCTAGACAGATATCAGGTACCAAATTCAAATCAGGATCAGATAAACCCTGTAATTACTTCTACCACTGTGAAAAGCCGCCCTCATGGTCGCCATTACAATATGGTGCTGACAACACCATTGTCACCATTGCTCATGGTGAGTGCGCGCGGGTGTCAGAATATCTTTCCATTACCTGAGCCCTGCCTCTCCCATGGCGTCATCAGGCTGATAGTGGGCAGCCAATCCCATGGTGCACATCCCCAACCTTACTTCTAACCATACTTCGCAGCCAATATAAGGGAGGAGTTTTCTGCTTTCTAAGTCTCCTGTCCTGAAGCTGTTCATCTATATCTCGAGATGTATTACAGCTTTACTACAGAAAGATCCGAGTGTCCTAGATGCGTTCTTGCTGGCAAGATGGTAGCGTGGGTCATCTGGTGCCAGAAACCCAGGATCAACATTGCTGGCATTGAGGGGAACCCCTGAAGAAGGGATGGATTCAGAACTGCATGGAAAAGGTAAGTTCGGAGAAGTATGTCTGATCATGAACCTCTTATCCCTTTTGATTTCGGTCTTAATCTAGATGCAACTTAGGAAGGGGCAGTAGAAGCTCTTGTTTTGGTTGCCCTGGCCCTCATTCTGTTTCTTATTCTGTCCATCGAGGCTGGTGCTGAAATTTGAGGTAAATCGCGGCTGGTGCTGAAAAATGAGGTGTTGTCAGTCCAATGTAGATAAGTGGCAGCACTGAGGTATCTTCTAAGCTTTCCATAGATAAGGGAGCAAAGTGCTGTGTTTACTTTCACTTTGCAAAAGGAATACTATAAGTCGGGTGTAGATCAGCCGCAGGCACTCACTCTATCATGGGCTCCTCACAGTCAGTGATCACCACATTACAGTCAGTGCTAAAGCAACGTGACCTGCAGGTTGCCTCCCGTATGCTGCAGAACTTTGTTAAGGAGGTGGATCACATTTCTCCCTGGTATGCCTATTCGGGGTCTCTAACTGTAGCCTTATAGAATAAGCTAGGAAGGGACCTTGACCATTAGCATGAAGAGGAAGACTTATGCCTGGGCACCAAGGCAATTTGGAAGCTGATAAAAAACTGTCTAGAGGATGAAACCTGCCGACCAGCCAATGTGGAGGGACAGGGAATACTAGAAGAGGTTCAGGACAGTATGTCAGAAACCTAACAGAATGAGAGAAAGGGAGCTGGAAAAAAGAAAGACACGTCAAGAAAAAGGGCCCTCCCCAGGATTCAGAAAGAAGGGATGGAGAAAAGAGGGCAGTAAAACTGATCCCTCTACTAAGAAAAAGCCTCACATGTAATTCAACGTTACCTTGAAGCTTGGAGTGCTTGGGGACAACCCAAATTTCTTAGAACAGATAATGGACTGGCCTACACCTCTCAAAAATTTCAACAGTTCTGTCTCCAGATGAATGTATCTTATTTAACTGGTTTGCCATACAGGGACAAGGCATTGTGGAACATGCCCACCACACTCTTATAACCTACCTTATCAAACTAAAAGGGTGAGTCGATGAGGGCCTGCCCTTAACACTGAGAGTGGCCATCTCCATGATACTCTTTACTCTTAATTTTTTGAATATTGATGAACAAGGCCACACTGCGGCTGATCATCACTGTTCAGAACCAAACAGATCTAGAGAAATGATCAAATGGAAAGATATCTTAACCGGAAAATGGAGAGGCCCGGATCCTATTTTAATAAGATCCAGGGTAGTTATTTGTGTCTTTCCACAGGAAGAAGACAATCCTCTTTGCGTTCCGGGATGCCTCATCTAAAGGATCTCCCCTTCAGAAGATGTGGACAAAAGAGGGAATACTGAAACAAAGAAGGCTACTGACCCTTCTACTGGAGATCCTGGTTCCTAGTATATAGGGGAAATTGTGTTGGGGTATTATGTCCACCTTTCCTCTGCCCATGCCTGTCATGCACAGTGCACAAGTGTTTCCACATTTCTTTACTACTGATAGGGAGCTTCAACTTGCCTTTTTACCATTAGATGGGCAAATTCAGGCTCTGATGGAAAACAGAACTTTTCCCTCAAAAGTTGCATATGTAGCAGAGGATGGACTAGTAAGTCATCAATAGCAGGAGAGACACTTGTTCTTGTAAAGTTCCTATGACCAAGTTTTGGGAATGCCTGGGCCAGGAATTGGGAGTAGGTGTGTAGGAGAGCAGGGCGAGAGGGGAGAGGACTGGGATTTTTGGAGGGGAAAATAGTAAAGGGAATAACATTTGAAATGTAAAAAAAAAAAAAGAAAAAAGAAAATAAATAATAAAAAAAGAATGAAATAAATTATTCGTAGTATTCTTGAAATAAATTCAAGTTTTACAAACATATCATTGGAACAATGTTCAGGTATTTTCCATTGGCAAAATAATAACAAATTATTTTTTATCAACATATTGTGACTACAGTGCCAAGAATAGTTATATATTAGTTGCTAAAACTCTGGTATAGGAATATATAGATATAGGTAAAATTTCAAATGAATTATACAAAATCTCTTAGAAAAGACTTCTTCCAATTCAGCTGACTAGGTAAAAGTCTAGTGAACTGCAGGACACGCAATTAATACCCAACCCTGAATATGCAATAACCTTCAGAAAGAGACTCCTCCGAAATATTTATGTCATCTTCTTCATCATCAAAGTCCAAAAGTAATAAGTAATCTCCTTTGGAATCACCATCATTTTCTTAACAGCCATTCTTCTCTTAAAAACTGTAATGTCTTCTTAGTTAAAAAAAATGGAAAACAAGGAAAAAAATCTTAGTAATCTGAATCCAAAGGTATCATTTAAGTAGTTAAAAATATCAAAAATGAAATAATTATATGCACTTCCTCTTTCCAGTTCCTCCATGTGTCCCATTTATTATGTCCCTCTCCCTCACAACATTGTTTTAAAATCTTCTTTAACTTACTTCTATAAAAAACTCCTTTAGAACCAGAGTTAACAATATGTCAGATCCCAGTTTAAATAAGGGGAAAAAGGCCAGCCTTGAATATGTGAGACTTCTTAACTACCCAAAGACGATGAGGAAAATGTATTTGCATTTAATTTCTGAGTCATCTGATTCTTGTTCCTATTTCCCACAGATTCTTTTTAAACAAAACATTAGCAATTTTGTTTATCAGTGTGTCTCTGTCTTTAAATAAACTCACACTGCTATCAAGATAGATAATGAATATGGTAACTGTATATTCATTTGAGAAGACCCAAAGCTCCCTCTACAATAAACACCCAACAGCACCAGCACCCACACAGAAAGACCTTCTATTGGAGAAAGCAGGGATTTGGGGAAGACTTGGTTTTCAAATATCTGGATATTGTAAGTCCAAGGCCAGCCCAAACCAAGACAGCCTGAGCTACAAACGAAGAACCCATCCTACAGAAGGAAAACGGAGAGAAAAGGCTGATCTCCGTGGTGCAAGTCTTTAATAGAAATACTTGGGGAATGAGAGGGGAGGATCTGTATTCAGAATCCATCTTAGAAGACTTATGAATCTTCTGCATTGTCTGCTCTTATTCTTTTCATTTATTCTTCCTATGCCACTCCCCTTTCTGTAGTATCCATACAGTCTCTACCAAAGAAATACACACTAGAGAAGACAGTGAGGGTAGAGGAATGCTCAGTGTGTCTCTAATAGATTTTGGACTACACACAGGACAAGTGCCAATTTCAACCCTAAGGTCTCTTTCAGCACATAGGACAATCGCCAAGACTCCTCACCAATGGCACCCTGATCCCCTGACCCCCAGTCCTGCAGCCGGCTCTCTGATCCTCTCCCTAGGCCCCAAGCTTGTGTCCTCCAAGGGTTTTCAATCCTCTAAGCCCCTGTCCTGTTCAATCCTGTGCAATGAATATGATCCTCCTCCTTCATTTTACCCTCAGAAGCCATAGGAAATGCCGATCGGGAGGCTTTTCCTCACAGAGTGGCCTCCTGAGACTGAGATTTCCCACCAGTCACACATCTGTTAATAGTCCAATTACCCTGATCAGAGCTGGTTATCAGTAGCAGGTCATTCAAAAGTGAACACCTTCACAACTGAACCCTTCCTTGCTTGGCTGCTCAATGAAAAAAAAACAAAAACAAAAAACAAAAACAACAACAACAACAAAAAAAAAACAAAGCAAAACAAAACAAACAAACAAACAAAAAACTAAGCAAAAAACAAAACAAAAACGAAAACAAAAAACAAAACAAAACAAAACAAAATCAAAATCAAAACAGATAAAAACAAAACAAAAACAAAAAGAAAAACAAAAACAAAACAAAAAGAAAAAGAAAAACAAAACAAAACAAAAAGAAACAAACAATCAAACAAACAAACAAACAAACAAAACGTTATCAGGAGAGACCCAGATGGAGCCTTTGTGATGCCAGATGGAGAAAACAGGTCTCATCCAGGGATTTCACTGTTTGGCTGAATATACCCTGTGTATGCTGTCATGGAGTACCAGGCACCATTGATTGGAAGGGAGTTCTCAGGAGGTGGAAAAGAGCTACCATCTTTAAGACAAATGATTTCGAATTTCTAGGTTGAAAAGCATTTGCAGACTTGAAAAACATGTACAAATGTGTAACATATGAAAGCACTGGAAATGGCACTACTAATTTCAACTGTAATATTTTTTGTTATTTATTTATGTGCATAAAAATTAAAATGTGTGCACTTTTTCTGTATGTACATTCCCACAACAGAAGAGTCCATGCTGTCCTAATAGATCAGAAGAGAACATCCAGATTCACTACAATCCCTGGTAAACTCCCACCTCCACCTTCCTAGTACTGAGCTTGTTTACAATAGTGTGCTAGGATGTGCAGGCCCTCTCTCCCTCAATTATGTGCTAGGCTGCCCAGCCCCTTTTTCTCCCTTATGTGCTAGAGTGCTCATGCCTATTCTCTCACTTATGCCTCTATGGCCTACAGAGGCTGAAAGAGAGCAGTGATTCTCTAAAACTTTGGCTGTGCATAAATTGTAAGCCACTATGTGGGAGCATTGTGCCCGGTCCTCTTCATAGAAAAGGTGCTTTTTGTTTGTTTGTTTGTTTGTTTGTTTGTTTTATTATTTTTTGAGAGAGGGTTACTCTGTGTAGACCTGGCTGTCCTGGAACTCACTCTGTATACCAAGCTGGTCTCGGACTCCCAAATTCTTGGCCTCTGCCACCCAAGTGATGGGATTAAAGGCATAAACCACCACTGCCCAAACAGCAGTTGCTCTTATCAGCTAATTTTTCCATTTTTCAACTAATCTAGTGTGTACTTCATGTATCTTTACTGCATTTCTCCCATTTACTTTCAAGGTGGAGGGTGTTTCCACCGGAACAGGGATCCAAAGTGGGATCCGTGCCACCATGGCATGGGTGTTCTTTGTTACATCCCAACATTGAGAAATCCAACAAGAATCATTGGAACAGACTTCAAATGAATCACTTGAAAGAATATAAACAAGAAAGGGGAGTAAACACAGACTGGGGGAGATGTATAATTAATCTGGTTTACCAAAGTTTTATTGAACCCAGTGATCTCTACACTGATATTAGTATGTCCATAAGAGTCCTGGGAGGCATCATATATTCCCCAATGCTGAGCAAATCTTGAGATGCCAGTAAAAGAAGCCTTTACAACTGTTCCTCCCTGGATAAAATTCAAAGGATTTAGTTCTGTACAACTGCCATTGACTCCACAAAGCAACCACTTGTGAAAGGGATGCATTCTAAAGTCCTGTATGACAAATCTCTTTTTCATAACAAATTCCTTCTCTGGGTCATCTGTCATGTTGGAAGAAAAGGAAAAAGTTTTACTCTGATCTGCCCAACAAATGATGGAGGATCGACAATCAGATCAAGACAGGATCAGCCTTTCATCTTCAAAGATACAATGAGGGGCTATTTTTGTTTGGTGGGGATGTTCTTTTTTCTGAAAAGTTAGGTTGTAGAATTGTACCATTAACCCAAATTGCCTCTTGCCAAAAGGTCCGATTTATAAAGGTTATATCTACATTGGAAGTATCTTGGGTTGTGCTCACCCAACCTCCTCGGTGCTCATTAAACTTCCCTAAAGCTCGGGCTGGGAGGTTGATACAATTTCTGGTCCATTAATTTGAAAACATAAAGACCCCTGTTCTAGTAAGGAGTGATTTTCTCCTAATGGTGCTCGAGTGGGATCATAGGTTAAATATGGCAAATCCACTGTTTTATTATTAGTAAAGAATTTTGGAAAAAGTATAGCATCATGACGAACTGACATTGGTTTAGGGAAAGTCAAGAGAATAGCCCATCTCTGTTATACTAGAAAACTGAAACAAGTTCAGCATTGTCAGGATCAGGAACAGTCCTGGGGAGGTCAGCATCTTCTGCACCATCCTTGATGAATATCCTGCGGGTGAGTCGTTCCAGCAGCCAAAATGGGTTGTCTTCACTCTGTGGAAAAACACAAACAGCTCCCCAGGATCTGATTAAGATAGGATCTGGGCCTTTCCACAGACCAGTTAAAACATCCTTCTGTTTGACCATTTCTTTTGGTCTATCAGGGTCTGAGTTATGTCGCTCAGCTGCAGAACATCCCTGCTTGTCGTGATTCAAAAAATTAAGTGTAAAGAGTGACATAGATACCAATACTCTTGGCACTGAGGGCAGAGTCTCATCAACTCTCCCTTTTTGTTTTATAAGATAAGACTTGAGTGTGTGGTGGTCACATTCCACAATGCCTTGTCCTTGAGGTTTATAAGGAAGGCCAGTCAAGTGACTGACATCCATTTGATGACAAAATTGTTGAAATTTAGTAGAAGTATATGCTGCCCCGTTATCCGTTTTAAGAATTGTGGGCTTGCCCAAAGCACTCCACTCTTCTAGGCAGTGCTGTATAACATGAGAGGCTTTTTCCCCTGTTAAAGGTATGGCAAACATTACACCATTGCAGGTGTCAATGGAAATATGTAAATACTGATTTATAATGGCGATTGCACGTGGCACGCAAGCTCTTCTCAGCAATTGCTTGTGGCACGCACGCGATTGCTTGGGACATGGCACTACACAGCTGTCTATATAAAAATGAAAATGTAATTAAGGATAAAAGTGATACAGGAGAAATGGGGAACAATTCAAGGAGGAGAAGATAGGGATGGATTTGCTAAAACTCATTTATATGTATGCAGAATGTTTTTACCCAACAAATTTAAAACAAAGTAAGTAAGTAAGTAAGTATGTAAGCAAATAAATAAAAAAAAATATATTTGTATGCACATGCATATCCGATAGGCGTGTGTGTGTGTGTGTGTGTGTGTGTGTGTGTGTGTGTGTGTGTGTGTGTGTGTGTGTGTGTGTGTGTGCATATAAGGGTGTAGGTATGTAGCACCTGTGACTAGAGGAATGCAATCATGCACTATCTTTCTTTATGTTCTATGATGCAGTGTGTTGATTAGAATATCTTTTGACCATGGGATGTGGCACTATTATGATCTTTAAGTGGCACTATTATTATCTTTAAGTGCTCCTTAGCCATTTTAGACTCTTTTGACTTGACATCTCTATTTAGATATATACCCCATATTTGATTGGTTTATTTCGTTTCTTGAGTTCTTTATATATTTTGGATATTAGCCGTTTATTGGATGTGAGGTTAGTTAAGATTTTTTTCTCCAGTCTGTAGGTTGATGATTAGTCTCATTGCCTATATGCTTTGCTTACAGATGCTTTCCAGTTTCATGAGGTCACATTTATGAATTGTTGATCTTAGAGCATGAATCACGGGAGAGGTTTTTAGGACATTTCCCTCTCTGTGTCAATGAGTTCATCTTCTATTAGATTCAGTGTATCTTATTTTATGTTGATAATCGTGTTCAACTTGAAACTGAGCTTTGTGCAAGGTGATCAATATGGATTTTTTTTCAACATACAGACTGCAAATTAGAACCGCACAATTTATTGAAAATCCTTTCTTTATTCCATCGTATATATATACATATATATTTTGCTTCTTTGTCAAATATCAAGTATCCATAAATGTGTGGTTTTCTTTCTGGTTATTCTGTTCTAGTCCACTGATCCATCTGTCAGTCTCTGTATCAATACCATGTAGTTTTTTTTGTTTTGTTTTGTTTTGTTTTGTTTTGTTTTGTTTTGTTTTGTTTTAATCACTTTTGCTCTATAGTAGAGTTTGAGGGCCAGGATTGCTCTGAGGCAGGATAACAGTGGAGTCACAGAGTAGAGCCCTGGCAATGGCTTTAAAATCTAAGTGTCCCAGGGCTTTCTAGCTCTCTCATTGTACTGAAATGCTAATGATAACTTCTAAAAAGTACTTTGTCTTTCTGAGGGTAGGCTGGCTTAGGTGATTAACACCTGTAGCCTAACAGAGGAGGATTAAGGAAAGCAGACTTTTTTCAAGCTCAGCAGGAATTACTGGGCTCTAATTTTGAGCTTACTAGCCAGATGTCACTGGAAGAGAAGGAATTTAGAGAAGTCATTATAGAAGTTATTACTAAGTTATAAAAAATTTCCTATGAAAGTTATATAAGGGCAAAAGCAGAAAGATCCTAAGTGCGGAAAGGGAAAAATTCTTCTAAGTGGGGAAAAGGAAAAAAAAAAAATAAAAAAAAAGTCTAAGTGGAGAAAAGAAAAAACAAAAACTTCTCTCTTGATTTTCCTCGTCTCTTTGTCCTCAGCACTTATACATATTTCAGAATACATGACCACATGCTACAAAGTTCATCAACTGTCTCAGATCAACAAGTTCACTGAAGGTATCAAACAATAACTAAGATATTAGTGAAGTTTTGTATAGGTAAACACAATCAATATTTTATCTTTTACCCTAGAACCTATAATAAATCTTTAGTTCCCTTCTGATGACCTTTGGTTAATTGTTATACAACCTCTTGGAATGTGCTCTGAGTAGGAGAAAGTCTGGTTACTATCTAAGAGCAATTATCCAGTGACACTTGGAAAACTGGCAGTTCTCATTGTAGTTTTGACTATCAGAAAATGACCTAATAGCCCTTTTAGTTTGGGGAGAATTTTATTGAGTATTTTTGCATTGATATACATAAGAGAAGTTGGTCTGAAGTTGCCTTAATCGGGAATCAATTCACCATTAAAAACAAATAGACTAACAGACTGACTATATAAACAATACACAATATTTTGCTGCATAAAAGAAACCCACCTCAGGGACAAAACCAGATACTACCTCATAGTATAAGGCTGGAAAAAAAATTTCCAAGCAAATGGTCTGAAGAAATAAGCTGGAGTAGCCATTCTAATATAGAATAAAATCAATTTCCAACCCAAAGTTATCAAAAAAGACAAGAAGGGACAGTTAAGGTTCATGAAAGGTAAACTCTTCCAAGATGAACCCTCAATTCTGAATATCTATGCTCCAAATGCAAAGGCATCCACATTCATTAAAGAAACTTTAGTAAAACTCAAATCACTCATTGCACTGCACACCATAATAGTGGGAGACTTCAACAACCCGCTCTTATCAATAGAAAGATCCTGGAAATAGAAACTAAACAGAGACACATTGAAGATAACAGAATTTATGAAACAAATGGATTTGATAGATATCTACAGAACATTTTACCCTAAAACAAAAGGTTATAACTTCCTCTTAGCACCTCATGGTCCCTTCTCCACAATAGACCACAATCAGTCATAAAACAGGACTCAACAAAAATATTGAAAGTATCCCATACACCCTATCACATCACCATGGACGAAGGCTGATCTTCAATAACAACATAAATAAGAGAAAGCCAACATTCACGTGAAAGCTGAACAACCCTCTACTCAATGATAACTTGGTCAAGGAAGAAATAAAGAAGAAATTGAACACTTTTTAGAGTTTAATGAAAAGGAAGGGACAATATACCCAAACTTATGGGACACAATGAATGTAGTCCCACAAAGAAAACCAAAAGCTCTGAGTGCGACCAAAAAGAAACCAGAGAGAGCACACACTAAGAGCTTGACAGCACACCTAAAAGCTCTAGAGCAAAAGGAGGCAAATTTACAAGGGTGAGTAGATAGCAGAAAATCATCAAACTCAGGGCTTGAATCAAACAAGTGGGCACAAAAAGAACTATTCAAAGTATCAAACAATCCAGGAGCCTGTTCTTTGAAAATAGTATCAAGATAGATAAACCCTTAGAATGATGAACTGGAGTGCACAGGGATAGTATGCTAATTAACAAAATCATAAATGAAAAGGGAGACATAAGACCAGAACCTGAGGAAATCCTAGGCATCATCACATCCTACTACAAAAGGCTATACTAAACAAAACTGGAAAACTTGGACAAAATGGACAATTTTCTAGACAGAAATCAAGTACCAAAGTTAAATACAGATCAGAATAAAGATCTAAACAGCCCCATATCCCCTAAAGAATTAGAAGCAGTCACTAATACTCTCCCAACCAAATAATGCCCAGGAACACCCACATGGGTTTAGTGTAGAGTTCTATCAGACCTTCAAAAAAGAACTAATTCCAACTGTTCTCAGACTATTTCACAAAATAGAAACAGAACGTACTCTATTCAATTCATTCTATAGAAGCCACAATTACTCTGATAACTAAACCATATAAAGTCCCAACAAAATAGAGGACTTCAGACCAATTTCCCTTCTGAATACCGATGCAAAAAATATTCAATAAAGTCCATGCAAACTGAATCCAAGAACATATCACAAAGATCATCAATAATGATCAAGTAGGCTTCATCCCAGGGATGCAGGGATGCTTTAATATAAGGAAACACATCAACATAATCCACTATATATAAGCAAACTCAAAAACAAAAACCACATGATCATCTCCTTAGATGCTGAGAAATCATTTAAGGAAATCCAACACCCATTCATGATAAAAGTCATGGAAAGACCAGGAATTCAAGGCCCATACTTAAACTTAATAAAAGCAGTATATAGCAAAACAGTAGTCAACATCAAACTAAATGGAGAGAAACTAAAACCAATCCCACTAAAATCAGGGACTAGACAAGGCTGCCCACTTTCTTCCTATCTATTCAATATAGCACTTGAAATCCTAGCCAGAGCAATTGGACAACAGAAGTAGATCAAGGGACACCATGGTCCCTGGCCCGGGGGATTCTTCGGACACCCGCAAGGACCCATACAGGATACTCCATGGGATCCTAAGCCCTCTGGTGAGTGGAACACAGCGCCTGGTCCAATCCAATCGCGCAGGACCCTAGACTGCACATTATTATTATGCATATCAGATAGGCATGTGTGTGTGTGTTTGTGTGTGTATGTGTGTGTTTGTGTGTGCATATAAGCATGTAGGTATGTAGCACTTGTGACCAGAGGAATGCAATCATGCAGTATCTTTCTTTATGTCTCTCTGCCATTTTCCTATGATGCAGTGTGTTTATTAGAATATCTTTTGCCCATGGGATGTGGCACTATTGCAAGGTGATGGCTTGTTTGAGGAAGTGTATCATTGTGTAGGCTTGCTTTTATGTAGTGCACAATGTCTGCCCAGTGACGAAAATCGATCCTCTTCCTTGCTACCTGTGGCCACAAGCTTCCTCCTGGTTGCCTTCAGTCTAAGATATAGACCAATTAGTTCCTTCCTCAGTACCTCCTCTACCTGGATGCTGCCATGCTTCCTACCAATATAATAATGTACTGACTCTATAAGAGTTTCCTGAGTCATGATATCTCTTCACATCAATGAAACCCTATTGAACATGGGCAGTATGTTAGCCTGAATTTTAATGCTTACAAGATAATTGCAACCAGCATGGAAGCACAAAGTAAAGATGATGAATGAGTCTCTGTATTTTTTGAACTTTTGAATTTTTGAATGAATGTGGGGATTGGGAAAATTAGAAAGTTATGGGAAGAAGAAAGAGAGGATGCAAAGACCTTTTGGGCTCCTGCCACTTGCTTTTGCATTCAATATATCTATTTTAAAACAACACCAACAACTAAAACAACCAATGACAAGGCATCCATACAACAGATTCACAGAGAAGACACCAAAGGGCATTACATTCTTGTAAATCATTTTCCAGCTAATGTCTGGTGTATTGAGCCTAAAGATTTTACTGTCAAACCCTGATGATTAATCACTAGATTGGACCCCCTAACACAATGATGAATGACACTGTGGTCAAAAGGACAGTTAACATGTATAAATACATCGTTTTTCACACTGTCAGTTTGAATTGTTACTATATATCCCAGTTTTTTTTTTTTGCATTTTATCTCCATTACTGTGTTGTTTTCAGCCCTCACTTGCTACATAGAAAATGGATTCTTTTACACTATATTTTATTTAGGGTGCACAATGGAACCTAAAGACTAATTCAGTCCATTTCAAGTAGAGCTCTCTGTTCTCTTTACAAAATTGCAATTAAATAGTTTTCAAAAATATTTTGCACTTGTGTGGCTTAGTTTAATTAAGATTGGGGGGGGTTATATCTCCCACATTCTCAGTTGTCTCAAACTGGGAAAACTGTCTAGAAATGTTGTGGAATCTTTGTGACTGTGCCCTAGCAGAAGTAGATCACTGGGACAAGATGGAGGGAGCTGGGTGGTTCTGAACTAAATCTTGGCTTCTAAATCCAACCAAATGTGAGAAGGGCCCATTCAGGCTCTCAATGCCACAGATCAACTTGTTGTTTCCTCCAATGCTGTCCTTATCATGACAGTCTGTCCCCGGTAACTGTTTGCCATATACATCTCTTCTTTTTTTTTTTTTTTCTTTTTCATTTTTATTATAAATTTAGCTCATTTACATTTCCAATGCTATACCAAAAGTCCCCCATAGCCACCCACCCCCAATCCCTTATACACCCACTCCCCCTTTTTGGCCCTGGCGTTTCCCTGTACTGGGGCATATAAAGTTTGCATGTCCAATGAGCCTCTCTTTCCAGTGATGGCCGACTAGGCCATCTTTTGATACATATGCAGATAGAGTCAAGAGCTCCGGGGAACTGTTGAGTTCATAATGTTGTTCCACCTATAGGGTTGCAGATCCCTTTAGCTCCTTGGGTACTTTCTCTAGCTCCTACATTGGGAGCCCTGTGATCCATCCATTAGCTGACTGTGGGCATCCTCTTCAGTGTTTGCTAGGCCCCGGCATAGTCTCACAAGTCACAGGTACATCTGGGTCCTTTCAATAAAATCTTGCTAGTGTACGCAATGGTGTCAAAGTTTGGATGCTGATTATGGGGTGGATCCCTGGATATGGCAGTCTCTACATGGTCCATCCTTTTATCTCAGCTCTAAACTTTGTTTCTGTAACTCCTTCCAAGGGAGTTTTGTTCCCACTTCTAAGGAGGGGCATAGTGTCCACACTTCAGTCCTCATTTTTCTTGAGCTTCATGTGTTTAGAAAATTGTATCTTATATCTTAGGTATCCTAGGTTTTGGGTTAATATCCACTTATCAGTGAGTACATATTGTGTGAGTTACTTTGTGAATGTGTTACCTCACTCAGGATGATGCATTCCAGGTCCATCCATTTGGCTAGGAATTTCATAAATTCATTCTTTTTAATAGCTGAGTAGTACTCCATTGTGTAGATGTACCATATTTTCTGTATCCATTTCTCTGTTGAGGGGCATCTGGGTTCTTTCCAGCCCTGGCTATTATAAATAAGGATGCTATGAACATAGTGGAGCATGTGTCCTTCTTACCAGTTGGGGTATCTTCTGGATATATGCCCAGGAGATGTATTGCTGGATCCTCCGGTATTACTATGTACAATTTTCTGATGAACTGCCAGACTGATTTCCAGAGTGGTTGTATAAGCCTGCCATCCCACCAACAATGGAGGAGTGTTCCTCTTTCTCCACATCCACGCCAGCATCTGCTGTCACCTGAATTTTTTATCTTAGCCATTCTGACTGGTGTGAGGTGGAATCTCAGGGTTGTTTTGATTTGCAATTCTCTGATGATTAAGGATGTGGACATTTTTTTTTCAGGTGCTTCTCTGTCATTCGGTATTCCTCAGGTGAGAATTCTTTGTTCAGTTCTGAGCCACATTTTTGTATGGGGGTTATTTGATTTTCTGAAGTTCACCTTGAGTTCTTTATATATGTTGCATATTAGTACCCTATCTGATTTAGGATAGGTAAAGATCCTTTCCCGATCTGTTGGTGGTCTTTTTGTTTTATTGATGGTGTCTTTTGCCTTGCATAAACTTTGGAGTTTCATTAGGTCCCATTTGTCAATTCTCGATCTTACAGCACAAGCCATTTCTGTTCTGTTTAGGAATTTTTCCCCTGTGCCCATATCTTCAAGGCTTTTCCCCCCTTTCTCCTCTATAAATTTCAGTGCCTCTGGTTTTATGTGAAGTTCCTTGATCCACTTAGATTTGACCATATTACAAGGAGATAAGCATGGATCGATTCGCATTCTTCTACATGATTACAACTAGTTGTGCCAGCACCAATTGTTGAAAATGCTGTCTTTCTTCCACTGCAAGGTTTTAGCTCCCTTGTCGAATATCAAGTGACCATAGGTGTGTGGGTTCATTTCTGGGTCTTCAATTCTGTTCCATTGGTCTACGTGTCTGTCTCTATACCAGTACCATGCAGTTTTTATCACAATTGCTCTGTAGTAAAGCTTAGGTTAGGCATGGTGATTCCACCAGATGTTCTGTTATCCTTGAGAAGAGTTTTTACAATCCTAGGATTTTTTGTTATTCCAGATGAATTTGCAAATTTCTCCTTCTAATCCGTTGAAGAATTGAGTTGGAATTTTGATGGGGATTGCATTGAATCTGTAGATTGCTTTTGGCAAGATAGCCATTTTTACAATGTTGATCCTGCCAATCCATGAGCATGGGAGATCTTTCCATCTTCTGAAATCTTCTTTTATTTCTTTCTTCAGAGACTTGAAGTTTTTATCATACAGATCATTCACTTTCTTAGTTAGAGTCACGCCGAGATATTTTATATTATTTGTGACTATAGAGAAGGGTGTTGTTTCCCTAACTTCTTTCTCAGCCTATTTATTCTTTGTGTAGAGAAAGGCCATTGACTGGATTGAGTTAATTTTATATCCAGCTACTTCACCGAAGCTGTTTATCAGGTTTAGGTGTTCTCTGGTGGAATTTTTAGTGTCACTTATATATACTATAATATCATCTGGAAAAAGTGATATTTTGACTTCCTCTTTTCCAATTTGTATCCCCTTGATCTCCTTTTGTTGTCGAATTGTTCTGCCTAATACTTCAAGTACTATGTTGAAAAGGTAGGGAGAAAGTGGGCAGCCTTGTCTAGTCCCTGATTTTAGTGGGATTGCTTCCAGCTTCTCTCCATTTACTTTGATGTTGGCTACTGGTTTGCTGTAGATTGCTTTTATCATGTTTAGGTATGGGCCTTGAATTCCTGATCTTTCCAAGACTTTTATCATGAATGGGTGTTGGATATTGCCAAATGCTTTTTCTGCATCTAATGAGATGATCATGTGGTCTTTGTCTTTGAGTTTGTTTATATAATGGATTACATTGATGGATTTTCGTATATTAAACCATCCGTGCATCCCTGGAATAAAACCTACTTGGTCAGGATGGATGAGTGCTTTAATGTGTTCTTGGATTCGGTTAGCGAGAATTTTATTGAGGATTTTTGCATCGATATTCATAAGAGAAATTGGTCTGAAGTTCTCTATCTTTGTTGGATCTTTCTGTGGTTTAGGTATCAGAGTAATAGTGGCTTCATAAAATGAGTTGGGTAGAGTAACTTCTACTTCTATTTTGTGAAATAGTTTGTGCAGAACTGGAATTAGATCTTCTTTGAATGTCTGATAGAACTCTGCACTAAACCCATCTGGTCCTGGGCTTTTTTTGGCTGGGAGACTATTAATAACTGCTTCTATTACTTTAGGGGATATGGGACTGTTTAGATGGTCAACATGATCCTGATTCAACTTTGGTACCTGGTCTCTGTCCAGAAATTTGTCCATTTCGTCCAGGTTTTCCAGTTTTTTTGAGTATAGCCTTTTGTAGAAGGATCTGATGGTGTTTTGGATTTCTTCAGGATCTGTTATTATGTCTCCCTTTTCATTTCTGATTTTGTTAATTAGGATTTTGTTCCTGTTCCCTCTAGTGAGTCTAGAAAAGGTTTATCTATCTTGTTGATTTTCTCAAAGAACCAACTCCTCGTTTGGTTAATTCTTTGAATAGTTCTTCTTGATTCCACTTGGTTGATTTCACCCCTGAGTTTGATTATTTCCTGCCATCTACTCCTCTTGGGTGAATTTGCTTCCTTTTTTTCTAGAGCTTTTAGATGTGTTGTCAACCTGCTCGTATGTGCTCTCTCCCGTTTCTTCTTGGAGGCACTCAGAGCTATGTGTTTCCCTCTTAGAAATGCTTTCATTTTGTCCCATAGGTTTGGGTACGTTGTGGCTTCATTTTCATTAAACTCTAAAAAGTCTTTAATTTCTTTCTTTATTCCTTCCTTGACCAAGATATCATTGAGAAGAATGTTGTTCAGTTTCCACGTGAATGTTGGCTTTCTATAATTTATTTTGTTATTGAAGATCAGCCTTAGTCCTTGGTAGTCTGATAGGATGCATGGGAAAATTTCAATATTTTTGTATGTGTTGAGGCTTGTTTTGTGACTAATTATGTGGTCAAATTTGGAGAAGATACCATGAGGTGTGAGAAGAAGGAATATCCTTTTGTTTTAGGATAAAATGTTCTGTAGATATCTGTCAGGTCTACTTGTTCCATATCTTCTGTTAGTTTCACTGTGTCCCTGTTTAGTTTCTGTTTCCACGATCTGTCCATTGATGAAAGTGGTGTGTTGAAGTCTCCCACTATTATTGTGTGAGGTGCAATGTGTGCTTTGAGCTTTACTAAAGTGTCTTTAATGAATGTGGCTGCCCTTGAATTTGGAGCGTAGATATTCAGAATTGAGAGTTCCTCTTGGAGGATTTTTACCTTTGATGAGTATGAAGTCTCCCTCCTTGTCTTTTTTGATAACTTTGGGTTGGAAGTCGATTTTATCTGATATTAGAATGGCTACTCCAGCTTGTTTCTTCAGACTATTTGCTTGGAAAATTGTTTTCCAAGCAAATTTGATTTTATAGGGTGTAGTTTATTTGACTAGTGGCTCTGAGTCAATAAGACAAAAAGACCACCAACAGATTGGGAAAGGATCTTTACCTATCCCAAATCGGACAGGGGACTAATATCCAATATATATAAAGAACTCAAGAAGGTAGACTCCATAAAATCAAATAACCCCATTAAAATATAGGCCTCAGAACTGAACAAAGATTTCTCCCCCGAGGAATACCGAATGGCAAAGAAGCACCTGAAAAAATGTTCAACATCTTTAATCATCAGGGAAATGCAAATCAAAAGTCTTATTTTCATATTTTCATTATTTACAGACCATTGTGTGTTATAAATAGAAATCTAGAGGAGGAAAGATGTTTAGAGTCACTGACACACACACTTAACTGAGGTTTCCTTTGCACAGGAAGAAGATATACCCATCCTCTATATCTGGAGAGTTTCTCTAGGACCCTAATGATATAAAAGTCAAGTATCTAGGCTAAAACAACATTGCTTTTGCCTATATTTATGCAAAGTAACCTCTTTTATACAGTAATCATATTGATGTGTGTATGCATATCGAAATATACAGGTAAGTGCAGAGGATTGGGAAGGGTATACTGTTTTCTGTTACTTCAGTCCCTAATTTTCCCCTCGTGATAGGGTTTCTTGCTGAACTAGGAGTGAGGCTGACATTCAGTCATCCTTCTGTCTCTTCCACTCCCATTCCTAAGCACCAGTGTTGCAGGTGAAAGTTTGACCAAACACTTGGCTTTAACCCTGGGCCATCTCCCCAGATTCTTCTTTATTTTAAATAACCTATGGATTACTTCTGCTCTCAATGTAATGAAACTGCTGTATAAGAAGTTGTTATTTAGAAGATGGCAATATAAGTGGTCTGTATGTGTTCAGTACACACATGGTATATTAAGAACTACTTTCCTTAATACCTTGAGAATTGCATACAAATATTTTGATGTAATTTACTTTCCAATCCTTTTAGTAACTCCTCCCAGAACAAAATACGGCCCATTCCCACCTAACTCCTCCTGCCAACTTCATATCTTATCTTCTCTCTTTTGTTACAACCCATTCAAAATCATTTGTGTTTCCCATAAACTCTTGGACATCTGGCTTCCACTAGAGCATGGCCAATCTATCACCTTCAAAGGCAATACCTTTGATGAAAACTGACTGTTCATCCCTCATCAACTGTCTATACGTTATTAGATAGTGATGAGGGATAGTGAGCCCTCCCCATTCAGTGATGGAAGACAGAATGGCCTGATTTTGTGCAGAAAGAAACAGTTTTATAATTTTTTAAGGTCTTTTTAGAGTTCTTTTGTTTTCTTATTTATAGAATTTTATGGTTTTAAAAATATTTATTAAGAATTAAAAAAATAGCTTTTTGGGTCATTTAGTGTTTGTCTATTAATTTTTTGGTTTTTTAGGGTTTTAGGTTTTGCTTTATTGTTTTAGTTTTTTTTTTTTTATTAAGGTAAAGTGATTTTTACTTTCTATTAGTTTTATTCTTAGAGGTGGAAGCATGTTTTTGTGGATTTGTTGTAAGATTACTTTCTTGTTTCTTCTATGGTGTAGTTTCACTCCTTGTGTTGTTGTTTTTCACCTATTATTCTTTGTAGGGGTGGATTTAAGGAAAGATTATGTGTAAAATTGGCTTTGTCGTGGAATATATTGTTTTCTCCGTCTATGGTGATTGAGAGTTTTGTTAGGTATAGGAGCCTAGGCTAGCATTCATGTTCTCTAGAGGTGGAATAGATGCTGGTATTAATATCTTTTTATGAAAATACATCCATGAGTTGAGAGAGGAGGACTTCCACTGGCCTTTGTACCCTAGTGCCATGTTCTAGGTGCTGCTAGTGAATGGGGAACTAAGTGACACCCCAGTGACAACAGAAAACACCTCTTTCAGAATCATACCTAAGAATGTCAGGCAGAGTTTATTTTGGCTGACTCATGGTAACCAGATCTTATATAGAGAGGGTGGGACTCATGTATCACTTCAGAAAATGCTTTTAAGCTTAGTCTTATATATTTTACAGAGAAGGAAAAGAGAGAAATAACTTCATGAAGGATAACACCCAAGAAAGCAAATGATCAAGGCAGCTTTACAGCAACACACAAATCTGCCCAACACTAGTGTTTACTAGTGGTTTGTTGGTGTTAAATAGCCAAGGAGGCTACTGGACCATAGAGGGGCTGGAGAAAGTCAGATTGCTTTTTGTTATTGTTTTATTTTATTTTAACATTTCCCTTTTGAATTCAGCCAGTCTCATTTTAGATTTTTCCTGCTGCTAAGACCACTAGTGTTCTCTGGTACATTCAACCTTACTGATCTCCAGGCGACTAGACTTGTCAGGGTCAGAGTGGAAACTGGATATTTTACAACCAATTATCTGGGCCACTTGCCTACCGCTGGTCACCTCAGTTTCTCTACCTAAATTCCTTACTGATAATTTCCTCAGCATGCAGCCTGCCATGATTCACAGACAGGTACAACAACTGCTTCTGCCTCAGTATTAAATTCAAGTCCTTTCTCTTCTTCAGGAATGTTAATATTTGACGATATACAAATGCATTTATCTGAGAAAGAATGGGCTATGCTAACCCATCGAAGAAGACACTCTACAGTGTTGTAATGCTGGTCATCTACAAGCTAAACCACCTGTCTAGGTTAACTGATTAACTATAACTCATTTCCTTTGTTTATACATTGTGTAACCTGGACTGTAATGGTGAAAAATACACCCTGGGAGATATTACCTTTTGGGTTATAATTGATTTAGATTGCTTCTTCACTGTTGAAGCAGGAACTGCTACAGAAAAAAAAATTTCTATGTTATTTTTTTTTGGGTTATTTGTTTTCTTTGTTTTTTAAAGATACAATTTCTCTGCATAACCCTGGCTGTTTTCAAGATCAATCTGTACAGCAGGTTTACCACAAACTCATCTGCCTTTGTCTCCCAAGTTCTGGGTTTAAAACATGCACCACCATCATCCAGCTCAGTGTGAAAGTTCTTAATTTTAGTGAGGATCAATTATTTCTCTTAGAATGAATATTTCTTCCATGAAATCTAGAACTCTTAACTCTATTAATCATACTTATACTCCAATTTTCCTAAATCTTTTATTTTGTTCTTACATTAAGTCCATGCCCTTGTGAATTATTTTACATACAGTATGAAGTTGAGATTGAGTGTGAGGCTTACTCTTTTACCTATTATGTGTCACTGCTCTCGGGTGAAACAAAACATACAGCACAAATTACATATATGCATAATGTTATAAAACTATGGTGTATATATTATATATAATTTATTTTATATGTAATATATTTTATCATTTATAATATTTTGTTATATAATATACTTTAAATGTAGTTTAAATAGACTTTAAAGTGAATTACAGGGTGTGATCCAACAATAGCTGTCTACCAACTGATATTCTAAGAACATAATAGTTATTCAGTCAATGAGGTGGATTGTCTCAGGTAGTCTCCAGTGTATTATGGAATACTGAAAATGGCCTGTATTGACAGTGAAGGAATGGGCTTCCCAATGAGGGCAAACAGGCAAAGAAAACAAACTTTCTTCTTCCACGTCTTTCATATAGGTTGCAGAACATTTATATAAGTGTGTGCCAGGTTTAAGGTGACTTTTCCCACTTGAAAGATTCAGATTCAAAATGGAGCTTGCCATTTCAAAGTATTAAGAAAAAAAATCCTTTAACGTCTTGCTCAGTCAGTTGGATTTTAATTAATTCTTGATGCAGTAAAGTTCAAAACCAAGAACACTCATCACATTGTCCAATTGGCTCCCCATAATTTATTGACATTTATAGCCTTCCTTCATTGAATTGCTTGTGTATTTTGTTGAAAGTTACTTTGCAATTTGTATACATATGTCCAGACTGAGCTGTTTGACTTTTTGTTGTTATTATTTAACTCTTAAACAATTATAGATAAGCCCTCATATCTATTACACAATATTTTTTCTACTTTATTCATTCTTGTTATTCTTTGCATTGTGAAGAAAGAGATGGCTCAATTCTTGAACAGTACATGTTAAACTTCCCGTTCTGTTTATAGCACCAAATATAGTTTAACAAAAAAACTGTCTAATGCCAGGCAGTGAGGGAACAGGTCTTCAATCTCAGCATTTGGGGGTTGGGGGCATAGGCAGACGAATTTCTGAGTTTGAGGCCACCATGATCTACAGAGTGAGTTTTGGGAAAGCCAGGGGTAAACAAACAAACTTTGTCTAGAAAACAAAACAAAAAAAAAAAAAAAAAAAGATCAAAAAAAAAACTTACTTGTATCTCTAGGTCTTCCGGTCTCTTTAGACCCTGAATACATATCACACACACACACACAGACACACACACACATGCACCCTCACACGCAGAAAAATACCGTTCAGATTTTAAAATACATTATCTGACTCACTAAAAAATAAAACTACATCAGTATTCCTGGTGCCAGAAACCTTTAATCATAATACAAATTTAGTTGAACATCAATGATTTTATACAGGAGAGAATCCTGTTTAACTGTATTGAATGTGGGAGGCCATTCCTTCAGAAATGTCACCTCATTAAGCACCAGCTGACCCACATTGCTGACCATCCCTATACATGTAACCTGTGTGAGAAAATGTTTAACAGACAATCAAGGCTTCTAAGACACCAGAACGTGTCAGAAAACAAGAATAAAAACTTACTTGTATCTCTAGGTCTTCTGGTCTCTTTGGACCCTGAATACATATCACACACACACACACACACACACACACACACACACACATGCACCCTCACTTAGTCAAAAAACTCAGACAGAATTGCCAAGCTAAGGAAAATTAGCATATTGCAGGGACAGAATGTAAAGAATGTTTAAAATCTAGAAAATTTGGCAGAGTTATGTTTCATATAAAAAAAAAGATAAAATAGAATAATAAGTTGCTTCCCACTGTCTTTCATTATCTGTGTTATCCACACAATTTTTTTTTGTATTAGGAATAAAAGAAATGAGTATTTGTTTGACATTTGTATCCAACCTATGTTTTTGTTTGACATCTGTGTCCATAGCAATGTTTTCTTAGACACTATCCTCTGGTTTCAGGTACCATGGACTATGATTTAATTCTTCACTTTTCTCAGAAGAGATGTAAAATGCTATTAGGGCCCTTGAAGTCAGAAAGAATTAATATTCATGGCATAGATTCAGTGGCTATAATGTTGACCGTCATACAATACCAAAACAAAGATTCAGGTAAATTTATGAACAAGAACACAAGACTGTGTCTTCCTTCAGTGTTACCATGGTAGTTGTCACTTCAGTCTCTCCCTTGACATTGTCTATTTTCATGGAAGCTTGGGGAACACAAGAAGACCTGAAAGCCAACACAAACCTAAGAAACTTGTAAGCATTTGAAGTCCACTTACAGATCTCACTGTCCATACTAGTTATCCATCTCTGTGGAAGTAAAAGAGAGCAGTAAAGTGACTTTGATTATTTTGGCTTTTATTACACACACTGGAATTTTTAAATGATTGCATACCACTCCTGTGCCTAAAGGGATGTACAATTTGTGATTTCTTAATTTTAAATGAGTATAGCAGTTTTCTCTATAGAAAAGTTTGAGCATTAATTTATTGATAAGGTCAGTGCATGGGAGCTTCTGTACCCTCTCCAACATGGTATGCATCTGATACTCGAGGGTCTCATCCACTAGTAGTCTGGCAGAGAAAGACATGTGGCTTATACATTTGGTCCCAATTAGAAGCAGGGTAGATTGAATCCCAGGTTTATGTAGAAATAACAACTGCTTGGTCAGGAGGATACTTCTTAAGATGGCCATGTAGTCAGAGAAGTGAATACTGGCTTGTGAGTTCATGAAAGACAAATTATATTTTGCTAGCTACTTTAAGCAACATAGTAGGTTCACACACCAAGACACACAGACACAGACACAAACACCAATACAAATTCACTGTAGGATCTCAGATAATAAAATTCTCCTTAATAATAATTGTTGAGATGAGTTTTCTCTAACACCAGAAAATAAACTGTCCTGGAGCTGATTTTTTTAAATTAGTTAATCAATCAACATCCCAAACCTAGTATTCCTTCTCTTCTCTGCTCCCTGACTTCTCCTCCACTTCTGCTACCCCAATCCACTCTTCCTCAATTTTTCTTCAGAAAAGAGATCTTCCATGATAACTTCTAGTTTTGGCTATTGTAGTTGCACATCCACTCATATTGATGATAGACAAGGCCTGGCAGAATTTCATTCCATTGGCTATGGAAATAGAGCTAAGTGGAAGACAGGCTATGTGAACAAATCTTAACAAAAATTTACCCTCATTAACCATAAACTCTTTTTTATTTCTCTTTTAATTAATTAGGTATTTTCCTCGTTTACATTTCCAATGCTATCCCAAAAGTTGCCCATACCCATCCCCCCACTCCCCTACCCACCCACTCCCCGTTTTTGGCCCTGGCGTCCCCCTGTACTGGAGCATATAAAGTTTGCAAGTCCAAAGGGCCTCTCTTTCCTGTGATGGCTCACTAGGCCATCTTTTGATACATATGCAGCTAGAGACAAGAGCTCTGGGGTACTGATTAGTTCATATTGTTGTTCCACCTATAGGGTTGCAGTTCCCTTTAGCCCCTTGGGTACTTTCTCTAGCTCCTGCATTGGGGGCCGTTTGACCCATTCCAATAGGTAACTGTGAGCATCCACTTCTGTGTTTGCTAGGCCTCAGCATAGTCTTACAAGAGACAGCTATATCTGGATCCTTTCAGCAAAATCTTGCTAGTGTATGCAATGGTGTCAGCGTTTGGAAGCTAATTATGGGATGTATCCCTGGATATGGCAATCACTAGATGCTCCATCTTTTCGTTACAGCTCCAAATTTTGTCTCTGTAACTCCTTCCATGGATGTTTTAACTATATTACAAGTACAGCTTTACATTTTTCTCTTTAATATTTTTACATTTTCTACATCTTCCAAGCCTGGTGGACAAAGTGCTCTTTTAGTCAAATTGTACTAATTCATACCAATATTGTCCAGGGAAGTTTCTTGGTAAGCCCTTTAGAGCATCAGTTTCTTGCTTTCAGCTGTTCCTTCATCATGAGGAATAAAGTATAAACACAGTACATAGCCACAGTTTCTGTCATCGATGAGGACTTGGTCTGTGAAAGATACTATGCAGATTCTTAGCCTCTGAACTTGGCAATGGTTTACAGATGCTGATGTGAGCAAAATGAGGAACTAAAGGACAACTTTGTTAGGTCTCAGATCTTCTTGAGCACACTGTTAACAGATAATAATATGGGGAATGAGATCTAGTTTTTTAGTGCAGAGTCATTTGTCCCTGGTCAATATTAAAAGTTTTAAACATTTCTTGAATATTATCTACTGAAATTTAATAAATTTTAAATTTAAATTATGTAATTATAACAAAAAGAAAAACAACAGCAATTAATAAATAATAATAATAATAATAATAATAATAATAATAATAACAATAATACAGTGAGACTGATGAGCCTGCAGTGACAGGACTTGAGCGTCTATGATAGAATTTGAGTCAGGCATTGTGTACTCACACATTAATTATGAGGATCTTGCTTAATTTTGTGTACATAGAACTGGATTATCACATGGATCTTTTCCCCCTCTTAAATTCTGAGCATGTGAAGAAAAGTGATGTTTCTCTTTCTTATACAATTAAACAGATTCCATAAAAGCTTATCTTCTCCCACTTCTAAATTAGCATTTTCGTTTAATTTATTGCCATGTTGTATGCTTTAACTGTTTGTAGTTGTCTGTTAATTTTTGATTTATCTTACATATAAAGCAAGTTTGATAAAAATTTGGTACGGAATTTTATGCATTTTATAATTGTAAAAATATTATTTCCACTCAACTCAAAGTGCTCTGTGGTTATAAATTGGCCTCTCAGTTAGTAATACACAACACAAATTCAATTCCACTTAACCCTTCTGAAAATGAACTTGCATGGTATTGTCTGATTTGAAGCTAATAAATCTATTTAACTAAACCAGAGACATTTGTGTTAGGAAGGAAACTACTACTGTCTGTTGTTTAGAAAATGGAAAAGTTACTTCTACAGTAAAAGAAAGAAAGGAGGGCCTGCCTTCAGCAATTGTGGGAAGTCTGTGTTGCATGTGCATTTTTCAGTTCAGCAGCATCTAGGGCACTCAGAATACACAGAGATTTCTTCATATGTGGCGAGAAAAACCAAATCTACAGGCATCCCAGGCAAGTGCTTCAAGCGAAGTCTTAGTCGAGCGAAAGTAGATGTAAAACCTCCCTTCTGCATGGGAGGTTTGTAGGAAACAAACAAGCTCCAAATCCTATAAATGTAGTCTCTCTGAAACTTCCAGTAGAAGGTCTGCTTGTTTTTATATGATTTTATACATTTTAATGTACTTACATTATGGGTACATGTGTTTGATTAAGTACATATTTGTGTAACTGTGCACAAACCACTGCACATGTGTAGAGATTGCAGGACAGTGTGGAAGAGACAATCCTCTTCTTCTACCATGTATATTATTTCAGAGATGAAGTTCAGGTACGCGGTCTTGAGTGGCTAGTAACCTTACTTGAGTGGCTAGTGGGCCACCTCATACATTCCTTGAGCTTTAATTCTTTACATCCTCTGAAGATTGCCTGTTCATTCATCATGTCAAAACCCACAGAGACTATGAAGGTGGTCATGCTGCAAACCAGCATGAGTATAGAAAATGAAGCAACCAAGTATAAATGAGCCATTGATATTTCTTATCATCCTATCACTCCCATAGGTCGAAGTGGTTAAAACTCTCACCCAAGGCCTTCTACTATCAGTTGCATTGAACTAAATGTGTTTGTAGCAGTATCTGTATGCACAGCGCCTGCAAGGTCTGAGATAGAAAGAGCCCAAGCAATGAGAGGGAAGGGCGTGCATGCCACTATCTTTATCTCAGAAGTTATTTCTAGTTTGTAGCTTGGAAAGGAAAACATTCAAATTTCCACTAGGGTATCACTGGGTATGCAAACCATGCTTAAATCTAAGTCTCTAGTTCAGCATTGCCTGGCAAATGAAAATCAAACTGGATAATAATCTTGGAGGTCCTTTATATAATAAGGTATTGGCAGGGTTCTTTAAAGAATACCTTAAGGGTCCTTTGTTTATATATTATGGTTTGCAGTTTTTTTTTTGTTTTTATGGGATTTCTGAGTGTTTGTGAACATATATGTCTCTGTGTCTACATGTATATTTCTTGTGCTTTTTCTTTGCCTCTTTTTTATTATGTTTGCTTTGTTCTGTTCTGGTTCATTTGTTTATTTTGTATCTTAATCTTCATTATTGTTGTCATTAGTATCATTAATAGTATCATTATTATTTAGATGCCTGTTTGTATTTTAATAAAGGGAGAAAGAAAAAGTGTGAATTTGGGTGGGTCGAGAAGTGGAGAGGTTGTAGAAGGATTTGGGGGGACAGTAATCTGAATCTATTGAATGAAAAACTGTATTTTCAATGAAAAGTGTCTTCCCAGAAATTTTCATCTTACTATTAGTACAAAGGAATCAAAAACTTATTTTTTAAAGAATCATATTGTATACAGAGGAAAAAAATGAGAGCTTTTCCTACTGAGAAATATTTCATTTTGCAAGTATGGTAAGGACCCTAGAGTTAATAATCAAGAACACAGAGCACAACACAAAGCAGAAAAAAGTACAAAGCACACACAAATATACAGGCAGGAATCAAATTAGTCAATTTATTGACCTTTTTAATGGAGCACAAATCCTCATCCATTCTCCATTCGGACAAAACAGATTTGCTGTTGTCTCCAATGACTTTGAGTAGGAATTCATCCAGTAACCTTTCTCATCTATTTCATTAGAGCTGACTCATCCCTGCTAAGACTCCAGGACAGGAAAAATAGACTCCATCATCCTCTTGGGTATGTGTGTTTCCAAGTTCCTTCATATATATTCTTCCTTATGCTTGGTGAACCCCTACATTAAATTATTTTTTCCTACTTCATAACTATAATTTCCTACTGTTATAAATCCTAACATACATACCTGACATAAAGATAGTCTTAGACAACTCCAGATGATCACATGATTAGACAACTAAAATAGATCACATCTATCCTAGTACAGTTCTGGAAGGCAGAAAGTGTAAAAATCAAGGAGCTGGCTAGTCTTACTAGTATTTCCTGGCACTGTGAATGGCAACCTATAAGTTCTAAGTCCTTGTGACACTTTCATGGGAGTTGTCTAGGACTATCTTTATGTCAGGTATTTATGTTAGGATTTATAACAGTAGGAAATTATAGTTATGAAGTAGGAAAAAAATAATTCTATGTAAGGGCTCACCAAGCATGAGGAAGAATATATATGAAGGAACTGTAGCATTAGAAAGGTTGAGAACCACTCTCTGGATGCTTGAAAACAGAAAGCATAATGGAGTCATAGGCTGGTCTTGGCATCAGTCTGATATCTGCTTCAGACTAATATCTTGCTTCCTTTTGTTTCTTGTCACCATGAGGGGAATAACCTAGATAGTATAGTCAAAGGAACAATCTGAGGACATGTTCAGAATCCATTTTGTGAAAATATGTGCTGTTGTATCATTTGGACAGGGCTGTCTTTGGAACCAGTGCATGCACATGAGTGCTTTGGTGCTTTGCTCTTTCTTTCTTTCTTTCTTTCTTTCTTTCTTTCTTTCTTTCTTTCTTTCTTTCTTTCTTTCTTTCTTTCTTTCTTTCTTATTTTTTTTTGAGGCAGGTTTTCTCTGTGTAGGCTTGGCTGTTGTAGAACTCATTCTGAAAACCTGGTTGGCCTTGAACTCATAAATTTGCCTGCCTCTGCCTACCAAGTCCAGGGAATAAAGGCTTGCAACACCACACCCAGCTTCTTTGATTTTTTTTATTCTGCTATTAACTTATTGTTCCCAAGGTTTTTTATTTTATTATTTTATTTTATTAGATATTTTCTATATTTACATTTTAAATGTTATCCCATTTCAAGTTTTCCCCTCTAAAAACCCAATAACATGTCCCTCCTCCCCCTACTGACCAACCTAAGCACTCCTGCTTCCCTGTCATGCCATTCCCTTACACTGAGGTATAGAGTCTCTCAGGACCAGGATCCCCTCCTCTCACTGTGTCCAACTAGGCCATCATTTGCTACATATTCGGTGGCAGCGATGGGCCCCTCACTTTGCATTATTTGGTTGGTCTTTTTTTTTAATTACATATATTTTAACTTACATTTCAAATGTTGTATTCTTTCCCAGTTTCCCACTCCTCCAGAAACCCCCTATCACATCCCCTGTCCCCCTGCTTCAATGAGGGTGTTCCTTCACCTGTGCACCCTCTCCCACCTCACAGTGTGGTGGCTAACAAGTTTATATCTCTGTATCCTTATCATTCAACACCATATTGGGGATCCTGCAGCTTATAGGGAAAAGATGTCCAGATTCTGAGAACTGCAGGGTACCATCCAATACATCAATCTCAAGCCACATGTGGGTACATCTTCCTAAAAAACGTGTCGTCCTGTTAATAGCTTTCAGTTGGATCTTTAAGTACCTCAGCCAAGATTGAGGTGACTGCTCCCTGCATAATCACTGCCCACTTCATTTTGGGGAGCATCTGTGCCAGGAAGTCAGGGTAGATATCCACATAGTTGTTGCGGATTTCAGTGGCCTGCAGGCACAGATGGAAGTCATGCATGTCCAAGCCTTACACATTTGAGCTTAGGAGATAGTATGTGAGCAGTTTTATGTTGTCATTTTGGATTTCTGCATAGGACATATTGTCTTTCATTAATTTTGGGATTTATTTACATTTTAAATGATAGCTCCTTTCCCATTTTCCATTCAACAAATCCCCAACCCATCCACCATCTCCTCCCTTCCCTTTGAAAAAAGGCTTAGTTTGTATTATATTTCTATATTGCACTCCATCACTGAGTGAAATCAAGACAGGACACATGTAGGAGTATAGGCAGGGTACATGGAGAAAGGCTGCTTATTGGATTGCTTTCTCAGCACAGTTTTCTCAGCTTTTTTTCTTACAAAATTTGAAAGCTTTTTTTTTAACTTTTATTTTAATAACATACCCACAAACACACACACACACACACACACACACACACACACACACACACACACACACAAGACATAAGATCACTAAAGAACAAGCGAAATGATTGTAAAGCAATGTCCTAAATGTATTTCATTATCTCCAGTGCCACATTTATAAGTCAATTCTAGAGGCCTTATGTCTAATCATATTTGGCAAATGGATATAACCCATTATGCAGAATTTGGAAAACTAAAATATGAACATGTTTGTATCGATACTTGTTCAGGATTTCATTTTGCTTTTTTCTGCTTTTCTCCATAAAGGAAAGGTTTCTAAAAACGTAATTGATCATTGCCCACAAGCATTTAATGCAATAGGATTGCCTAAACATATCAAAACAGATAATGGGCTATCCTATTCTAGTAAAAATTTTATTTCATTCTGTAAGGAATTTGGAATCAAACATAAAACTTGAATTCCTTATAAGCCCATGGAAACGGAATAGTTCAATGTGCTCATCAGACCTTAAAGAATTGGCCTTTTATGACAAAACAGTGGCAGTTATATCCCCCAAGGTCACCAAAGGCGCATCTTGCCTTTACTTTATTTGATCTAAATTTTTTGCAAACTGATATTAAAGGTCAGTCTGCAGCAGATCACCACTGGCATCCAGTTACTTCTAATTCTTATGCATTGATAAAATGAAAGGACACACTAACTAAGGAATGTAAGGTTCCAGATCCGATTCGAATCTGGGGAAGGAGCTCGGTTTGCGTTTTTTCATGTGAAGATGGAGCACAGAGGCTGCCCAAGAGATTAATTTGTTAGCTGAACACAGATCCTGAATCTTCTTATAAGTATCACTCTGAGAACTAAAATTCCTCTTTTGCATAGAATTTAGTTGGGGACTCAGCCTCCCAGAAAAGCTGTTTTCTTGCTACTCTCAGAGCTTTGCAATTTGCAACTGAATAAAGTATCTGGACTTCCCCAAAAGAAGCTTTGCATTGCTACTTTCTCATTGTCTGGGTCTCTTTTTCTTAAGCAGGTCAATCAACATCCTCCAATCAGACTGCAGGGGGAGTGCATCCCTGCAAACAAAGGCTTAAGGTGGCAACTGCTATTTTCATTCTAAAGACATTCTACCATACATTTTGGCTTTAGGTCTGATTTGAAAAATAGGTTTATTAGAAGGGCTAGGAAGGCAGATATTTCAAATATTAGAAGAGATTGGTTTTTATTCTGATAGATGGTCTTAGTCCCTTTGCTGGTCTCTGGTTCTCCATCCTTGCTGTTATTGCAAGCTCCCCTAATTTCCTCAGGCTGTGGGAATAACAGAGATGAGGAGGATGACCTCCAGCTCCTAATATAGCCTAAAAGCCACAAATTGTGATGTTACCAGTGGTATAATTCTTGTTGAGGCCTTGCTAAATCTGCTGTTGGCAATACTCCTTTAGGAGATGCACAGTACTGAGAACTGTGCATACTGATTCGTGATGATATGAATACAGTATGGGTACAGCTTCGGTGCAGATATTTACTGTATAATATCATGGGTATTCCGTGTTCTTTGTCTAATATCCACGTAGCAGTGAGTGCATACCATGTGTGTTCTTGTCTTAGGGAGAGATGTTCCAAATGTATCTGTTAAATCCATTTGGTCCATGACTTCTATAAGTTTCACAGTGTCTCTGAGTTGAATGGTAGGGATATAAAGTAGGGAAAGAATTTGTTCAACCCATATTACATGAAAAAAATTAAATTAATATATACTTTTTTTAATCCAAAAAGCATGCCTATAGACCCATCTAATGTAGGGAGATCCTATTTGATGTTTCCTCTTCGTAGGTGACTCTAGATTTTCACAAGTTGGCATAAGATTACTAGCACACTCAGATTAACATAAACGCATTTTCAGTCATGTCTAAAACCATCATACCAATCGACCGAGATATTCTCTGTACATTCCATGGGCTAAATGTCAGAAACATGTGTGTTTTACAGTGTGTCTCAGCTTTAAAGTGTAAATCCTAAAAGGAGGGCCATGGTCAACCTTCCTACTTCCTGCTTCTAGGCCACTATTTGCTGCTCTGTGGCACTACAAAGGCTTCTTCGTTAATCAGGTACCACTGTGCCATAGATATCTTGAAGTGACAGAGTGTACAAGCATCCATGGGACCTAGATGCTGATGAGAACACTCTTACACCATCTCCTGCCTTCACAACATACTTATTAAGATGGTGAAATATTGGGAAAGTCATGGTAGAACAAATTCTTTAAAGCCCAGTGCTGTTCTCAACAGTCATCTCCTGATTTTCTATATGGACCTCATATGTTACACTTTGAAGTCAACCCACAATCTCATGTTTCTTGTGCAAGTCATTAGAGTGTCAATTAAATCTAGACTTTGGGAATATATCAATAAGTCTGCATTATCTTCATATTCCCTGCCCTTAATTATGGTAACCTTGCCAAGAATAGATGTCTCACCATTCTCACTGACAGTTTACCTGGTAAATAGATAGTTCAGAAAAAGACATTCTTCTAAGGCCCAAATAGCCTAGTTAATCAGTATATGAGAAGCAGGGCTGACATCACTCAGCACAAAAGCTAAAGAGAGTCTCTTGTTTTGTGGAGAACTGAGAGAACAGCAGGGACAGGGGCCTTAATGATAGTCAGTCCAGACCTAGAGGCTGGGTCTAACAGCATCCAAAGGAATACAGGCCAATTTCCTCCAGCTTCCTGGAGGAGCACTGTTTCTATTCAAAATGTGACAGGGATGGCACCCACAAGGGGGAAGAATGCAGTGTGTTCTAGACTTATTTTGAGCCATCAGGGTAATGATCCTCCCACATTTCCCTTGCTATTACAAATGATCAACCTCAATAGGGGTCATGTAAGCTCTGCTGACACCAGAATCTCTAATTGCAAAACCCTTACAGGAAAGACCAGTTTTCCTCCACTCTAAGGATAAAAAGCAAGGATTGGGCTCATATGGCTAAGCATTTTCTGACTAGCTTTGAGAGAACAGCGTGGTCCAAGGCCCAGATTTCAGATTTGGTGATTACTGACAGTTTAAAAAGTAAGTACCTGTAACGTTTGCTCTGTGGTACTGAAAAATATTGTCCCCAAATGTATGAACACAAAACGGTGAGCATGTAGCCTAAGGAGCAACATTTCCCTGATTTAACACCAGGCACTTGGCATTCATTCTATACACAGAAATACCCCCCGAGTCTCCAGACCACCCTCCTCAACTGTACATTACAAGCATTACAAGTTTTTGTTATAGCCCATAAGATACAAGTCTTCAAGAAAACACAATCAGACACAAGGCAGAAACAAGAACTCATGTATTGATCAAATTGCATTATCAATAAAAAAATGTCAGCAATGGGTTGACATTGCTTAGTGTCTGCATAAAATTGGTATAAATGGACCTAAAAATTCTGTAACAGTTCATGAGTACAAGAAAAACAAGATTATAATTTCTTAGTAATAAAGAGAGAAACACTTTCTGTTAAAGTATTCAAAACCCTGTCTAAGGTAGATTTGTCACTCAATGGTAGTATTTGATTTGTAACTTCAAAAGCTGACCCGTCCAGCAGGTCCAGTTATTCGAGGGTCTCGACAGGACTTTCTCCTAAGAAATAAATGGGGTGTAGAGAGAGATGAGGATATTGTGCGAACAAAGATATGGAAATGTTCTGAATTACATCAGGACCCCAATGTATTAGCCATGACCAAGGTTTAAATGCACAAGCAAAAGGGGAAGTGCCTTTCAGCAGGAGAAATGGGGCAGAAGCAATGCACCTCAGCAGGAGGGATGGGGCAGCAGGGTGGGGGGGGGAGAGGAAGTACTTCTCAGCAGGAAGGAAGGGGCAGCGGAAATTTTTCTTTTGGCGACTACTGGTGGAAGCAGGAACTTGGCGTTATCAGGGTACATCTTTAGGTCAGGACATCCAGCACTGACTTAGGGTTGGAACAATCTGTAGTTGTTCTCAGAGCAGTGAGTCTGTGGCCTGCTTTTGACCCTCTTTTCTTATGGGGGCGGGGGAGGTGGAGAGACCCAATTCAGAGATCAGGACAATAGCATTGCAGTAATAGCTCCCAACAAAAAGCATAGATGCACTCCCCACCACCAGAAAATAAAAAAAAAAACAAAACAATACAAAACAAAACAAAAACAAACAAACAAACAAACAAACAAGCAAAAAAAAGCAAAAGATACTCCAATGCACTGTATCTGCTTTGTTGTGAGTAAATCCACAAACATGAATGGATAGCAACACAGGAAGGAATTATGCACAGCAAGGCACACACACACACACACACACACACACACACACAAAAGTAAAAAGAAACAGTCCAGTCAAGAAGCTATTGAAGAGAGTTTTTTAAAATTTATGATAAAGAAGATGAAGTGTATTTCTTCACAGTTGATGATTTCTGGTGGAGGGCAAGGAAGATTCATTTTTAGAGCTTGTGTTTGATATTTTCTAGGTTCTTCTTTTTATACTCCAAAACACTAGATAGGACAGAAATAAAGGTAGAGAGAGGAATTAGAAAATCTCTGAATCTAATTTTTTTCCTAGTGCTTTTTCTTTAACTATGGATATGAAAAAACCACAAGCAACTTGCTTAACCAACCACCAAACACCAGACAAAATGTACTAGCTTTGACACTCAATCTTGTGCAAAGTAATGCAGCAGGAGTTTTTCACTAATGTATGTTGTATGTAAATATAGTATTCCACCAAACTTAGTAACTCTGTATTCCATACTTCCTGCATTCAGCTGTTCACTATTTTAATATTAGTCATACCTATTCCATGCTGTGCCATGTGTTTTGATGCAATTAAGTTTCATCTGGGGACCTCATATGAAATGCAAATATTGTGTGTAAATCTCCCTTAGTGTTACTTCATAAACATGTTTCATCTATGGAGTAACAGTATTAATGCTTTCTGTTTGAAGTACACTTTCAGTGTGCATAAGTAGATACTCCACTTTAGTATTTTATGATACACTAAATATAACATATAGTGTATACTTAGAAGATGAATCCAGTAAAGGATTTTTAAAATGTTGTGTGAGGGCTTTGTGATTTAAAAAAAAAAAGTGTTCTCAATAGTATTGGCTGAGATTCTGCAGTCTTGTGTGTGCTCTTTTCTAATGAATCATAATTAACGTTTATGCTGAGACTCGGGGAGGCAGGCTTATCAGTAGAAAGAAAGCCATTATCTTGGAATCTCTCCTTTTATAAGTACTCCTATAAGTATATAAATGTCTGGGTGGCCAATTAGACAGAAACCATGTCTTGGTATACTTGTTGCAATCTGATAGCTTTGTCGTAACCAATCACCCCACCTCTCAGGACTTGAATTAATGTAACTTCCTAAAATGTCCAAGAATTACAAAGACACACACCAGGTACATGCACACCACAAATTCTGACTCATTCTCTGATTCTGAATCTTCCTATGACTGTCCTTGTGACTCTGCCTCTCCTTCTTTTTCTGCCTCTACATTCTCTACCTCAGCCTGTATCTGAACCTCTGCCTCTGCACCTTCCTATGCCTTTGATTGTCCCACTGCTACTTATTAGTGCTGAGATAACATACAGGTTAGTTTAGTTTTAGAATTGATCTACTGTGGAATTGGTTTTCTATGAACATTAAGTTGCCTCTCTACCTTGTACTAAAACCATTTGATTTAATTTGAATCTTCAGTATAATGAGAGATGTAACCCAAATTCATAGGGCAACAATGTCTAGGTAACTGTCTGGCATTGAACAGTCACTCCACTGTTCTGAACAAACTGTTTGTAACCAGTAGTTTAAGCACAGGCAGATAGCATAAGTGTAAGTATGCAAGCCTGTCTTGATTTCAATGTGATAAAGATCGGGGCCCAAAACTACAAAAGGAGGTAATGGTTTCTTTCTGTTTACAAGTCTCAGCTTGTAAATTGCATGATCTAGGAAAGTCAGGACAGAACTTGATTCAGAGTGGTAAGTAGAGGCAGAAACTGAAGCAGAGACTATGGAAGAACTCTGGATTACTTTCCTCCAAGTCATAGGTATGCGAGGTCCTAGGGGATGCAAAACAGAAAAGAAAGAAAAAATAAGTACCAAACATATCACAATGGTTGACCTACATGCATACTTTAAAGTCTGCTCTTGATAATATTTGTGTTCATTTGGGAAATCAAGTTCTACATGACAATTGGTAAACAGCATACTTTTCATTATTTCTATTGGATGGACATTTTTACCTGAAGGAGTGTATTTGTTGGATATGAACATTCCTGGATTACATGGAGGTCCTAAGTTAGCTTGTATCCGGTCCCCTGGAACAGGACTTACATGTGGCTGTGACACACAGGATGATCACTGGGAATTGAATCCCAGACCCTCTGCAAGAGCAGCCAATGATCTTATACTCTGAGTCATGTAAAGTTCTCCACATTTCTGGAGAGAGAAGGAAAGTGTAGGAAGAGAACATTACTCAAAATGTCCAAATTCATCTAAGAATAAATTAATGCTTGCAAGTGTCTGTCAAGATACACAACAAAAACAAGAAAAAATTAGAAGGTGTGTAAAAATTTAAAAGAATGTTTGTTTCTGCTCTGTTGTGTGTTCTGACCAGGACTAAATGAACACACTAAATGAAGCTGCAATGAGAAGCATAAAGAAGGGAGGTACCACACTCTGACATGTACTAAGGTTGTTTCAACTGTATTTGTGTAATCCTTCAGGGGCTTCTTGTCAAAAATAAACCCCCTTTATCAAATCCCCAACAGTAAATTCTGTGTGTCTCAATTGGAGACTGGGCAGAAGATATGTGAGATGCACCAGGAATGATTAAACTTTATGTTCTCTTGCTCAGAAACCATTTTCAGGGATCCTATGAAATCCAAATGTCAGCTCCAGACTGCATAGTATCAGGTTTTTCTTGGCCAATTCAAAATTAGAGCCAATATCTAAAAAGATGACTTATCTGTTACACAAAGTTGCTGCTACCAAATAGGAGGTGGCTATGATTCCCAACACCAACACTGTGGATCTCTCTCTCTCTCTCTCTCACTCTCTCTCTCTCTTTCTCTCTCTCTCTCTCTCTCTCTCTCTCTCTCTCTCTCTCTCTCTCTCTCTCTCTCTCTCTCTCTCTCTCTCTCTCTGTCTCACTCTCTGTTTCTGTCTGATTGTGTCTGTGTGTGTTTCTGTGTGTGTCTGTCTGTTTCTGTGAGTCTGAATGTGATTGAGTGTGTGTGTTATTATAATGTAGCCCATTCTTAAAATAAGAAAGGCACTTTCACTTGTGTTTTTTTTTTTTCTTTCCATTTTGGCCAAAATGTATTGATTAGCACTGGCTGGCCTCAAATTGGCTATGTATGTATGGCTTTCTTAGAAGTCAAAAGAGATATGATTTCATAAGACCCATAGTCCTCTGGTTAAAAGCAGGAATCACTGTGATAGGCTTCCATTTTGGAATATTATAAGGTTTGAACTATATGAAGGTATGTAAGTAGTCTTCAAAATTAATTCCTAGGTGCCAGGGAATGGGGGCAAACACACATTTAATCCCAGGACTTATTATGCTGAGGCAGGAAAATCTCTAAATTCCTTGTCAGTCTCGTCTATAGAGCAAATTCCAGTTCAGCCAAAGATATTCCATGGAATGCAGCCTGGAAAAAAAAACTTGAAATGAATAAACTTCATATTTAAGTAATGAATAATTAAAAAAAACGCTGCGAAAGACGAGTGAAATATGCAATTATCTAGACATATACCAAATCCATAAGATAAACCATCTAAACAGCACCTTAACACCTTAAGAAATAGAACCAATCATGATAATCTCCCACCAAAACAACCCTGGGACTAGATGGCTGTAGTGCAGAATTCTATCAGACCATCAAAGAAGAACTAATACCAATTCTCATGAAAGTGTTCCACAAATTAGAAACAGAAGTAACACTACCCAATTCATTCTATGAAGCCACAGTTACACTGCATATTCTCCTGTGGAGATGGAATGGTCATTGCCTAATGAGGAACTGGTCACTTCTTCCTTTCATACAGGACTTTGTTTGAGATTATTTTTTGCTTCTACCATGGTTAATATTACAAATAGATTTTAAATACAGTTTTAACATATATGAATTTTAGCTTTAGAAAATATCATGTATATTTAACAGGCTTTTAACAATCATAACTTATATTCACAACATAAAAGCAAAAGAAGTTACAACCTATTTAATTAATGAGAGAAAATTAGAGACTATTCTAACCAAATTGAACCAGGAGGAAAATAAGAACTGTACTGAAAAACTGATTTTTAGTAATAAAAATAACAAAAATAATGATAATAATAATAATAATAATAATAATGAAATACATTAGAAATTAAAAAAATGAATACATATATTTTGCTAGTTTAAGTAAAAAATACTAATGAATAATAAGAAATATGTTCACCTGATTTCGAAATCCCAATCCTCTCATTCTATGAAAATTTTGGTTAGAATTTGAAAGATTAGCTTTGTGAATAGTTGTCCAGGAAATTGACAGATGCCCCTAGGTTATGTTGCTTTCAGTTGTTATGGAGACAATGCCTCAATTACACTCCTTTCTGTGGCTTGCAATTCTAGGTCCTCAGTCTGCGACTGCCTCCACCTCCACCTCCATTTCCGCCTCTGCTCTACCTCTGCCTCCTCCTTCTTCCCCCTTTCCTTGTCCATATCCCTGTCCCTGTCCTAGTCCCTCTCCCTGTCCCTGTCTCTCTCCCTGTCCCTGTCCCTGTCCCAGTCCCTGTCCCTGTCCCTCTCCCTCTCCATCTCCCTCTCCCTCTAGCCTCCCCACTAGCACACAGATAACCCTCAGATTATTTCAGTTTTAGTACTGATCTACTCTAGAATTTTTTTCCTTCATGTCTACTTCCTTCCTAGCTTGTTTAAAACTATTTAATTCAATTTGAATCTTCCACATAATAAGAAATTTATTCAAAATTCATAGGCCAACTATTGCTAAGTAAGTGTCTGGTGTTCATCAACCACTCCACTCTTCTAAAGGAAGTGTTTTGTAATCAGAATTTTAAGCACAGGCAGATATCTTTAGTGTTAGTGTAAAATTCTGTCTTGTGTTCAATGTGATAAAGATCAGGACCAAAACTGTTGGAAACCAGGCCTTACCTAACTTGAACTGTGTTTCACCTGGGAGGCAAACAGAGGCTGAAAAGAGAGGGGAACTATATAGGTGAGAGAAAAATGGAGCCAAGACAATTTTCTGATCTAGGCTCAAATATTTAATAAAAGTTTTCACTTATAAAGGGGGAAACCCATTCTCTGCCATGCCAAGTTTCTTGCTTTCCTGATACCAAGTTGTCAGCACAGCCTTTTAGCACTAAGTCACCAAATTCACAGATTGCAGTTAACTACAGAAAATCTTGGAGAACCAATTTGGCCTCATGGCAGATGGCAGGTAGTTTCACATCAAAGGAAACTAGCTGAGGAGCTGCACTGCAGGTGGCCCTGCCTCAATGGCATAAGGTCTGAACCTGCATAGGTTGGAGGAGGTTATACTCCCCCCCGTTAATAATATTTTAAAAAGTGCTAAACTGAGGCATAAAATGTATTTATGCTCTATAGTCTTGCCTGGGAGTTATGGTGACTGGAGGCCACACCTCCCTTAGGAAATCTTAGATCTTCCTGAAGCATCAAATTCCATTATGGATGCTACGTGCAACTAGTTTGTGTTATATATCACACAAAACATGGCTCTGTGTTGTGTTATCAACAGTCATTGATTTTGGCATGTACCTCTGTCTTAGATTGGTATGGTTCTGAGATCTGGATGTCTGTCATTGAATGTCCAGCCCTCATTATCACACCTTATTCCCAATTCAGACCAAAGTCATAATATGTACTAGAATGAAGATCAATAACTGCCACCTTCACTGTTGGAGGCAAGGCTGTACATCTGCTACAGTAAGGCAGAAGGACTTGGATGACCTGCTTGAGAAACAAAGGTGGGACAGTGATAAGCAACAGTATGAAAGTTTCTTTGGAGAAGTCCAGGTACCCCATTCAGTTACAAATTAGCAATGATCAAGCTTAGTCTTAGAGATTCTGGTGTGGGGAGGTGGCTTTGAGAATTGCAGAAAGGCTGCAGCCTCTCTGGGAGTGGAGGCTATCCTCCAAATTAAATTTGCTAGCTAATTAAGATTTTAGCTATCTTCCCTAATTCTTCTAATACTGGAATTATTAATAGACCAGTCCAATATTGAATTAGGATACCTGTTCACAGTGAAGTTAGAAGATGAATCACTATAACTCTATCTTGAGACTAATCTTTCTAAATCAGATTACACAGTCTCTACTGTTCTATATCCCATAATTCTTAAAAACCTTGAAGTAAAGCATCTTAGCTTGTCCAAACAGGGAAAATGATAAACAAAGGTAGGTCAAAAACATATACCCAATTCAGCTTTCTTGTCACTACAGTCAGGGCACTAAGCAAACACACTTGTTAGTTTTTCACAAAAATTAGCCTTCATATATATGCAGCATTCTGTGAAGAGAACCTATTCTTGTCCCTTTCCCTATAAAGTAGCTACTTAGGATCAAGCCATATACCAATAAGTAGATTTTTTCATTTGACCTAGACATGATTATGTCTCCTATTTAAGATACTATCAGGCATTTTTAAGTTCTTTGACATCCAAATTTCAAAGTTCTTAAAGTGTGATTTAAATAATGTGCATGGGGATATAATTTATCTTGTCCTTTGTTTTTTTAAAAAGAAGAGTTTTTTAAAGTTCCACATTACCCTGTATTAGATAAATTAATAAATTGTTTACAAAACATTTCAAATGCTTTACTGTTATAGTCAGTATTAATATAACAAGGCCAGCGACTAATTACACTTTCAATTGTTTATCTTGAAGAGTGGATTTAACTAGAAAGCTTTAAAATGTATTAATAGTCCCCCTCTTCCTTTCTCTTTCTCACTTCCTCCATTTCCAGCAGCAGTCTTCTTGCCTCTGCAGGTATTTTACACATGAAGTATCCAAGCAAAATGACATGTACACAAACAACCATACCCACCATCAAAGTTTATAAAATAAAAGAAATGATGTGTAGACTATGATTCTAATTTTTCTGGGAAAGGTAGTATAGGAGAGAGGAATCACTGTGTGTGGACTCACAAAGACACAAAGAACCCCCCAAATAGATCCAATTTACCACTCCTTAGAAACACAAACACCACAGGCAGGAGGAGGGATTTTGAATGAGGAACTCTTTCCTTGTCTTTCCAAGTGCTTTGGTGGATGAGCACAACTACAGGAAAATGGTCTCACAGCAGGTAAACTCCCACCACCACCCCACACAAAGGCAAAGTCACCTTGGTCGAACCAGGAGCAGATCACCTGTCTCTGCAGGTTGTTTCTGTTTAGCTGCATTTGGAGAAAGCATTTGGAACAGTTGCTGCCTGCTCTTGAGAAGGGCTCTAAGGGTACAATGTATAGGTCTGTAGAATTGCAACAAGTTTGGACCCTAGAAAAGTAATGGGTTGCTGAAATGGTCCTGGACTGTGAATCTTAGGGTCTTGCTAGGGAATTTCTTAATCTACAGTGACATTTAGACATTGGAGCAAGCAGAGGTGCTTTGATCCTTATCTTAGGCACTCAAAGTTGTCCTGGAAGACAATCGTTGTGACTGTTTGTGAGGCTTTGCTAGAGGAGAGGGGATATTGACAGCCCTCTACACGATCTGCATGGCACACAACTAGAGCTTTCTTTCTTATGAAGCATATAAGTGACTGAGGGCAAAACACCACAGGAGACAACTATATCAGCGTCCCTTAAGTAAAATATTGCTAGTGTATGAAATAGTGTGCCTTGCAAATACTGAAGTGGGTGCTCACAGTCATCTATAGGATGGAATACAGGGCCCCCAATATAGGAGCTAAAGAAAGTACCCAAAAACTGAAGGGGTCTGCAACCCTATAGGTTGAACAACAATATGAACTAACCAGTACCCACAAAACTTGTTCCTCTAGCTGCATATGTAGCAGAAGATTACCTAGTCAGCTATCATTGGGAAGAGAGGCCCTTGGTCTAGCAAAATTTATATTCCACAGTTCAGGGGAATGCCAAGGCCAAGAAGTGGGAGTGAGTGGGTAGGTGAGCAGGGGGCAGGAGATATAGGGGACTTTTGGGATAGAATTTGAAAGGTAAAAGAAGAACATATGTAATAAAAAATGTGGGGGAAAATAAAGAGACTAGGTCGTTTCTACAATTAGGGAAAGTCTCATTACTTTATCCCATTAAATGTGCACATTAAAAAAAAAAGTGGCTAATGGCTTTGAACAGGATCCTTGCTGAGGACAGGATCTTATAAAGGGTTCCAGATAGACAACTCATTTACAGTTTTACAAGCTAGTACTTATAAACAATTGATCATTGGGAGCCTCAAGCTGAGACACCCGATCACTGGGCATAAGTGTTGAGATAATTTGAAGATATTTCCATTGTTTTGAATAATCTGTATGATATTGGATACATTTACTCTATGGAAGGAGTATGTGTGTGGAGTCCCTTGTGTCACTGAAGTAGGAGTTGTAAAACACCTGTGGCGATGATGCAAGTTCATATCTATGATGTGTTTGTGATGTCAGTATTTATAAAGGAGGAAGCATCTCTGAGATGCAATAACACATTTAAAAAAGAAAACCACAAGACAAAACGGAAAGGGAATATTGCCTTATGTTGTTGTATTTCTGTTTTGTGTGTGTTGTGTGTGTGTTTTGTTTTTTGTTTTTGTTTGTTTGTTTGTTTGTTTTCTTATTTGTGTGTATGGTCTGATTTTTGGATTTTTTGAGACAGGAATTCTCTATATGCCCCTGGCTGTCCTGGAACTCACTCTGTAGACCATGCTGGCCTTGTACTCAGAAATCTGCCTACGTCTGCCTCCCTCGTGCTGGGATTAAAGCTGTGCACCACCAACACCCTGCAAATATTGCCATTTTTAGTGAGATATTTTTAATGTTTTTTTACTGATTTATGTAAGATATTTTAAATGGTGTGTCCATTTTTTTTCACGTTGTTGCATTATTCCTTTCAAAGTTTGTTGATTATTGCTCACAAATACAGGATTTAACATCAGGACACTGACATTCTTCTTTTTCATTTCATTCCTCTCCTTTTTTTCTGTTTAACTTATCTGGAAATGGATTTTTCTGTATAGTCCTAGCAATTCTGGGCCTTCTTGTGCAGTTCAGTCCTGAATTCAAATCTACTGGATTTTATCACCAAATCCTGAGATTAAACCCCTTTCTAAGCAGACATCAACATTTTTTTTTAATTTTCTGTCTCACAATACTTCTTTAGAAGATGTCCTCATCACAGTTCCCAAGTAATGCCTTCAGACACTTCTAACTTTCTGTAGCAACCTTACCATATAGAGCCTATGTAAGGCATCCTGTTGGGTAGCATTCTGTCTTAAGCTGTCCACATCCAAAGTGTTTGTATTCTTCACAGTGGCCTGTGAGGTTAGTGTGATAAATCTGGGATGAGCTGTCAGGTGAAGAATTATTCACCACTGCAGCCACAAAGCTTGCAGTTTCCACTGCTCCTGATCATGATGCTGCAGAAAGTTTCTTTGATTTTCATAGACACTGGATTCTTATTCCAAAATCTTGGTATTGGTACTGTATTCTGCCTGTCTGTGTAAACAATTAGACATGAACCATGTCTTAGTATACTGGTTGAATCTTGAGAAGTTTGTTGTTCTTTTCTGCTGGATAGCCTGTTACTGGGGAAATCAGGCCATCAAGATTATTCTTAGCCTGGAAGGTACAGAGTCAGGGTCAGAGGAAGTGTGAAGTCTGGGTAAGGACTAGTTCTTAATCCAGATATTCCCTATGTATAAGAACCATAATTGTCAACATTTCTCATTTAAAAAAAAAACACTTGAGGTTTATATGTGTTATTCTCAAATGACAGCTGTAAGTTTTTTCCACTTAAACACACCCCTCAATATACAAGAACAGATATCTACAGGGTCCTTTATAAACTATTCACAGTTGTGCATCCCCATGGTCTCTGGTCTGTTTCCATTGTGAAAGGACATATGTTGAGAGAGATTTGTTTACCTTTGGTCTAATGATGTCCCTGGTCGTAATGTCTCAGTATTCATCCTGGTGTGAATACTGTGGAAATCGAAAATGTTAAAGGAACCGTGAAGCAAAAATGTTAATTGGTGTGAAAGAGTTAATGGGAACAGCCGTTAGTTTCCACTGACTGAAACTAAAATATTCATTACCTGTTATATTTCACAAAAACAGAATTATTGCTCATTTGTTCAAAGTGGACAGCCAGGTACAAATGAAATGACTTTTATCCACTGGGCTGTTTTTTTTTTTTTCAAAGCCTTGGCATGGCTCAACAAAGGAGTGCCTGAGAGCACCTGAATGTTCAGATAAAGTTTACTGAGGTCTCCTTGGCCTGAGAGTGCCTGTCCAGCTGCACTTTTGAACAAGAGGAATGGGTGGGACATTCTTTGATAGAAACAGCAGGAGCTTGGTTGCCAGTCAGAAAATTGTTGAAGAACAGCAGCAGGCTGTAGTGTTTGAGATTGTCAGACACCCTGTGAAAATTGCAAAACCCAAATTAACTTGGAGCTAAAAAGTTAGAGATCTGATTAAGAGGTAAAATCTTGGATGTTGTAGTGAAGAGCAAAAACTTATAATTTTGGGTCTTATAGCATTGTGGTACGTAAGTTCAAGAAATACAGGGCTGAAGAATAGACCAAGGCGGGTCCAGGCACAGCCAAACCCACCCTGTAGCTAAGAATGTCCAGCCATAAAAGATAAAAAAGAGAATGCAGGAACTAGCCACTGCTATCAGGGCAGACCAAATGGCCATCTGGCAGGATGGCACCTCCCTATAGATCCCCATAAATCATACATTGACCAGGTGTCCTGCTGACCTCGAGAAGTCCCAAGCCCTTGTGCCTCCCTACACCTTAGCATGCACATATTACCCTGTTAATTTGTAATCATCCCGCCAACATTTAAATAAGCCTATCATGTGTAATGGCCCAAATTCTTTTGGCTCCCCTGTTTTTGGTTTGTGGTTTTTGCCTTTATATGCCTGTAAAAAGTTTGGGCCGGGGTTGAACTTCCCTGCCCCCTGCGCAGTGCATGAGATTCGACCCCAGCATGCTGGCTTGGGCGCTCCTTTTTTGTTTGTGTGTTTGTGTGAGATTAAAGCTTGTATAGTTACAGCGAGTTCCGCCTCAGTGTCCTACTGGGTGCGCACCTCCCTGAAGAGGGACTCACTGAAGGGGTCTTTCATGTGGTGCATTGGCTGGGAGATGCGTGACCACCCAGGGGTCCTAGACCCACTTGGAGGTAAGGCCCTCTATCTTGTCTTGGTTTTGTCTCTATATTCTGTCTGAAAATCTTGTGAGATCACAGTTTCTGTTTTGCAAACTCTCTTATGAGACAGTGCTTCGAAGGGAGAGCAAAGTGGATAAGGACAGATGTGTCTAGGTGTCCACCATTTGTTCGCCCTGGGAGACTTTCAGGGAAGTCAGGGGGAGGGCCAGGGATGCCTAGTGAACCTCCTCGGGAAAAGTCAGGGATAAATTTTCTCCTTGACGATCTGTTTCTGAGACCTGTTACTAGGCCGTCTGATTCTTTTCAGGAACTCTGGTTGACACAGAGTAGGCAACCGGTTTTGCTTTTGAGTCTTGTAGCCTTTGTAATCGTTTTTAACATGTGTGTGACAGAGCTTAACATGGGAAAGCCTGTGACGACCCCACTAACACTTACTCAGAACCATTGAACAGACGTTATGCTAGGGCCAACAATCTTTTCTTTGATGTCAAGAAGGGACCTTGGCAAACTTTTTGCTCCTCTAAATGGCCAGCTTTTGGTGTGGGCTGGCCTTCGCAGGGAAATTTTAGCCTGCCTGTTATTCTAGGTGTCAAGTTATTTTTCAGACTGCAGGAGGGCATCCTGATCCGGTACCTTATATAATTGTGTGGCAGGATCTGGTACAAAATCTGCCACCCTGACTGGGTTCCTGGACTTCCGGAGCTGAGGCAGCGATGGTGGCAGTAGCCATGAAACCGAAAATGATGCATGCGGGTCTGCCAGAGCACGTTCCATCGGCCCCCCTGAGGATCTATCCTGAAACTGATAATGCCTTTTTCATTGACTCCTTCCCACCCCCTTACCCCCAAAGAACTTCTAATCCTGATCCCTCACAACTGCCCACCCCAGCAGACCCCAGGGTGGCCTCTGTGACAGGACCCTTGGGAGGGACTCCTAGCTGCAAAGGCCATAGTTCAGAGGGAAGTGAATCTAAACCAGATCCACTGTTGCTTTGCCTTTAACAGCTTATGTAGGAGGACCTTCCCATGCCCCGGGGCAGTTAGTCCCATTGCAGTACTGGCCATTTTTATTGATAGATATGTTGGCAGATATGTATAACAGATATGTATAACTAATCACTCCTCTTTCTCATAGAATCCCTCAGGCTTAACAGGACTCCTTGAGTTCCTAATGTTCTCCTACCAGCCCACTTGGGATGACTGCCAGCAACTTTTGCAGGTCCCCTTTAGAACTGAAGAGAGAGAGAGAGGATCCTGCTAGAAGCCAGATAAAAACGTCCCAGGACCAGATGGGACCCCCACTTATCTCCCCAACCTTATAAATGCAGCTTTCCCCTTGGCCCGTTCTGCCTGAGAGTTCAATACTGTGAAAGATAGGGAGTGTCTCACAGTCTACTGATGGACTCTAGTGGCAGGGATAGAGCGGGCTGCAGGGTTACCCACCAATTTGGCCAAGGTAAGAGAAGTCCTTCAGGGTTCAATGGAGCTGCCCTCCGTTTTCTTAGCACGACTAATGGAGTCTTATAGGAGATAGCCCCATTTGATCCCTCTTAGGAGGGTCAGCAGGCAGCTGTAGCCATAGCTTATATTGGTCAGTCTGCCTCTGATATTAAGAGAAAGTTACAGAGGTTAGAGGGTCTCCAAGATTATACTCTGCAAGATTTAGTAAAAGAAGCTGAGAAAGTATACCACAAGAGAGAGACTGAGGAAGAAAAGCAAGAGAGAGAAGAGAAAGAGGTAGAGGAAAGAGAAATCCGGCATGAACGCCAGCAGGATAGGAACTTGACTAAGATTTTGGCCGCAGTGGTAGGTGGAGAAAGTTCAGAGAATGGTCAGTCAGGGAACCTGCACAACAGGACAAGAAGACCCCCAGGAGAACAGAGACCTCCACTTGAGAAAGACCAATGCACATACTGCAAGAAAAAAGAATATTGGGCCAGAGACTGCCCAAAGAAGAAGCAGAGGGGCCCCAAAGTATCTGCCCTTGAAGAAGACAAGGGAAGTTGGGGCTCGGTCCCCCTCCCCAAGCCTAGGGTAACTCACTCTGTGGAGGGGACCCCCGTTAATTTTCTAATAGACACAGGAGCTGAATATTCAGTCTTGACTGAACCTTTAGGACAATTAGGATCAAAGAAGATTTTAGTTATGGGAGCCACTGGTAGCAAGCTTTATCCCTGGACAACCAAAAGGATTTTAGACATAGGAAAAAATAAAGTGACACATTCTTTTCTTGTGATACCTGAGTGCCCAGCACCCCTGCTAGGCTGGGAACTTTGGAAAAAATTGAAAGCACAAGTCCAGTTTACTTCTGACGGACCTGAGGTATCATGGAAGAAGAATCCAGTGGCATGCTTAGTTTTAAATTTAGAAGAAGAATATCACCTCCACGAACAGAAATCTGAGACTTTACCCTTAAAAGAATGGTTGACAGGTTTTCCAGAGGTTTGGGCAGAGCAGGCTGGGATGGAATTAGCTAGGCAAGTGCCACCCAACATAGTCGAGCTAAAAATGGCTGCCAAACCCGTTTCAGTCAGGCAATACCCCATGAGTCAAGGGGCTAAAAACGGCATTCGACCACATATCCAGAGACTGTTATAACAGGGTATATTGGTCCCGTGCCAGTCCAATTGGAATACCCCCTTCCTGCCAGTGTGTAAACATGGGACAAATGACTATCTGCCTGTCCAGGACTTAAGAAAAGTCAATAAGCGGGTACAGGACATTCACTCAACTGTGCCCAACCCTCACAACTTGCTGAGTTCCTTAACACCTGAACGGTCCTGGTACACTGTCCTGGATTTGAAAGATGCCTTTTTCTGTCTCAGATTACACCTGAGCAGTCAACTTCTGTGTGCTTTTGAGTGGCGAGTCCCTGAAGGAGGATATACGGGTCAGCTAATCTTGACTAGGCTGCCACAGAGGTTCAAAAATTCACCCACTTTTTTTGATAAAGTGGTCCACCACAACCTTATGCCCTTTAGGGAACAGAACCTCCAAATTTCTCTCCTGGAGTATGGAGATGATTTAATCCTTGCAGCTTCAACCCAGGAACTGTGCCTTGACAGGATCAAGAAGCTTCTAAATGAAAAAAGTGAATTGGTGTACCACTAAGAAAGCTCAGCTATGCCATATGGACTTGACCTACCTAGGATACTCCCTCCGAGAAGGAAAGCAGTGGTTCACCGAAGCTCGAAAGAAGACTGTGATGCAGATCCCAACCCCCACCACTCTGTGACAAGCACGTGAGTTTCTGGGAACGGCAGGCTTTTGTAGACTCTGAATACCAGGGTCCACAATGTTGGCGGCACCTCTGTACCCACTCACTAAAGAAAAAGTCCCGTTCACCTGCACAGAGGAACACCAAAAAGCCTTTAACAGCATAAAGGCTGCTCTGCTTGCAGCCCAGGCTTTGGCCCTGCCAAATTTGACTAAGACTTTCACCATATACGTTGATGAGCCAGCTGGAGTAGCCCGCAGAGTCCTGACTCAGACTCTGGGGCCGTGGAAGAGGCTAGTGGCCTACCTGTCTAAAAAATTGGACCCAGTTGCCAGTGAATGGCCCTCCTGCCTAAAAGCCATCGCTGCAGTAGCCCTACTTGTTAAAGATACTGGCAAGCTTACTCTAGGTCAGCATGTGAGTGTAATCACTCCCCATGCGTTAAAGAGTATTGTATGACAGCCCCCTGACCATTGGATGACAAATGCCCGGATGACCCACTACCAGAGCCTGTTGCTAAATGACCGAGTGACTTTTGCCCTACCTGCCATCCACAATCCTACCACCCTCCTCCCCAAGACGGATGACTCTACCTGGGTACACCAATGTGCTGATATCCTGGATGAAGAAACTGGATCGAGAAAGGATCTGACTGACCAAACTTGGCCAGGTGTGCCTGACAGGTACACAGATGGTAGCAGCTTTGTGGTGGAGGGAAAATAAAGAGCAGGAGAGGCTGTGGTTGACAGAAAACATGTAATTTGGGCAAGTTAACTTCCAGAAGGAACTTCGGCTCAGAAGGCTGAGCTCCTGACGCTAACTAAAGCTCTGCGGCTGGCAGAAGGTAAGGCAATCAATATTTACACTGACAGCCACTATGCTTTTGCCACAGCTCACATTCATGGGGCCATCTATAGACAAAGGGGGCTACTTACTTCGGCAGGCAAGGAAATCAAAATAAAGAAGAAATCTTGGCCCTCCTAGAGGCTATACACATGCCCAAGAAACTGGCCATCATCCTCTGCCTTGGCCATCAAAAGGAGCAAGGTGCTGTAGCCCAGGGAAATCAGATGGCAGGTTGGGTGGCCAAACAGGTGGTACAAGGCATCCCTGCGCTGCCTGTAGAGAGTATAGAAGAACCAAAAGGGACCCCAGAGATCAGTTTTGAATACACCTCCAAAGATTATGAGATGATTGAAGATCTTGAAGAACAAGGGAAGTCCAAAGGATTTAGCTACCATGGGATAGCAAGAACAAAAGAAGGAAAAATTATTTTGCCCTATAGAGAAGGAAAGGCATATGTAAAACGCATCCATCCCCTGACACATCAGGGAGCAAAGAAATTGTGTGATTTAATCCAGTCCTCAAACTATTATGTGCTCAGGCTACTAGACGAACAAGTAACTAAATCCTGCTAGTGCGTTGCCTAATTAATGCTGCAGGCCCCTTTAATGAACAAGGAAAACGACAACTGGGGGATAGACCTGGAGTTTACTGGGAAGTAGACTTCACTGAGATCAAACCAGGAAAATATGGTAATAAAGAGTTACTAGTTTTCATAGACACTTTCTCAGGATGGGTAGAAGCCTTCCCCACCAAGTCTGAAACTGCTCAGGTGGTGACCAAGAAGATCGTTGAAGAGATCCTACCCTGGTTTGGTATCCCCAGTGTAATATGCTTGGAAAATGGGCCTGCATTTGTTGCCCAGGTAAGTCAGGAATTAGCCACACATTTGGGGAACAATTGGAAGTTATATTGTGCTTATAAACCCCAGAGATCAGTAGAGGTAGAAGGAATGAACAGGACTCTAAAAGAAACCCTAACTAAATTAGCTTTTGAGACGAGTGGTAAAGACTGGGTGACCCTCCTTCCCTTTGTGCTCCTTAGGGTCCGAAACACACCTGGGTGTTTCGGCATTACTCCTTATGAAATTCTACATGGGGGACCACCCCCCTTGACCGAGTCTGATGAGATATTGAATTCCAGTGCTAACTCTTCCTCACCCTCTTCTCTGTTTACCCATTTAAAGGCCTTAGAAGTTGTCAGAACACAGATCTGGGACCAGATTAAAGAAGCATACACACCAGGGAGCAGTGCAGTGCCCCACAGGTTCCAGGTCGGGGACTCAGTTCTGGTCTGACAACATCGAGCTGGCATGCTTGAGCCACGGTGGAAGGGACCTTATCTAGTGCTGCTGACCAGCGCCAAGGTCGCAAAGGTAGACAGGATCGCTGCCTGGATCCACGCATCCCACATAAAAAAAAGGCACCCAACCAGGATGAAGACGACCTCAGAGAAAATTGGACAGTGGCCGCTACTGATAATTCTCTTAAACTGTGCCTTCGCTGTACACCAACCTTGGGTAATAATCCTCACACTCTTATGACCCTGACATGGGAGGCCATCTCTCAAGCTGGAGATACTGTATGGAGTACTTCAAAGGCCCCCCCTCCTTATACATGGTGTCCCCCTCTGTTTCCTGAAATCTGTGCCCTGATAGATGGATTAGATGCCTGGGATATCCCTGAAGAGTCACATGAAACGGTGCCCCAAGATGAGGTAATCTATCACAAGCAGCCATATCACCAGGGGTTAAGTTCCCAAGGAAAGTACATTGCAGATATACCAGGCTGTAGTAGCAGGTCTCAACAGAGGAGACTTTGTCAGGAGCCCTTTTATGTCTGTCACAGGGATAGGGCAAATAAAAAAGAGGCTCGCTGGTGTGGGGGAATAGAGGGCATCTTCTGTAGTCAGTGGAGATGTGAAACCACTGGTACCACTCATTGGGACCCTTCCTCTAGCTTGATATTATTATAGTATCCAGATGAAATAAGGGCCATGATTCCTTAAACATCACTTTTACTCAAAAAGCAAAAGAGACAAAAAAGATTGGATAAGGGGAAGACTGTGGGGCCTAACATTTTATGTGACAGGGACAGGCCCTGGATTCACATTTAAGATTCGGCTAAAGATGAAGTGTCCCCCAACCCAGGCAGTAGGACCTACCCCCGTTCTTGTTAAAAAACCTCCAATGCCCCTTCCCAGACCTGCTTTTCCCGGACCTACCCTAGTTGTTCCAGCTATTCCAACAGAAGTCTATACCCCTTCCTCAGACCTGAAACTTACATTGCCCCTACTCCCCCAGATACTGAAAACCGTCTGTTTAGTCTGGTACAGGGGGCTTTTTGGTACGCAATAGTACCAATCCCAACATCACTAAGTCTTGTTGGCTGTGTTATGCCTCCAATCCCTCATATTATGAGGGAGTTGCTCAAGTCAAGACAAACAATAAGGCTGAGGACAATTCTCAGTGTCCTTGGGGAGAAAACAGAAAACTAACATTAGCAGCTGTCTCGGGAAATAGACTTTGCCTGGAACAAGTCCCACATGACAAACGGTAACTCTGTAATCAGACTCATCATCTCCAGTCTTCCAATAATAGAGGTCAGTACTTAGTCCCTCCCTTAGTCACAGTATGGGCTTGCAACACTGGACTCACGCCCTGTGTATTTACATCTGTTTTTAATACTTCTAAAGATTATTGTCGTTTAGTTCAGAGTGTTCCTAGGCTTCTGTATCATGATGACAGTTTTTTGTCAATGGATTCAACCACTGGACCCGGTATAAAAGGGAACCCATTACCATGACCTTAGCAGTGCTTTTGGGTCTAGGAACAGCAGCTGGGGTCGGCAAAGGCACAACTGCCTTGATACAGACCCCCCACTATTTTCATGAATTGCACAACCGCTATGGATGCAGACCTAGGAGCACTAGAGCAGTCCATCACCAAACTTGAAGAAACTTTGAACTCGCTACAGAACAGGAGGGGGCTAGATCTACTTTTTCTCAAAGAAGGTGGACTCTGTGCCGCACTAAAAGAAGAGTGTTGTTTTTATGTAGACCATTCTGGTCTTATCAGGGACTCCATGGCTAAGCTCAGAGAAAGGTTAGAAAAATGAAGCAAAGAAAGAGAAGCGTATTAAGGATGGTATGAAAATTGGTTTAACAGGTCTCCCTGTTTTACGACACTGATTCCACCCTGGCAGGCCCTCTGATTATTTTTTCCTCCTGCTTTCTTTTGGGCCATGTATTTTAAATAAGCTGGTTGCTTTTGTTAAAGATAAAATAAACACCATACAAGTCATGGTCCTCAGACAGCAATATCAACAAGAAGAAAGGTCGTTCTAAGATTAGAGCTATCCACTAAAAGAAGTGGGTAATGAACAGCAAAAACTTATAATTTTGGGTCTTATAGCATTGTGGTATGTAAGTTCAAGAAATTCAGGGCTGAAGAATAGACCCAGGCGGGTCCAGGCACAGCCATACTCACCCTGTAGCTAAGAATTTCCGGCCATAAAAGATTAAAAAGAGAATGCAGGAACTAGCCACTGCTATCAGGGCGGACCAAATGGCCATCTGGCAGGATGGCACCTCCCTATAGACCCCATAAATCATACATTGACCAGGTGTCCTGCTGACCTCGAGAAGTCCCAAGCCCTTGTGTCTTTCTCCATTTTAGCAGGTACATATTACCCTGCTAATTTGTAATCATCCTGCCGCCATTTAAATAAGCCAATTATGTGTAATGGCGCAAATTCTTTTGGCTCCCCTGTTTTTGGTTTGTGGTTTTTGCCTTTATAAGCCTGTAAAAAGTTTGGGCTGGGGTTGAACTCCCCTGCCCCCTGCGCGGTGCATGAGTTTCGTCCTCAGCATTCTGGCTTGAGCGAACCTTTGTTGTTTGTGTGTTTGTATGCCATTAAACCCTTGTATAATTACAGTGAGTTCGGTCTCAGTGTCCTACTGGGTGCGCGCTTGCCCGAGAAGGGACTCCCCACGGGGGTCTTTCAGTAGGTTTTCTGAATAAGTTTGTATTACATGGCAAAAAAAAAAGATTTATTATATTCATTTCCTTCCTTCTCATGGTGTTTAAGTCATATATAATGCAATTGAATACTGCACATTCGGATTATTAACAGTTTTATACCAAGTTCCAAATTTAACATACCACGAAATGAGAAAGCGTACAATATATATTCCAATCATGAATAAGCAAATGAATGTAGAGATATAGTTTTCAGGTACTAAGATACATAGCTATTAAGACATGATCAGAACAATTTAGATCAGAGGATATTAGCCTAACCCCTATGACTTAAATTTCCCCTTGGCTGTATACTCAGAGCTCTGTGTCCTGTCTGTTGCTGATTGGAACAATGCTTTGTTTTTCAGTAGCTTCCTGCATGAATTTAACATGGTCATACACTATAGACCGTCTTAGCAGGAATCAACTTAATGTGGATCTAGGAATCTGTTACCTGTAGAGAAGGGCCTCTCTGTTAAGAATGATCAGTGACCATTGTACCTCATTGTTTCTACAGAGGATCCTAAAGGGTGCATAACCTGCTGTGAAAAAGATCTAGGCCCTCTAATCCATGACACAAGCCTAGTTTCCATTTGTTCAGTTATGTCAGATTTTGTACTAATATATTCAGGCAAAGTAATTACTGTTATATATCTGTTCTATCCAAGATTTTAATACTATTGGTTGCTATTTTGAATTGAATCCTAGAGCTGATGAACCAAGTAAAGAACACTGGGAAATCACCTAGATAAAAGAGATAAAGTGTGTGATGGTTACACCTTGTAATGGCAATGACTCTTTGAATTAAGAGGCCTTAAAAAGAAATGAAATAGAAACTTGAGTTTCTCAGTAATGTGAGTCACTCTGGTATCAGGTCTCTTTAGCCTGAGGATACAAGAGAAGACTCTAACCAACATCATTGACAGTCTTGGTCTTAGGTCATCATGATATCCCTTTCTATGATCCCAAGTGTATTACAATATAATAAGTAGACCCACCAAAGGCAATAAAGTAAAGACAGCACTAATCACTGAGTCCTAGGCATGCTAAATGCTAGGCAGTCACTCTGTCAACTGAGCTATGTACAGACTCTGTTCCCAATATTCACAGATTTAAGTTTTTTCCAATGAAGCCTAGAAGCTGCTTTCGAAGGAAGATGTGTTCTATGACTATGTCCTAGCACAGTCTGCTGGAAATGGCACCTCAGTTTCTGGTCAGTACTAGGAGAGCAACAGCAGGGAGGTAAAAGCTATTCACTATTGCGTCCCGCTCGACCGGCAAGAAAGATACAACAAACTAGAATCTTCCACAGCAAGAGCTTTATTGCTTGCTTATCAGGAAGATCCCGAACCGGGAAAATGGCGCTGCTTTTATAACCTGCAGCGTGACATTTCAGCACCTGATATGGCATGACAGCTCCTGATTCATTGCTTGCCCATCACCTTAATATTTCACCCCGAGATTGGGAGTGACTAGGAGTGAATTCACTCTCGCACCTTCGTACAAGGCTTCTTTACTAGTTAGCCACAGCGGAGGCCCGCGCCATCTTATAATGGCGATTGCTCGCGGCACACACGGCTCTCCTCAGAGATTACTGGTGGCATGCATGAGATTGCTCGCAGTACGTACCTGCTCTCCACATCTTCCCCTTTTTATTTTATTAAAACTTGAGGCTGGTCTAGGCCTGTGTAACTTTGCCCATCCACTGTGGCTCCTGTCTTAGGTCATTCCTTCAATGTCACAGCCTTTCCTGTCATAGGGTAACCCTATCGCCACCGGGCCCCGTGTCTTAGGTTGATCTGTGCATGAGGAAAGTTGCCCGTCCCTGGATACCACAGTGCTATGTGACATTAACTACTAAATAAACTAGGGCGAACTCTATAAAAGAGGACAGCCACCAATGTCAATTAATTTTTGAGCATAGATAGCCAGATTTCAGGGAAGGCCCCTTGCTTGATGGCAGCAAGTGCTTGGGTTATCAAAACCTTGTCACGTGTTTGTTGGGTTCTGAGCTTGCAAACCAACCAGAGCATGACCACAAGTCCACAGCAGGTGGCAACGCCAAATAAACCTACCCCCACCCATTCCTTAAAATAAGAAAAGGCAGATGAAATCCAGGAGGAGAGGACCTCTGTCAATGACAGGTCCACTCGTGTTGAGTTGATCTTTAGAACGGCCGCTCTAAGGTCCTCAAGGGTCTCATCGAATCTTTCAGACCAGTTTCCTGCAAGATATAAAGAAACCTGTCTAGACAAATTAGCTGCATAAGTAAAATTTCATATTGGACACTGGTAATGCACAGAGCTTCCAGTTTTCTTTCACAACCCAACTGGGCCATCTGGTATAGAACACCTATCTGTTCTTCCGCCAGGTCAAGGCACTGATTCAAAGTCATCAGCCCTCCCTTTAACTTGGTACTAGCAGAAGTTTGGACAGTGATGGCATCAGCCAGATCTGCTGAAAGCTGATTTAATTTTGTGCCTGATTGAACCGCACTAAACATAGCATACCCTGCAGCTGTAGCAGCAGCTGCACTGGCTGAAATTGCTATGATCACGGCAGCAGTAATGCCAAAATCTCTCTTTTTTCAAAACATAGATAAGATGGAGGGTGTATCCACCAGAACAGGGATCCAACGTGGGATCCGTGCCACCATGGCACGGGTGTTCTTTGTTACATCCCAACATTGAGAAATCCAACAATTATCATTGGAACAGATTTCAAATGAATCATTTGAAAGAATAAACAAGAAAGCGGGGTAAACACAGACTGTGGTAGATGGATAATTAATCTGGTTTACCAAAGTTTTATTAAACCCAGTGATCTCTGCACTGGTATTACTATATCCATAAGAGTCCAGGGAGGCATCATGTATTCCCCAATACTGAGCAAATCTTGAGATGCCAGTAAAAGAAGCCTTTCCAACTGCTCCTCCCTGGATAAAGATCAAAGGATTGAGTTCTGTACAACTGCCATTGACTCCACAAAGCACCCACTTGTGAAAGGGATGCATTCTAATGTCCTGTATGAAAATTCCCTTTTTCATAACAAATTCCTTCTCTGGGTTATCTATCATGTTGGGAGAAAAGGAAAAGGTTTTACTCTGATCTGCCCAATGAGTGATGGAGGATTGACAATCAGACCAAGGCAGGATCAGCCCTTCATCTTCCAAACTACAATGAGGGGCTATTTTTGGTTGGTGTGGACGTTTTTTGTCTGAAAAGTTAGGTGGTAGAAATGTACCATTAACCCAATTTACCTCGTGCCAAAAGGTCCGATTTGTAAAGGTTATCTCTACATTGGAAGTATCTTGGGTTGTGCTCACGCAACCTCCTCTATGCTCATTAAACTTCCCCAAAGCTCGGGCTGTGAGGTTGATACAATTTCCTGGTCCATTAATTTGAAAACATAAAGAACCCTGTTCTAGTAAAGTGCGATTTTCTCCTAATGGTGCTCGGGTTGGGATCATAGGGTAAATATGGCAAATCCACTGTTTTATCAGTAGTAAAGAATTTTGGAAAAACTATAGCATCATAGCGAACTGGCATTGGTTTAGGGAAAGTTGAGAGAATAGCCCATCTCTGCTGGCCCATTATACTAGGAACCTGAGACAAGTTCAGCATTGTCAGGATCAGGAACAGTCCTCGGGAGGTCAGCATCTTCTGCAACATCCTTGATGAATATCCTGGGGATGAGTCATTTCGGCAGCCAAAATGGGTTGTCTTCACTCTGTGAAAAAACACAAACAGCTCCCCAGGATCTGATTAAGATAGGATCCGGGCCTTTCCACTGACCAGTTAAAACATCCTTCCCTTTGACCATTTCTTTTGGTCTATCAGGGTCTGAGCTATGTCGCTCAGCTGCAGAGTGTCCCTGCTCGTCGAAATTCAAAAAATTAAGTGTAAAGAGTGCCATAGATACTGCTACTCTTGGCACTGAGGGCAGAGTCTCATCAACTCCCCCTTTCTGTTTTATAAGATTTGAGTTTGTGGTGGGCACATTCCACAATGCCTTGTCCTTGAGTATTATAAGGAAGGCCAGTCAAATGAGTGACATCCATTTGATGACAAAATTGTTGAAATTAAGTAGAATTATATGCTGGCCCATTATCCGTTTTTAGAATTGTGGGCTTGCTCCACACACTCCACGCTTCTAGGCAGTGCTGTATAACATGAGAGGCTTTTTCACCTGTTAAAGGTGTGGCAAATATTACACCAGAGCAGGTGTCAATAGAAACATGTAAATATTGATTTCTCCCAAAGGAGGAAATATGACTGACATCCATTTGCCAGACCTGTAATGTCCTGACGCCACGAGGATTTACCCCTACATGAGGAGTAGGTAAAAATTGACAACAGTTTTGACATTGGGTGACAATGTCACGAGATTCTTTCCTGGTTAAAGTAAAACGGTGGTGTAATGTCTCAGGTGTCACATGAAAGCATTCATGAAATTCTCTTGCAGCCTCTGCCTGTGAGGACAAAGCAGCAGCCACGATTCTAGTGGCTTTGTCTGCTAAGTCATTTCCATGAGACATGAGGCCAGGAAGGCCAGAATGAGCTCAAACATGAGTAATATAGACAAGATGTCTTCTGTATAACAAGGCTGACTGAATCTTTTGAAAAATGTGAGCAAGCTTACTAGTTGGTTTAATTAAGCCTGCAACTTCAAGCATATTAACTGCATTGAACACATATAAGGAATCAGATACAATATTGAGCGGTCCCAGGAAAGTTTCAAGGACTTCTAGAACTACCAAACACTCTACAACATGGGGTGATGAATAATTATATTGTTTAGATGTTACTTGGCCATTTACTACATATGCACCTATACCAGATTTGGATCCATCTGTATACACTACTACCGCATCCGGAAGTGGGTGTTTGACTTATTATTGGAAACACTATAGCTTGGCTTAAGGCAAATTGTAAAATTGTATGTTTTGTATAATGGTTATCAATTTGTCCTGAATAGGAGGCAACCAAGACTGCCCAATCGTTGGTTGTTGCTGCCAGGGTTTGAACTTGAGCAGAAGTATAAGGTACACTTACTATATAAGGTTCTTACCCGAAATAAGTAATGGCTGCTTTTATCCCCCTAAGTGCAAGTTGAGCAACTGCATTAGGATACCACTCAATGATTTTTGCAGGGGAAGCATTAGGATGGACCCACAACAAGGGCCCATTTTGCCATAAGACCACTGTTGGTAACTGTGCAGTTTTTAATATGCACAATTCAAATGACTTTGACTCGTCAATGCGTTGTAATTGAGCATCTTGTAGGGCCTTTTCTACAATTTGTAAAGCTTGACATGCAGCTGGGGTAAGTGCTCTGTGGGAGCAGATATGGGTATCTCCCTCTAATATGTCAAATAAGGGCTTTAATTCTGCTGATGGAATTTTCAAAAAGGGTCTCAGCCAATTAATATCTCCTAACAATTTTTGAAAATCATTCAAGGTATGTAGTTGATCTTTGCGAATCTCTAATTTTTGAGGAACAATTTTGTCAGGATAAATAAGTGACCCTAGGAAGGCTCCCATTCGAGCAACTTGCACCTTTTCGGTGGCCACCTGCAATCCCCATTGCCCTAACGTTTTTATTAATATAAGGTATGCATCTTGCAATAACTCTAAATTTTTATGGAAAATCAAAATATCATCCATATAAATTATCACCTGTAATGATGGAAAATGTTCTCTAACTGACTTAAGTGCCAAATGTACATACAGTTGACACATGGTGGGGCTATTCGCCATCCCCTGAGGTAGGTCCTTCCATTGGTATTTTTGATCTGGCTCTAAGTAATTAATGGCTGGGATCGTAAATGCAAATCTTTGCCTATCTTGAGGGCATAAAGGTATAGAGAAAAAGCAATTTTTAATGTCTAAGATTATAATTTCCCAATTTTTGGGTAAGGCAGAAAGTAATGGTAGCCCTTGCTGAACTGGTCCAAACAGATGCATTTGCGCATTAATTGCTCTAAGATCATGTAATAAGCGCCATTTGCCAGATTTTTTCTTAATTACGAAAATAGGTGTATTCCAGGGTGAGTTAGAAGGCTCTAAATGCCCCAAGTGTAGCTGTTCAGAAATTAGTTTTGTGGCTGCTTCTAATTTTTTAAGAGGAGAGAGGCCATTGGGGAACCCATACAACTTCCTCTGTAAGCCATGGTATGGGCATGGAACCCTCAACAGCTGTCTCTAGAAAAAATCCAAACCTTGTCTCCCATTAATACCTTTTTGAGGGATAGGTTCAAGTTTACCCTGCTCTCCTTTTCCTAATCCCCTTCCTTCTTTATAGCATATTTTCTTAATCATTCGAACAGCTTGTGGCGAGCATGCATTAGTTAAGGTCAGTCCTAGTGCCTGTAAGATGTCTTTCCCCCAGAGATTTACTGGGAGTGGTAAGACATAAGGAGTGAATCATCCCATTTGACCTTCAGGCGCTGTCCAGCTCAAAGAACGGGAACTAATAGTGGGACAGGACTGATAACCGAAACCTTGCAAAGAATGTGATGACTGAATAACTGGCCAAGTTTTCGGCCACCAGTGAGAAGAAATAATACTTTTGTCTGCTGCTGTGTCTAAAATCCCCTTAAATTGTTTCCCTTCTATAACTAACTCTAAAGAAGGCCTGGAATCTAAAGGCATTATTAAATAGGCCGAATCATTTCCAGTAGAACCAATCCCTCTGGTAGCTTGAGGGACACCAGAAGAGGGAAAACAGCCATGTAGGCTTGGCTGAATTACTAACTGAGCTATTCTATCTCCTTGTGAAATAGAAACGACACCCTGAGGACAGGAACAGAGAACTTGAAGTCCCCCTTCATAATCTTGACCTACATCTCCAGGGTGAACAATAAGACCTTGTAGTGAAAGGGAAGCCCTGCCCAATATTAGGCCGACACTCCCAGATGGCAGAGGTCCTTTATAGTCAGTAGGAATAGGCTGCTCTCCCATTTGAGGGATCAGCATGAATTGGGTGGTGGTACGGAGGTCCAATCCAGCTGAGCCTTCTGTTGCCCTGCGGACTGTGGGGTCCACCTTTCGCCTGTCGTGGTCCCGTATGTTTTCGGGCCCTAAGACCTGAGGGCCCTGTACTGGTTTTTTGAAATGGTGTCATTATCTACTGCTTGAGGGAATCCTGGCTGCAGGAGCCTGCCTCGAATGTCCCTGATTGAACGACAAGCGCTAGTCCAATGATACCATTTTCCACACTTAGTGCACAATCCTGGTGCTCTCCTTTTAACAAGGGCTCTACAGTCCTTTTTTAAGTGTCCCGGTTTGCCACGATTATAGCAGAGTTTGAGCTCAGCCATGTCAGGGCATTTTTGCACTTGTAGAATGGCAGCTGCTAAACCTGCATTAGTGAGTGGCCCACCAAGTTCACGGCAAACCTTCGACCAGTCCTGCAGTCCCTTGCTTTTTCCAGGTGTAATAGCTGCCCTGCATTCCTGGGTAGCCTGTTCATATATCAACTGTTCAATTAAAGGCATAGCTGCTTTTGTATCTCAAAATATTCTCCCTGCTGCCTCTGTCATTCTAGCCACAAAAATTGAGTATGACTCCTGGTAGACCTGAGTGATCTTGGTCAAATGCCCACTTGCCTCTCCCTTCTTAGAGAGTGCCTTACATGCCTTAACAGCGGCAGCTGAGATCTGGGCGTATGCTCCCCAATAATAATCTGTTTGGTTAGCAGCATGCTGTCCCTGACCTGTAAGCAATTCAAATGTCCATGTCCTTTGGTTTCCTTCCATGGTGGCATTGGCCCTTGCCTGCGTCTGACAGGAGTCCTGCCACAAAACTTTCCATTCAAGATACATCCCCATACTGGGGGCTGCAGCTTTTACTACAGTCTGGCAATCACCAGGAGTCATAGTGTGAGTTGCAAGCCTTTCAACTTGTGCTACAGTGAAATTAGCTCTGACTCCATAACACGGACTGTTTCTGCAAGCTCCTTAATCTGTATATATTCTACTGGAGCGTGAACACGCCCTCCCTCAGCTCTTTCAAAAACTGGAAATGCCTGTTGTATCTTCCTCTGTTCCTCTTTTCGTATAAATGAGTCTGAATGATACCTCTGCACATAAGGCTCAGAATGGTGCCTCTGCACATAAGGCGGAGGTGCACTAGAACCCTGAATTTGCATATCCGAAGACTGCGCAATGATTTGACATTTGTCTCTAGCTGCTTTCATATTATTCTGTAACTGATTAACTCGTCTTTCATCTGACTGGTATCTTTCTCCCTCACAACCTGTCGCTTTCTTCTCTAAGTCTGTTTCCTCATAGGAGCTAAGTTCCTTATCTGATTCTGAGCTACTGACAGCTAGCTGCTTAAACTCATCTAGTGGTGGGTAGAGGCTTCTTTCCTTATGTGCCTCTCCAGCTCGATCTCCCTTCTTCTCTCCCTTTCCATCCCTTTTTCTAATCTCTCCCCAGGTATTTTCCCTGACATTCTCTTTTCCTCTGTCTCAAGGCTCATGGAAAGGCCTAAATTCTTCAGTGCACTTTGTTTCCTCTCTATTTTTACTCTCTCTCCCTGATCTACCTCTGATAGACTTTCTTGAATTTCGTCCAGAACTTTCTGCCCTGCTTCTACCATTTGCTGACAATCCTCATCTGTTAAACATGATTTCACCAATTTCATAGCAGCATAATCCCTGCTTTAAGTTTGCCTTTCTGCTGTTCCCTAACTAGATCTCCTTTCAGTTTGTCCCAAGAGGCGACAGTTAATGACAATGAGCAAGCATACCATGGTGCAACACGGTCTATCTCTCTGACAAATCCCTCTTAGGTCTTAGTGGCGATTTTTAGGCCACACTGCTTCAGGACTGAGCGTAAGCCCACTACTATAGAATGGGAGATTCCCATACTGCCGCTGTCCAGGCCTGACCGGGCCTGAAATTGGTTGCTGTCCAGGCGCTGTCCAGGCCTGACTGCGACTAAGAACCAGTCAACAGTTCCAGTGGTGGAAACAAAACGAAACCAAAAGGAAAAGTGTAATCGCCATGCAAACAATCAAAAGGGCTTCTAACTCTGGAGAAATTTCAAGATTGTACGTATCTTGTAGAGCCTTTTGTCCCACAGTTCTGATTCTGCCCCGTGAATGAGGGATCTTCCTTGCGCCGGTGTGATGACAGTTCCCGGGTTTTGGCACCACTTATTGCGTCCAGCTCGACCAGCAAGAAAGATGCAACAAACCAGAATCTTCCTCAGCAAGAGCTTTATTGCTTGCTTCTCAGGAAGATCCCGATCCGGGAAAATGGCACTGCTTTTATAACCAGCAGTGTGACATTTCAGCACCTGATATGGCATGACAGCTCCTGATTCATTGCTTGCCCATCACCCCACTATTACACCCCGAGAATGGGAGTGACTAGGAGTGAATTCACTCTCGCACCTGCGTACAAGGCTTGTTTACTAGTTAGGCACTGTGGAGGCCCGCACCATCTTATAATGGTGATTGCTCACGGCACACATGGCTCTTCTCAGAGATTACTGGCGGCACGCACGTAATTGCTTGCAGCACATACCGGCTCTCCACAATTCACCACGATATCTGCAGTCCCTTCTATGAATAGTCTGTTGTAACCTGGAGAATTCTGGTCATCCACTCTGATACCACTACTGTTGTAGCAACTTGAACTTCTCTTAAACCAGTCAGTCCCTTTCTATAGAGATGATTCATCCCTGAAGCATCTACATGGGAGAGAGAATGGGGAGCATAGAAATCAGAGAGAGGCAGAAGTAATCTAGACTTCAAGTTGAGAAAAGAAAAAGTGGTCCTGGGGAAAATACAGTGATTTCTGGGTAGAGAATATGGAGCATCCCAGTAAAGGTAGTTCTGAACTGGCTTGTTTATCTTGAAGGCAGACTTGGGCATTGTATAAAGCTCTCTTGTAAGATCTCATACACAAAATTTTGCTCAATGTCTGACTCAGAAGTAATATTTCAGCAGTATCTAGGATTCATGCTGGAAAAAACTGGAGAAAAGAAATCAGGATTTTTGTGGGCCAAGGTCCATGACATAAGGCTTCAGATATCTAAATTGGCAAAGCTCATGCAGCCAAGAGAAACCTTTACACAGACACCTAGAGTCTTGTGGCAATGAGCCAGGATCAAATTCACCATAACTATCCATATTTTAGCATTCCTTGTGCTATGATAATAAAGGACACAGCCTGAGTTCATATAAATCATTAGGTCTGCTTTTATTGGGTTCTAACTTCCTGGGGCCGGGCTCTAAAGCAGGACAAATCTTTCCTCTGATCAGCAGAAGATATAACATGACCTAGTCATGTCGGGCATGCATGCAGAGCTTAGAGAATGAGAACCCTGAAGGGGCATAGAACCTCAAGAGATCAAGAAATAAATTGACTTCTGTTTGGCATTTGCCTGTCAGAGAGAGAAGCACTTAAGGCAGGGTCATCTCTGCCTTTCATTGTTTCAGTACTCAACACTCTGCAACTTTGTTTCAATACCTTCTTTCTGTTAACCATTAGCTTGCCTTTAGCCTCCTAGACTCAGTGTTGCTGAGTGTGAAACAGAGTATACTCCTGACAGCCTCAGGAGCATGTAGATGTGTAAGTCACAAACAAGTACCAATTCAAATGTGTTGTGTCTGGCCAGCGGCTCACATGTCTGGGTTCTAATCTGGAAAGGAATCTTGGAAACCTGGAAGAGAACAGGGAGCTAGGCAGAGAAGAGAAAGATGTAGCTAAGGCAAAATTCTGAACAAAGCTCAATTTTACTATTTCTGAAACTCATTTATGAAGCAGGGGTAGGGACCTGATTCCCGCCAAATCATCTTGGAGTAAAGTTACAGGTGAACACGTGATGGGTCCAGAAATGCTAGTTGGAAAGCAGCAGCAGTGGGAGTGGCAGGGTTATAGAGCTGCAAGCTCTGCTGAGATGCTCTCTAATACTGAAACCTGAGCAGATCAGCTGAAAATGAAAGGAAGCTTGTTCAGGTATAAGACTAAAAATAAGGGTTCTGGGCATGGAGGAACAACACTTGTGAAATATCAATCTGATATATAAGGAAAAACAGAAATAGACTAGCAACAACCAGTCCCAGAGAATAGAGGGAGATAGCTTACGAGGTTAGTCAAGCACCATTTGCTCTTTGGAATGCCTAACTGCTCATCCATCCAATTTTGCTTTTAACCATCTCCTTTCTAATCTACCAGCCAGATAATATGCAAAGCCTGAGGGACCTTCTAACATTCAGTCCTAAAAGGGAGGTCACCATCAAATCTCCACCTCAGTGTTCAGGAAACACTGTAATAAAAGACAGAAACAGTGTAGGATCATAAAAACTATCTTGATTGTAACTACTAGAATTTAGTCCTAGCTACACACTTTTATTAAAAAAAACTGACATCAATGAAATTTATATTTTACAGTTGTTTCTACAACAGAACAAACGATCTACATTTGGGGTTGGTCTTCCTATTTCACATAATCAAATCAGGAAAAAAAATTCCTCACAGGTGCCCCAAATTCCCAGAGTTTTAGTGAATTCCTAATATTATCAGGGTTACAACCAAGACTAGCCTTCATAAGTATACCTCTTGTCAATAAGACATACAATCATATCTCCTTATATTATATTAATTTCCAAAGGAAAGCAATAGTTATGCCTAGCACAGTATCCTATATCCAATATACAACTGCAAATAAAGTATATGAATTTCCAGGGCAGAATCATGCTTAACATGAGATAAAATTCCATATACAACTACAATCATATTTAATCTTTTAGAACAGATTACAATTTCTTAATTGTAACACCATATAAAATCAAATTCAAAGCATTGTTTACTTTCAAAGTACACTGACATGATTATACATTCTCATTCAAAATAAGAGGAAAAGAAACATAAACAGGAAATATTGGGAAAATCAAGATCAAATCTAGCTAGACAAACCCCAAATCCTAAATTTATGTACATTGTGGCTTAAAAAGCTCTTCCTATCTAGTTTCATGACTACAATATATTTCTCTGTCTTGGGCTGGTTCCATTCTTTGTGTGTAGCTTTCTTTGAGAGATATCGCACAGCTGTGGACCTTCTTACATCCTGATTGCTATATCACAATATAGGCTTCCCTTTCATACCTTCACAAAAAGCCTCTCTAGACATCTATTCAGGGACTTCGCTGCAACCTGGATGCCCTCAGTGGCTTTCCATAACCACGTAGGAAGACTCCATGGCTCTTTTCCTTCTGTATCCTTCATTAATCTGATGAAAGAACTACATGGTGGATGTTGCCAAGTTCTTTTGCCTGCTTTAGATAGAACCTGCCTGCTTCCTTGAATATTTTTTCATAAATTTGATATGTTGTTTTTCTGCTATAAACAGATCAATCCTTGGGACATTTCTTTGCACAAGTTGCAGGATTAGCTTGGTGGATACTCACCTGGAGGAAACAATTCCCTTTATTACATTACTCCTTATATCTTTCAACACTAGCTATGGCTCCCACAAAAAAATTTTCTGGTGCTCTTTTTTTCTCCAAACTTAAATTCTAGCTCATCCCTTAAAGAATGAGTACAATCAGGAAAACAAAAGTCAAGAAGCATTAGCGATGTGGGAATAAAGTACAGCTGTTCTGCTGGTGGGTGCTTAAGTTGGTACATCCAGGATAAAATCAGTGTGGAATTTGCTAAAAATATCTAAAAATAGAACTAACTGGTGACTCACCTATATCACACTTGAGTGTAGAAAAGATAGCATGGTTATCTATTGATACTTGCTCAGTCATTTTTGTTGATTTTGTTTTCAAAAAAGGAGATGCAATCAGCTGTAACTAAATTTGCTAGAGAGTATATGGAATTTGAAAATACTATATAGTAAATGCGTTAAGTCAGGCCTATAAAGAGAAATGCTACGTGTCTGTAATCACATTTGGTCTAGCTTCAACTATTAGATTTTATGTTTAACTTGGAGTATCTATGGAGATAAGGAACCCCAAAGTGGCACATGGCATGGAAGAAAGGATGAAGCCTTTATGGAAGGAGGGAATGACAGAACACATGCAACATAGTAGGAGGAGGAAACATTAGAGATTACAAGTTTAGGTAAGCATGAGTATAGGATTATGTCTGTTATTCCCATACAGAATGCCACATTGTAGGAATTTTATTTAAAATATTACATTTAAGTGGCATTACTCTTCGTTACAGTCCAAAACTTGATACTACAACACTTTCTGAAGAAACCACATACTCGAGTAATAGAACATGAATAAATAAAGTTATAAACAATCTTGAAATTTAATTCTTAGGGCTTGCTGTTATATAGTGGCAGAATGTTCTGTTTATGCTACTAGCAGAAAAATTAATCAAGCATATTACACATCTGTGATCCCTGACAACAAGATTAGTGACTCATTTGAAATATACTGTGTACATATATATATCATCTAGGTTTAAAGTAATATATTCCTGTTGTCTATTTTTCTGTGTTTACTTCTAGATCATATGAACTATTTTACTGTTACCTAGAACTGATTTTAGAACGAGGACAGAATACTTTGTCTTAATAATTTCATGCCTACCTAAACATAAATACACAATATTGTTTAAAAAATAATAATTATGAATATTTTCTACCTGCATTGGGTAGTGCCATAATAAGTTCATATTTCAAACTACTGATTAATAATATGAAACAAAAAATGTTAAATTTTAGGATAGATAGTTATAATACTTCAGAAAGTTGTCAACAAATTACACAGGGAAGGAGAAATAGAATACATCGATTTCTCCATGTATGGTTATTGAGATTTTGGCCAGGTATAGTAGCCTGGGTTGGCATTTGAGTTCTCTTAGTGTCTGTATAACATCTGTTCAGGCTCTTCTGGCTTACCTAGTCTCTGGTGAAAAGTCTGGTGTAATTCTGATAGGCCTGCCTTTATATGTTACTTGACCATTCTCCCTTACTGCTTATAATGTTCTATCTTTTTTTAGTGAATGTGTTTTTCTGATTATTATGTGTTGGGAGGAATTTCTTTTCTGGTCAAGTCTATTTGGAGTTCTGTAGGCTTTTTTTTTATGTTCATGGGCATCTCTTTCTTTAGGTTTGAAAAGTTTTCTTCTATAATTATTTTGAAGATATTTGCTGCCCCTTTAAGTTGAAAATCTTCATTCTCATCAACTCCTATTATCTGTAGGTTTGGTCTTCTCATTGTGTCCTGTATTTCCTGGATGTTTTGAGTTAGGATCCTTTTGCATTTTGCATTTTCTTTGATTGTTGTGCTGATGTTCTCTATGGAATCTTCTACACCTGACATTCTCTCTTCCATCACTTGTATTCTGTTGCTGATGCTTGCATCTATGGTTCCAGATATCTTTCCTAGGGTTTCTATCTCCAGCGTTGCCTCACTTTGGGTTTTCTTTATTGTGTCTACTTCCATTTTTAGGTCTAGTATGGTTTTGTTCATTTCCATCACCTGTTCGGATGTGTTTTCCTTTTTTTCTTTAAGGAATTCTACCTGTTTGGTTGTGTTTTCCTGTTTTTCTTTAAGGACTTGTAACACTTTAGCAGTGTTCTCCTGTATTTCTTTAAGTGAATTATTAAAGTCCTTCTTGATGTCTTCTACCATCTTCATGAGATATGCTTTTAAATCCGGGTCTAGCTTTTCGGTTTTGTTGGGGTGCACATGACTAGGTGGAGTGGGAGTGCTGTGTTCTTGATTTCTGTAAGTACAATTCTTACATTTGCCTTTGGCCATCTGGTAATCTCTGGAGCTAGTTGTTATAGTTTTCTCTGGTTAGAGCTTGTTCCTCAGGTGATTGTGTTAGCCTCTATCAGCAGACCTGGTAGACTACATCTCTCCTCTGAGTTTCAGTTGTCAGAGCACTCTCTGCAGGCAAGCTCTCCTCTCAAGGGAAAGGTGCACAGATATATGGCCTAAAGACCTCCCTCCTGGCCGAAGAAGAAGGCCCAAAACAGGACCTGTCCTGAAGCTGAGTTGCTTTGGCCTGTCCCAGAAGGTGTTAGCTTCTGTATTCTACACTCTCACACATCCAGAATACACTCTGTGGAGTCCTGGAACCAAGATGTCTGCAGCTGATGCTCAGGCAAAGCACTCCTGCACTGGGCAGACCCCTTTCCTCTGGCTGGGAAAGTGGCCAGATGTCTGAAGCCTGTGCAGAATACTCTCGGCTGGGTCCCGGAACCAAGATATCTGCTGCCGCCGATGCTCCGTCAAAGCGCTCCCGCACTGGTCAGACCACTTTCCTCTGGCCTGGACATTTGCCAGTTGTCTGGGGCCCGAAAAGTGGGCTGCCTTAGAAGCTCTGTGGCTCCCACCTCTCCCAGAAGCTTTTGGCTTCTGTATTCCGTACTCTCACCTGTGCAGAATACACCCTGTGGGGTCCTAGAACCAAGATGTCTGTTGCCGATGCTCAGGCAAAGCACTTCTGCACCCGGCGGACCCCCTTTACTCTGGTTCGGAAAGTGGCCGGATGTTTGGGGCCTTTGCAGAATACACTTGGCAGGGACCTGGAGCAGTCTTGTGCTTCTTCAGAAAATTGACATTGTACTACCAGAAGATCCAGCAACACTTCTCCTGGGCAAATACTCAGAAGATGTTCCGATGTGTAATAAGGATTCATTCTCTATGATGTTCATACCAGCCTTATTTATTTATTTTGTTAATATTTTTTATTATTACGTATTTTCCTCAATTACATTTAGAATGTACATTTAGAAAGTCCCCCATACCGTACCCCCCACTTCCCTAACCACGCATTTCCATTTTTTGTCTCTGGCATTCCCCTGTACTGTGGCATATAAAGTTTGCATGTCCAACGGGCCTCTCTTTCCAGTGATGGCCTACTAGGCCATCTTTTGATACATATGCAGTCAAGAGCTCCGGGGTACTGGTTAGTTCATAATGTTATTGGACCTACAGCATTGCAGATCTCTTTAGCTCCTTGGATACTTTCTCAAGCTCTTCCATTGAGAATCCTGTGCTCCATCCAATAGCTGACTTTGAGCATCTACTTAAGTATTTGCTATGCCCCAGCCTTGTCTCACAAGAGACAGCTATATCTGGGTTTTTTCAGCAAAATCTTGCTAGTTTATGCAACGGTTTCATCGTTTGGAGGCTAATTATGGGATGGATCTCTGGACATGTCAGTCTCTAGATGGTCCATCCTTTTGTCTCAGCTCCAAACTTTGTCTCTGTAACAGTCTGGCGGTTCCTCAGAAAATTGGACATGGTACTACTAGAGGATCCCACAATACCTCTCCTGGGCATATATCCAGAAGATGTCCCAACCAGCAAGAAGGAAACCTGCTCCACTATGTTCATAACAGCCTTATTTATAATAGCCAGAGGCTGGAAAGAACTCAGATGCCCCTCAACATTGGAATGGATACAAAAAATGTGGTACATTTACACAGTGGAGTACTACTCAGCTATTAAAAAATGAATTTATGAAATTCCTAGGCAAGTGGATGGATGTGGAGGGCATTATCCTGAGTGAGGTAACACAATCACAAAAGAACTCAAATGATACTTACACACTGATAAGTGGATATTAGCCCGGAAACTTAGCATACCCGAGATATAAGATACAATTTGCAAAACACATGAAACTAAAGAATGAAGACCAAATTGTGGACACTTTGCCCCTTCTTAGAATTGGAAGCAGTCACCAGCATTATTTATAATAGCCATTTGCTCGAAAGAACTCAGATGTTGCTCAACAGAAGAATATATGATACAGAATGGATACAGAAATTCTGGTACATTTAAACAATGGAGTACTATTCAGCAGTTAAAAACAATGAACTTATGAATTTCTTAGGCAAAAGCATGTATCTGGAGGATATCATCCTGAGTATGGTAATCCAATCACAAAAGAACACATATGATATGTACTAACTTATAAGCCAATATTAGCCCCCAAACAGACTACTCAAGATACAATTTCCAAAACGCATGAAACTCGAGATGAAGGAAGACCAAAGTGTGGATACTTCATTGGTTCTTATAATGGGGAACAAAATACCCATGGAAGGAGTTACAGAGACATTTTGGAGGTGAGAAAAAAGAAAGGACCATCCAGAGACTGCTCCACCTGGTGATTCATCCCACAGACAACCACCAAACCCAGACAATATTGCATATGCCAGCAAAATTTTTTGACAGGACACTGGAATAGCTATCTCTTGTGAGGCTATGCCAGTTCCTGGCAAATACAGAATTGGATACTCACAGTCATCTATTGGATGGTACACAAGGCCCTTAATGTGGAATCTAGAGAAAGTACCCAAGGAGCTAAAGGGTCTGCAAACTTAAAGGAGGATCAACATTATGAACTAACCAGTAACCCCCTGAACTATGTATCTAGTTGCATATGTGGCAGAGGATGGCCTAGTCAGCCATCAAAGAGAGGAGAGTCACTTGGTCTTGTGAAGATAATATACCCAAGTACAGGGGAATGCCAGGGCCAGGAAGCAGGAGTGGGTGAGTTGGCAAGCAGGGTAGGGGAAGGTATAGGAAACTTTCAGGATAGCATTTGAAATGTAAATGAAGAAAAATATCTAATAAAAATGAGTTAAAAATATTAGCAAAACCTTATATTAGCATGTTAACAGCACATCCTAAAGATCTCAAACACAAAGAAGAAATGACACCCAAAAGATGTGGTGGCAGGAAATAGTAAAACTCAGGGTGGAAAAAAAATAAAATAGAAAGAAAAATACAAATAATTTTGGAACAAATATTGGTTCTTTGACAAGATCACTAAGATCAACAAACTATTATTCAAGTTAACTAAAATAAAAAAGATAATATCCAAATTAGCAAAATCAGATATTAAATGGGGGGACATAACAACAGACACCTGATAGGTCAGAAAGTTTCGCAAAGTGCTTCTTCCTCCTAGAAGCACACTTGCTCAACCATATTAATTGCTGCTGTATTCATAATTATCTGCAACTGGAAACAACCTACATGTCCATAAACTGAAGAATGTATAACATATATGTTATATTTATACAATGGAACATTACTCAGCTGTTATGAAATGGATGGAAACAGAAAAAAATAAAAAAAAAAAACAAAACTAAAAAAAAAACATAACCTGAATAACGTATCCCAGTCCCAGGAAGATAAATATGCTATGTGTTGATTTATATGTTGATATTGACTGGGCTGGATAGTTTTTTGTCAACTTGTCACAAAGTAAAGTCCCCTGAGAGTAGGGAATCTCAATTGAGAAAATGTCTCCATAAGATTGGTCTGTGCAGGCAGGACTGCAGGGCAGTTTCTTAATTAATGATTGATGGGTAGGATTTCTGCCAATTGTTGATACTGCCATCCATGTGCTTGTGGTTCTGAGTTGTCTATGAGAAAGCATGAAACCATGAGGAACTAAAAACTAAGCAGAATGCTGCAGACACTCTGGGCCCCTTTGTCTGCGTGGAACGGATCTCTAGTCACAGGTGGGCAAAGCGTTGGATGAAATGATAGACAGATACACAGAGGAGAGGTTGTGTAGAATCTGAATGTAATGTGTCAAATTGAGCATCAAACTTTTTATACAGAAGAGAATAGGAAAGTTGGGTGACACACAAGCAAGGTACAAAGAGGTTACTGGATTCTTACAGAAAACGGAGGAATACAAACTCAGAAGTTCTCACAGGAAACACCTGGGATAAAATTCACTGTTAACAACTGGGATCAAAAAGAGCTCCACCAAATATCCACATAATCTTAGAAGTCAGGGTCAAGGGCTTCGTGCCCTTGCTATAGTTCCTATTTTAGTCTATTGTATAGACCACCTTCCCCCTAGGCAATTGTAAATACGTGTATATGGGTGGAACTCAGCTATCTATAGTTCTAAGTATGTACTCTGCTTCCTCCTTAGGTCTCAAACTTCCTTCTTCCTAGATGATGATAAATTCTTGTGTAGGGCAGTGACTTAGCTTTTATTCAAAGTGGTAGTATAATACCAGAGGCAATTCTGAATGCCACTGAATAGACAACATTCTTACTGAATTCTAAGCCCATGGTCAGCTCAAGGACTTTCTAGGATATTGGAACACTGGCAAAAGCTTAGCTATATCAGAATTCAATCTTAAAAAGAACTTATAATAAGATAACACTAAAAGAGAGCATGTGGATCCATACACCAGACTAACGCGGGAATAGGGGATGAGTATATGGGTTAATGAGAAGGCCAAAACTCCAGAAGGTGAGCTTCCGTGAAACTCTTTGCCTCATGAGTGCTTCCAGGCCTCTCGGCCTGTCAAGCTGACTCGACTGGTGTGCGTGGCAGCAGTACCCATCCATGGTCTCTGTATTAGCTCCTGCCTCTAGGTACCTGGCCCATTTCAGTTCCTGTTCTGTCTGTCTTCAGATGATGAATAGCAATGAAGAAGTGTAAACCAAATAAGTCCTACCCTCCCCAACTTGTGCTTGGGTTATAGTTTTTGGTGACAGCAATACAAAGATTAACACATTCTACATTACATATGTGATGGCCTGTCTACAATCTGTAGATCCAGTGAAGTTAGGTATAGAGGAAGGACTTGGGTGCATACATTGATGCCCATGGTATGGGGATATAGAATGGATTTTATTAGTGGACAAAGATGGACAAGAAAGAGAAGATCAGGTGGCATAGTGGAGGGAGATGGGGTTGAATAAGGAAATGCAGGAAGAGATATTTGAAAGAGAAGTATTTGATGAATGATGACCGAAAGGTGGAGGAACTGGAGATGATGGGAGGTAGTGAAAGAACCGTGGGGAGTAAAATTTGGGGGGACTGTAAGCAGGGTCTATTAAATGAGAAATTAATATTATTTTTAATTTTACTAGAATATTAAGCATGGCAGAGGGTCTCCAAGGAATGTACATTTTACCTCCAAAATACTGGGCTTTGATGGATTCTTGGTGAGGTGAACCACTTAAAAGCTCTTACCACTCTTAAACACTTAAAATCTGGTACCACTCTGTTACCACTCATGCTGTTGTAGAGTTTCTCTCTACTTGCTGCCCTCACATCACATCCCTCATAATCTATGGATTGTATGAAAATTTAAGGGGGGTTCCAGCCCCTCACTGGGCAATATCATTGCCACCAACAGTGTTAGTTAGATCTAACTTTCTCAAGGATTGCAGCTGATGCAGATTAATAATTCAACCACGATCTTGGAAAGAATTACTACGAAAAGCATGCCTTTTTTTTTTTTCAAAAGTCAGGCTGGTGTTCAGATGATTATTATTTCTTTGTACCTATTTCCTCCCTCTAATTCCTGATATGATTTAAGAAAAACATGGTTAATGAACAAATGTGCACCCTGAGGATTCAAAGTAGAAAGGGATGATAGGTTTTTACATAAAAGTTTAGTTTTGTGATTCTTTTAAGATTTTTGAAGGATTACTTTTTGAGATAGATAAAAACTAATCCTTTATGTATAACAGCAAATTTCAGTCTACCAGTAAGAGAAACTGGCTGAAAAAAATACCTTACTTGCTTACAACTTGTTAATCTATAACAAGTTTTTTAGTTAGAAATGTGTGTTGGTTCTTGGGGATAATATTGGATATTTATAAACATAATTTATAAATAGCTCATCATAAAAGTATAGTGAGAAGATTCTTTTCCTTATATATTCTCATAATTATTCACTAGAAGAAAATAGAAAGTAACCAGTATAAATTTTATACTAATTGAAAGATTGTGCAGAGATATATAAGCAGTGTGAGAAAAATAAAGTTGGTGCTTTGTTCCATCCACCAAATGTGAGTATATATGGAAAGTGGTTGAAGCTTTGCACTGTCCAACAAATGTGTATGTGTGTGTGTGTGTGTGTGTGTGTGTGATTGTTTGTGCTTCTTAAAGCTTGCTTCTTCTACCATGTATGTAAATGTGTCTTGCCTGCTTTATATGCCATCTAACCAACATCCCCTCCTTGAATCATTGAACACTCTATCACAGCTACTCTTGGAAAGGCAAACAGACAGCAAACACACAGAACCCTACTGGGCATAACTTGAACATGTATGAGACCACCCACCTCTTCCAGTGACACCCTTCCTCCAACAAGGAAACACCTAGTCCAACAAGGTTACTCATCCGAATACAGCCTATGGGCCGATGGGAACCAATTACATTAAAACTACCACACCTACCTAGCTACATGCATACATATATTCATGCATAAGAGATAAACAGAGAAAGAGGGTGAGAGAAATAGAAAGAGAAAGAGTGATTGGTAGATGATAGAGAAATAGTTGCATACATATCTATATAAATACATTCAATCATTACTTCATACATACATACATACATACATACATACATACATATATAGATGATGGATAGACAGATAATGATATGTGTTATTAATCTAAACACTAAAGACATGGTGCCCTTTAACTCACACACACACACCCTGAGCATTGTTTACAATCCTCAATTAAGACATAAAGGTTGGACATTCGAACTACAAAGACATATAAAAAAAAATCCACAAAACCCACAATGTTCATTTGGTGTGCATAGATTTGATTAATATCTAGGATTTTCTTTTTTGTGTATATTATGAGAGATTACACCCTAAAATCTTTCTCAAACTTGTCCATTATTTTAGTTACTACCGAGTACAACCTGATACTTATAATCCACTAGATAGTAACGTTACAGAAGGTATTTATTGTGCTGAAGATATTCAGTCATACCCCTCAGCTCCAAAATATATCTTTTAAAGACACATAGTAAGGAACGATCTTCCAAATGACCTGAAATGAAACTGTCACCTGGTGGAAAATAACACAGCACAGGAAGAAGTTTACACATAAAATTTATATTCATGTGACAATTGGTCAAAATGATTACAATTGTAAAGTTGAATTACATAGTGGTATGTCTTTGAAACAATAGGAAAAAATGATGTGCATACGTTGTGCTTTCCAAAAAGAGTAGGAAATGTAAAACATTTAAGCAGTGGCATGTTGGTTTCTAATGCCAGGAGATGAGTAACATAGCAACAGACTAATAATGTATCCTCTTCAAAAGTTAAAAGAAAACAGCAACAACAAGAAGAGAACAACAATCACAAGGAACCATGTCATCTGTGGCATCTTCAGGAGGATGTGCAGCACTCTGAACATGGTTCCAAGGACTTTAGTAGATGTCTATTGCATTGTCAGCCTGACAAGTTTGTGTTCAACCATCCATGTCTGTATACTAAGGTTGGGAACAATCCATCGGGGATGAGTGACCTAAAGATGATGAGTTCTACTCCCCACTCTCCTTGCTGCTCTGGAGACTTCAAACCTGAGGGGAGGAATGTTATATTGATGAGTATGAGAATGCTCAAATCCTTTTTGTCTACATTGTGTAAATGTGGCATCTCTTTAAGTGAAATGTAAGACCTGCTTGGCCAGAAGGTACAACCAGAGGCCTGTTGAATAAAGATGCTACTATAGAGACCCCATGTAATGAGAAAGGCCTTTCTGAAGTACCCTTGGATAGAGGTGGAATTTAAGATCCAATTATTCAAAAATGGCATGTAGGCACTACTGTTGGCCTTATTGTCATACCGAGAACATCCCCAACACTAATCAGAGATGTATGGCTAGTGGTCAGAGGTGATTGGGTAATGGACATTGGGAAGAAATGAGACCCTATGAGCCATGAAAAATAGATAGGACCCCAATGGTCAGAGGGGAAATACACGAGGGCATCTTTGTGAGAATTTGGAAATCTAAAACCCCTTTGTACAGGTAAACTAGTATGTTTGGTTGGGTAGAGTTTAAATTTGCATGTTCTTTCCTTGACGTGAGCTCAAAGACTCAGCCTACCTCATGCAGTGGAGCCCATTCCAGGTACTTCCTTACAGCTAGCAACTCCTCATCAGAGACTAGAGCATCTGTCCACTGTAGTAAATGTGGTGCCGGATCAGGAAGCAGTCTGAGCACTCACCAAAAACCTGGCTGACAGTTCCACACTAGTTCTTCTTCTCAGGCATATGTTCTTCTCCTGGGTCTAGGTATGAATCGTGAGGAGTACATCATTTTAGTTTCTTCATTGAGGAAATGAGCTTTTGTTCTGGGCTGTACTTCTTAATGTTCGGCTCAGGTAATTTAAGCTTGGGTGGTCTGGAGGTCCATTTGGGAGTTAAAATTAGAGGAGGGGGTGACTAAGTGTCTCCATCAGAGGAGAACATTGCAAGGTCATTATTAGTCAGAAAAGCATATTTGATGACCACTTGGGGAAAATGAGATCTGAGGCCCCTGGTAACTCAGAGTCAGTAGATTGAAAACTTTTTGGTCAAAGCAGAAGGATCTGAGGCCCAATTAAATAGACTTAGTAAGTTTACTCCCACAGGGGCATATTTAGAATGTCTGAGAACCCTTTGGATATTGGTGGACGGTAGCTCTCTATTAGAACAGGGAGGGCTGGTAGATCTTTTGGTGAAAAGTAGAATATTTCAGGTATAGTCTAAAAGCAAATTCAGTAAAAAGACAGTAATTGGAATACTTTGGGCAAGGAGAGACATATGCAGTATCCCTATGTGCAGGAGAAGAATTGTTTCTTCCCGTCTCAGGATTGGTGATAGATCTAAGATTCTCTAAAATAGGAGGATGGTGATAGGAGCTTCATAGGATTGTATAGAATAGTTTTATCCTGTTATTCCTATGTCTGCAGCACTATTGATCAGAAATTGAACACTGATTGATACCTTGAGAATTCTAGGACATTCCAGGTACTTACTCCTTCATCAGCTCCAAACATGAAATCACAATCAAGAATACACATCATCTGAATGTCAGTGGTAGGCATGACAACAATCTTAGAAGTCTTTTAAGAGGGTGTAATGTAGTATTTTCTGGTTTAGTGTCTTCCTTAAATATATGTCTATCCACACATTCCTCTGCATGGAGGCCAGGATGTCTCTGTCTAAAGTAACAAAACAAAGATAGTAAACTGATTTACCCTTACCTTGATACTCTTCTGTTTGGGATATCAGTCCAGAGTGTTCAGAAATCTCTTAGGTCAGAACAGTGCTTCCCAGACCACGGAAATTAGAAGTTATAGGTAGGACATACACTGGGAAGATGGAGAATCTGGGGGATTTCCTCAAACACACTGTGCTCCACGCAGGTTGGAGCACTCTCTGTTGTGAATGTCTAAATCTTCCTAAAGGAAGATAGGGGAGGAGCTTGGGCAGTTTTGCACAGAAGTAGAATGGTTGTGCCCTTCATCAAAGAGGTAATGTGGCAAAATTCATGAGAATAAGGAAGTTGAAGCATTCTCGTCATAAGCAGCATTTCTGTGACACTTTGCAAGTGTGAAATTCTAAACCTACTTGTAAGAAGGGTAAAATCTCTGGCTATTTTCAATAAATAAGAAATACCATTTCACATTGGTGAAAATGCAAATACCTTCTGGAGAAGAGGGAGTCCCAGTATTGCTTGATTTGCTTACAAATCTTTTTTTGTAGAATTTAGGATATCCACATATTTTATGTAGTGTGTGGAAAGCAGGCAGCAATTGTTTCAGTATTCCAACAGGTTGGATGGTTATCTTTGGTCTATGAAACCTTTAGTCAGATGACATAAGAGCAAGGCCACTTTTCTTGAATAGAGGAATGTCTCCGAATCTTTGTAACAGGAAGAAGTTTGGAAGTAATCTTAGACAGTTTTAATATAGCAGGCACACATAGTCAATAAGACAAGATCTATTTACACTTTACAAGAGAGGGTAGGTATGTGTCCACCACTGAAAAAAAAAGGAAATATTTCAGTCAAATATGGGCATTCGAGAAGGCTTTGTTGCCCAATAGACACAGGGAGAAGAGGAAATATTTATGACTAGATGTGGTGTGTCTGAGGCTCCCATAGGGAGAGGGAGAGGCACTGAAGCCCTGGTATGACTGGATGACATTTATAGACCTCTTCGACAGAGGATGTGAATTTGAGAACCACTGGAACAAAAAGAGTCATTCTGGTGCCCCTTTCAAATGAGGAGTTCGATGTGAGACACAGTTAAATGGAAATTTTTGCCCTCCATCAGATAGAGAATAGTTTGGAATTCTTTCTGATCAGAGAGGGTAATTATTGAAGACCTTTTGGACTGGAAGTGAAGTTTGGGGCCTGGGGCAGGTAGAGATGATCTCAGGCCTGTCAGGCTTACAAGACAGATATTGGACCCTCATGTATACAGAGGGTGCATTTGATATATAATGGACACAAATTAGTGGTCTAAGTATTGATGTTTAGGAGTAGAAGATTATAGCAGAATTAGAGTCTGCTTAATGTCCCCAACCTCTTTAGGGTTAAGGAAGTGACCTAGCCTACCTTAAGCAGGAGAGGTAGGACTGCTTCACAACTTAGAAGATTCCCATCTTCACATACACCTTGGTAAGCCTGGCAGCAATACAAGTATTATGCACCAGGCATGACTGTAAGTCTCTAAGCACTCTTGAAGCTTATCATCAGTTATATGGGTGTTTGCATGAAGGATGGTACGAAGGATAGATGACCTAAGTTTCAGGCTCTGTTAATGCAGGGCAGAATTAAGTGAAGTATAATTTCCTAGAGACCATCGTTGGAGGGAAATGATCTAAAGCTCATGATTGAAGTGTTATATTTGAGGCTCATATGTATGTAAGGATGCTCTTAGGATACCTGAATTTTGGTACCCTTGGGAAAAATGAAAATTCTGAGATTCCAATAGTAAACTACAGTCATAATTATAACTGACCTTGGGCAGAAATGGAAGGTTTTGGGTATTGTTGGTAACAGCAGTAGGTCATGAAGACCACCTATCCCAAGTGAAATTCTGATGACCCTTCATCCAAAGGTGATGGTATGAGATACCTTGAAAACAGGTTGAGTAGCATTTGTTCATACCTACAACTTCTATGACCTTCCGGACCCATATTCTTAAAAAGAAAGAACCTGGGGCTGGAGAGATGATTCAGTGGTTAAGAACACTGACGGCTCTCCCAGGGCTCCTGAGTTCACAAACATCTGTAATGGTATCCAGTGCCATCTTCTAATGTGCAGGCACACATGCATAGAGAACACTGTGTATATAATAAATAAATAAATACTTAAAAAAGAAAGGAACAAAGGAATGAAGGAAGGAAGGAAGGAAGGAAGGAAGGAAGGAAGGAAGGAAGGAAGAAGGAAAGAAGAGAAATAAATTTAGGAGGGAAGAAAGGAAGGAAGGAAGAAAGAAAGAATGAAAGAAAGAAAGAGAAAGAAAGAAGGAGAGAAAGAGAATGAAGGAGTTAGAGAGAGAGAGAGAGAGATAGAAAGAAAGAGACAGAAAGCAAGAGAGAGAGAAAAAAAAGAAAGAAAGAAAGAAAGAAAGAAAGAAAGAAAGAAAGAAAGAAAGAAAGATAGATAGATAGATAGATAGATAGAAAGAAAGAAAGAAAGGAAGGAGGGAGGGAAGAAAGTAAGAAAAAAGAAAGTAAGAAAGAGAGAGAGAACGAAAGAAAAAGAAAGAAAGGAAGGAAGGAAGGAAGGGAGAGAGAGAGAGAGAGAGAGAGAGAGAGAGAGAGAGAGAGAGAGAGAGAGAGAGAGAGAGAGAGAGAGAGAGAGAGAGAGAGTAAGTTAGTTAGTTTCAGGCCATGATTAACCAAGTAGCAGGATCAAGTCACCACATTGTGCAAAAGGGAAAAATCTAGTTTATCTTGGGTAGAGGGAGAACAGAATGGTAGTGCATAGTTTGCTTCCATCTAGTCTCCCCACCTTCCATTATCCATATATTGTATATACTGTTGGGAAGAATACAAGGAACAATCAGCACACTCTTCCAACAGGGAGAGTGGTTGTCTGACCTGAGGTTGTATTTGTCTGTACCTATCTATAACTGAGAGACAGGAACACACCATTTCTGACACCTAACTCTAGGAAGATCACATGCATATTAGTTTTCTTTCTATGTTCTGCCCTCTGCCCTACACTCAGAAACATGTGAGAGCCCACTGAGAAGTTGCAATTGTGTTTGCCTTGCAATCTTTCTAATAGAGAGTGGCACTGAGGTAATATGAGTTTAAGTCAAGTTTAAGGTGCCCTTGAAAAGAATACTCTTGGGCATCCCAAGAGGCTATATCTGAAACTCCTATGACTACAGGTATAATAAATGAGACCCTCTTGGCCATAGGATCCAAACCTAAGATCTCTGTCATCATTGCTCCATGACACATACACCCTTGGCAAGCAATTAGATGTCTATGTTCCTTGAGGTTGAAGGAGGTAATTATAGCCCCCTTTTGTACTACAATGAACTGCATGTGAGTGGACATCATTCTACTTTTTTTTGTGGGAATGGCATAAAGCTTACTTAGTCTGGGGTATCTTTTTTTTTATTAGATATTTTCTTTAATTACATTTCAAATATTATCTACTTTCCTAGATTGCCTTCTGAAAATTTCCTATGCCTTCTCCCTCACCCCGCTCCCCAACCTACCTACTCCTGCTTCCTGGCCCTGGCATTTGCCTATAATGGGGAATAGAGCCTTCACAGGACCAAGGTCCTCTCTTCCCATTGATGAACTCCTAGGCCATCCTATGCTACACTTGTGGTTAGAGCCACAAGTTCCACCATGTGTTTTCTTTGATTGGTGGCATAGTTCCAAGGAGCTCTGGGGGAGGGGTACTAGTTAGTTCATATTGATGTTCCTTCTATGGGGCTTCAGTCCCCTTCATGTCCCTGGGTATTTCTCTGGCTCCTTCATTGAGGACCTTATGCTCTGTCCAATGGATGACTGTGAGCATCCACTTTTGTATTTGGCAGGCAGTGGTTTGGGACATCTTTTGTCACAAGAGAAATGACTGAGTCCCACATTCAACGAAACTGAAAGTTTGAGGGTATTTCTACTAAATGAGTACTTTAGACAATCTTGGGCAAATAGAGAAGGTCTGCAGGAGGCTTAGTCATAGGAGGAATGTCTGACATTCTCTTCAGTGAAAAACAAAACAAAACAAAGAACTGAGGTAACTTGGGAAGAGAGGAAGTACTGGGCACTTAGGAGTAAGAGAAAATAATGAGACCTGGTTGGTACAATGGCATGCATTAGAAAAACCTTGGAGAGGGGGTAAGTGCCATGCAACATCCTGTTATGTATGAATGTCCCTTTTACCTTGATTAGTAAAGGAAGTCCCTCCACTGCTCTTCAGCTTCCAAATCTTCCTTAGTTGGTAAAAGTTCCACATCCTGTGTTTAGTCTGGGGGAGTTCAGATAACATTCCAAGCCTTTTCAAACAGCCTGGATGTCTGTCCCTGGCTAGGTTGCCACCTTCAGTTTGTCTTAATATGTACATATATAGGCAACAACAATTCAATTGGATTGCAAAGCATAACATAGGATCCAGTCAATACTTATATATATATATATATATATGACCTGGAACCACAAACCAGAGAAAAACAATATATTTCCCCTGTCATCCTTATAAAAGGGAAAGGCTTGAATCTTACTTAATTAGAGAATATACATTTGATATAGTTCAAAGTCATAAGTGAATGCTTGAGGATACAAGGCACCATGCATTATTATTCAAAAGAGCATATCTAATGGCATTTTATGAATAAAGAATAGTGTGACCTTCCTTTGGTCAAACACAGTGGTTAATGCCCCCCTCCCTTGCAGAAATGGACAAGATCCAAGGCCATATTTTGGGGGAAGGAAAAGACGGAACCTCACTCAGCCTCACCCAGGTTAGTTCTCTTGGCTACTTCAAAAAACAAGGAGTGTGAGAGGAATCCTGGGAACATAGGAGTTATGAGAACCTCTTCTCAGAATGGTAAGTTCCAAGACCACCTTCAACAGAGAAAAAATCGTGAATGTCTTAGTTCCTAAAGTAGAGGTCCCCAGTCATATTTTGCAGGTCAGAAATATCCAGTTCACCCATGGTCAACAGGGTAAGTTTCTAGGCTTCACTGGGTACTGGAGGAATGTTCAGACTCTGCCTCACTAGCTTCCAAGTATTTCCCCCATATGCATACCCTGTGTAACATCTTTGAGAGTCCAGTCAGTGGTCACAACAATCTCCCAGCATAAATAGTTATGCAAGCATTGATGTTTCCTCGAGGCTGTGTTCAGCTGCACACATCTGTGAATAAGAGATAGGAATGGTGCATTTTGATGACCATTTTTGAAGCACAGGATATGAGAGCCAATTTCAGATTTCTATTTTCTGTCCTATGATCTAAAAGGATAGAAAATGTGAGGTGTCATTGGTCGTGTATGTATTGTATGGATATGTTTAAAGCAAACTTAGTTAATAGGGGTATTTGCGAGGCACAGCCAGAAGAGAATCTCTGGTGGTTCAATAATTGCACAGATGGACCTGAAGTGTCCTAGTACAGAGAGTAGATGTATGAAACGCCCCTTTGACACAGGAGCTAGTTCTGAGAGCCCTTTCAATAGTCTTTGATTTCCCAGGACCCCCTTTGTAGAAACTGAAGTTCTAAAATCCATTTGGTGAATTGAGGTAGACAATAGGCCCAGATTCCTACTGGGAAGACAGGGAATGTTAGATTCTATTTTATGTAGAATGAGTGGTATAAGTCTCTTATGGTCTGACATCCCTTTAAGGAAAAATGATTCAAAGCTACTTGGTAGGATTAGGAATATTCCTTATAAGGCATAATACATGTTTTAGGCGACATTTGACCAATAGGGTCTAAGGCAATGTTAGCCCTAGGAGAGTTCTGACATTCTATTCAGTGTAGTGAGAAAAAAATGAGTTACCATGGGGAAATGTGGCCCCCATGTAAAAAAGGAAATCTCAAAGGCCCTCCTGAAAGAGGAGGGCAGACTCCTCTTGAGGCAGAATGTGAAATTGCCATATACACCTCTGTCAAAGGTAAAGGTCCCTGGTACCTTATAGAGTGGAGAATGTTTCCAGGCATGATCATAAGTTTCCAATTCTTATTCAGAGTTTGTATTTTCATAGTTTGTGTTCATTCAGAAGAGACATGGCAGCAACATATTTTTTTTTCTTCCAAAGGCTTTCAATGACTGTTGCTGGCTAGTATACTTCTTCGACTTTGTTCATCTATCCAGGTCTAGGCAGAATTAATGAAGTTATTACATTTCTATTGACTTGCCTAAAGGCAGATGGCACAGGTACTTTGCTCTGATTTGTAACTTGGACTATGGGACCTCAAACCAGAATGGACTAGGGTACATTGTTTACAGAAGGAGTCACTTTTGGAAATATGGCTGACCAGCTAGGTATAAAACTACTTTGAAGTATACATTCACATATATACTTCATATATTTGAATGACATTTTTGAGAAAGAGAACGTGTTGGGTGGATAAGGAAGAGAAGGAAGGTCACAGAATCCCTCAGACAAAAGTTTACCTTGGGAATTGGAAGATGTCAAAAATAACTTATCAAGTGCAAATGTCCTCATAGTCCAGAATACCCATGTGTTCTGAGACTTTGAGTTTTGCTTGCCAACAATCAGAGCAGTTTTCTTTCAAATTGTTTGGTAAACTCTAGCTCTATGTTCTCCATAAGCTGTACAGCAGCATCCCAGGCATAGGCACCAAAATGGAATTGATCCATTTCAAGTGACAGGCTTAAAATTAAAAATTAGATTAGGGTTCATATAATTACTGTCATGTCCCAGGACATCATTTCAGAGTGTTTGGCATCCCTTCTTTTATTTGAGCATGCCTGGCCATCCAGGTCTGAAGGGAAACTTTAGGACCTCCTAGAGGAATAGACCTCATGGTTCTATGGATAAAAGTGGATTTTCTGAGGTAAGCATAGTCAAGAGAAGTTGATTTAAAGTTTCCTTGAGGAAAAAAAAAAGAAAAAAAAAAGAACATTGGCTTGAGTTTTTCATGTCAGTGGCTTTTCTGTAGGCTCCATAAGCAGCAGAATTTGTATTAATCCCCGGTCAAATATAAGGGTGATTCTATTTTTCCCTAATTCAAAGATAAAATGAAAGATTCTTCCTTGACAGAGTATCTATGTCAAAGATTCTTCATTGAAACCTTTTTGAACCTAGAGTTTACCTTGAACTGAAGGAAAAGTCTCAGAAACATTAGGAAAAACATCTAAGGTTCAGTCCATAATATCAGCAAGCTCTGTGGGATTCCTCGACCTAAATGAATGTCCAAGCCTGCTTTGGACAAACTTGTATGATCTGAGGCTCCCTTTGCTTCAGTAGGAATATGTGATGCCTCCTTAATTAAAGGTAGGAGGAATGAGTAGCCCTGGGGAGAAAGGAGTTGCTGATATCCTTGTAACAGGAGAGATGATCGGAGTATAAAATTCCCCATAATATTTTGAGCAAAAATTAAATTGCTTACCTTAGCTCATGAGGTCCTAGCATGGCCACAACTTCTGACAGTTCTTCACAGCCTGGGGTATCCATATCCTTAGCTGAATTAGCAAGGCACCAAATATAGATACCATGATTCATGAAAAGCTTCGGATTGTATCCTCAGCATGATTGCCTCCTAAGAATTATGTTCAACCAACCAGAACTGAGTTATAATGATGATTTCACACAATGTCATGTGACTATACTCAAGGAAGTGGCATAAGGTTCCAGGATTGGCCTCCTCCTCTTGATTTCTGTGAACTTTGAGCAGAGGGAGCAATTCTCCTTGGTCAGAGGTAAAATATCCCATGGGTTCCTGAACGGAAGGGATTTTTATGATTGCCCATTGCATCAAAGGTGTACATTTTATGACCTTGATCATCACAGGAAGGAAAATACTATAGGTTTGGAAAGTAGAAAGTCCCTCAACCCTGTTGGACAGTAGGGGAGTTGCCCTGTTCACCTTCTGTAGAGGAGTTTGTTCCAGGCACTCCAGGCCTCCACATCTTCAGAGAACTCTAAAAAAATTCTTATCTCTTAGGACTCCATGAAGATTTGACAGCAATCTGAGGTTTCTTCTGACAAGTTGGTTCAAAGTCCCTGGATTTGTTGCCTATTAAACTTACAACAAAGCACACAGGTGTGGGTGTAGTGTACAGTTACCTTTCTGATGACCAGCTTAAAGAGAGCCTTGGATCCAGGCTGAGGTTTTTATACATTGGCCATGGGACTTGACTCTGGAGTTCTGTGAGGTTTGTTTTGTTTGTTTGTTTGTTTTTGGTGGTCAAAAGTGTATTCCCTAACCAATAAGGTCTGAGGGAGAAGCTCTTAGTTGAGTGGTAGACCTGATTCCACCATGAACAAAGACTGAAGCTCTTGTGTATTCTTGGTACCAAGGATTCAGCCTGAAGCACACTAGAGCTGAACCTGAATATTTGAGATAAACTTCTCACTCACAAGGTCAGTTCTATACCTTGCTTCATCAGAGAGGCATGTCTCAGACCCTTCCAGTGCAGAAGGAGGAAGAATAAAGCGTTTTACTCAAGGTCAGCTGACCCCTTTGGCATACACATAATGTCAGGGGATACTATGGTTAGAGGAAGCAAGGTTTAGGTGCTCTTCAAAAGATAAACCAACTGGGTGTCAGCCCCCTTGAAGTTATGGGATACTTTACATCGAGGGGGCCTGACGTGATGGAGTTGATATTTATGCTGGGGGTATAAATTATCCTGGGTCTAGAAGGGTACATCTGAGTCCCCATTGTAACTTCATCAATGCTATTGCATGCTGATAGTAAAAGAGCCAACTTTGTGGCTTTCTTAAAATGTTGTTGGGGTCTGTTGATAAGTCCTTTGCTTATCATGTCATATGTATCAGGGCATCTTCAGTTATTGAGGACCTATGTGACACCTTTGTTCTGAAGTGGTAATTCTGAGGGAAATTAACGAAATTCTGAGGTTTCTGGTTCTCATATGATAATGCTGCCTTCAATACTCGGGAGTTTCTAACATATTTGATTTCGGGGTTACATCTGAATCCCCCTTGAGTTATTGGTGTAAGTTGTGAGTCACATAGGTTCTATTTCATGTATGTGGGTATACTGTCATTGTCTTCAGACACACCATAAGGTGGCATCAGGTCCCATGACAGATGGTTGTGGTACAACAAGTGATTGCTGAGAATTGAACTCAGGACCTGTGGAAGAGAAGTCAGTGCTTTTAACTGCTGAGCCATCTCTCCAGCCCCAGCACATTGGTTCTAGACAGGTAAGATGAAGGTCACTTAGGCTATTGGGGATGATATGAGGATCCCTGGTTCAGAATGGGCATATCAGAAGTTCCCTTGGTCCATACAGTAGTTTAGAAGATCTGTGGTTCTTAAGCTGTAGGTCTGAAACTTACCAGAGAAGAATGCCTGGAGTGTTTTTGAATTCCTAATTTAGACAAAGTGTACCTGATGACTCCTTGAGCCACTGAGAGTGATTTAAGCTCCACTTCAAGAATGGGGGGACAGTGTGAGTCTTTTTGGTGCTGAAAGGATAATTCTGAGGTTTGTGTGTCAGAAACAGGACTTGGAGGACCCAGTGACAGAGTGATAATGTTGATGTATCCACAAACAATCTATAAAGGATGCCATCCTTTAGAGGCAGAAAGGTTCACACCATGTTGGGGAAAGTAGAAATGCCAAAGACTATTGTATCTGTACAAGATCAAGGGTCGATATGGAGAGGAGAGAAGGCCTGAATATTTCATGATTGAGATGTCCTGGGAACCTAGAACACGCAAATCATGCAGGCCATGCAACAGCTTAATCAATCTCCATTGTGCTAGGAGACATTTCCCAGCTAGTTCTCCTGATAATTCTGCTGCCTACTTCTAAAAATGGCAAGGCTTTCTCATTTTTGCTGGTCAGCTTAATGTCTATGTCTTGGGTTCATTAACGTGCTGGCTACTCTTAAGTTCTGAGACTTCAGGAACCCGGGTCCTGATCCTTGGACAGGGGTAATTAGGTCAGAGGATCAGAATAAGAAGCACTTGGTGCACCTTAGATCAAGGGAGTGGAATTTTCATGGACTAGATCAGATCTAGTAGGTAGGTCTAGGTCCTCAATGTTCAGAAGAATCACATAATACTCTCCATGAGGTGAAAATTATATAGCACATTCATCTGGATACAATTGTGATCTAATCTTAATCAGAAAGGGGATTCTTGTCCTGCTTTTAGTCACAGGGGCATAGATGAGGCTTCAATGTGCATCTGAGGCAGCTAGGAGTGGAAATTGTAAGTTTGATAGACAGTTGATGAAAAGAAAAAGTTCTAAATTCATGTTGTTCATAAGGGGCATAGAAAGGGAAAATATGAGAGCAGCTTCTGTATCAAAAAAGAACTGAAAATGCCAGAGTAAGAGAGAGTAGGGTCCAGGCCACCCTCTTGAGATGGACTGCCTTACAGGTTCCGTTTGGCAGGCTGGGAAGCTCTGGTGTGTCCCTGGGCAGAAGGAGGAAGTCAGAAGCAAGGAGTAAGTCGTAAGCCTCCTAGTGCATTTTCGATATCTCTTTTGTCATAAAAAGCACCGGTGAGGCCCAGTTTCTTAGATGGAGCATTTGAGGGGCCACCTATTTCAGCCTGAAGCATTCTGAGCCTTTCTGAAACAGGGATCACAAAGCCAGTGTCCCTTTGGTGAGAACTGGAAAGTCTGAGTCCACATTGGTCTGATTGAGAAGGTCCGACACCTCCTTTAGGGAAGAGGAAAGAACTACAACTCCCCTTTTGCAGTGCGATCCTGTTGAGATTGATTTTCAAATGATGTGTATATTTGTGGCCTCCTAGGACAGAATGGTCACAAAGGGGGAACCCAAATTTATATTGTAATGATGGGTCTCTCCGAGGACAGGAGAGAGCAGGTACCACATCCTCTGCTTGAGATATTGTATGTTTGTCATATCTTCGCATAACAGGGAATGTTCCAAAAGGGAATGTGGTACTCCCTTTTGGAGGTATGAATGCCCATAGGATAGGCACAAAAGCTATGGGCTCCCGTTTGGCACTTCTGGAAGTTTTCTCTCCCTCTTGGACATTAGGAATATGTTTTGAGTCCTCCTTAGTAGAAAAAGAATGGCTGATATCCTCTTGGGGTGATGATGAGTGTTGCACACCTCTATGGGGACTGTCTCCATCTGGAGATGAATCAATGCATTCTTGATCTGTAGAGGAAGCTTGCAGGGCTTTTTGGGTAACAAAGGCTTTCCTCTGTTTTCTCTTGGTAGAAGTAGCGTGTCTGGGAATCTCATGAGGAAGGTGGGATGCCTGAGGCTGTCTTCATGAGAAAGAGTGGTTCGCATGCACTCTTCTGTAAGGATGGAGGATGGCTTGTCAACCTTATGCTCTGAATTGGAAGCTTTGGTGTCCCATTGGTCTGAAGGGGCTTTTTCTGATGGGGTTTCAGTAGACTTAGATGGTCTGAGAATGCCTTGGCTTGGTAGGGGACTTCTGAGGCCCACCTCATGAGATGGTGAGCATCTGCAGGCTCCTTTAGCAGAATCAGATGTGGCGAAGTTTATGTTAGTCAAAGTTTTAAGCTTTACAACTCTTTCTTAAATTTGCAAACTCTTACCCAAATTTTGGAAGAATGGCAGTGTTTCCAACCCGCATGTTTTGAGCGCACATATTTCAGGCCCTCTTGATCTACAGAGGAAGGGCTTGGTCTTGTTTTCCTCAATTTAGAAGGTGTGGGGCAATCTCCTGGAGGAGGAGAATGACTGAGACCTTTTTTACAAAGAATACTAAATCTGAAACTCAATTGAGATGATTTTAAGGGGGAGATGCTCCTTTGAGGAGTAGAGGTAGGACTGGATTCCTTTTCTGCATACTTGGAAGATGTGAGGCTACTTACGGCAGAAGAGATACATTTTAAGGCATCAAGTTCTGAAAGGCAGTATCTGATATCCCTTTCAGGAATTGGGACATGTTTCAATATCCTTTGGTTAGATTTCAAATGTCTAGGGTTCTTTTTGAGATAAGAGAAATTTCTCCATCCATCTTCATGAGGAGGGGTAGGCATAATGTCCCCTTCTGCACAAAGGGACAGTCCCTGAAACTCTGTTGAAAAGGAAGTATCCACGGTTTCTTGGTGAGATGTCACAGGTTTTAGAGGCCCCTGGGCAGGTTGAGAAAGTTCTAGACTTTCCTGGGGAAATGCTGGTGTTCTCAGGATCCCTTGTTCAGATACTAAAGGGCCCAGAGCACCTTCATTGGGTTTCAAAAGACACAGAGACCCTAACACAGATGCCAAAGCTTCTGGAGTCCCTGGCACAGATTCTGAACTCTTAGAAATGGATTGTGTATATGTCAGAGGTTCTTCTGTCTCTGGACTAAGTGGTGAAGGAACTGGTAATTTGGGAGAATCTTGTGTGGCTGACAAAGATTCTATGACCTCTTGGGTGACAGATGGTATTTCTGTACTATTTTGCATACATGCCCATATTTCTAGTGTGTCCTGGGAAGAATCAGAAAGTCCAAGATCTTCAGGATTGGATGGTAAATATCCTAAAGCCTCCTTTTCCAACCAGTGTCCTGGAGGCTCTTGAGGTAACAAGGAAGTTTCTGTAAGCCCTTGGGAAGATATTGTTGTTTCTAGTACACCTTGGGCAGACATGGAAGGTCTCCAAGACATTAAGACAGAATGTTACTCTTTCAAATCCAATTGGACAGATGGAGAAGGTCCTGGACTCACTATGGTAGATGCTGAAATTTCCAAAGCTCGTGATGAAGCATTGGATATTCCTGGATTGCCATGTGTACAGGTACAACCTTCCAGGTTCCCCTATAAAGACAGCCAAGGGCCTCCAGCTTCTTGAACAGATAACGAATGTCCTGGATTCCCTTGAGCAGATAGGGACAATGTCAAAGGCTCTAGGGCAGATGATATACATCCTAGTGTTCCTCGATCAGATAAAGAAATTACCAAGGGTCCTTTGGAAGAATGCATAGATCCTGAAAGATCTGAAGTAGATGGATCTGTTTGTTGAACCCCTTGTAGAGAATTCAAAGACTCATTTGGTCCCTGGAATGAAGTTAAAGGTCCCTCTGTAGGTTTAGAGACTTCTAAAGGCTCTTCTGTGGAAAGGGAAGATCCAAAAGGCTTAGGGAAGTAAGTGAGGAACTAAGTTGGGCAGAAATTGCAAGTTCCAGAGGTGAGTCATTGGATATCACATGTCCTGGGGTAGCTGTTGAAAATTTTTGTGCTCCTCATGCAAATGATGAATATCCTAGAGCCCCCTGGGGAGGCAGCAATGTTTCTACAGAGCCTGTGTATTTGCTGAAATCATCAGAGATCCCTGGTCAGATCTCAAAATCCTTGCTGTATTTTGAGCAGGGTGGTTATATCCCTGACACACTGGTAAAGATGGTGAGTCTGCTACTGTGTAGTGTGTAGATGTGGAGTGAGTTCCTATACCTTGTGTATGTAAAGAAGGACTTGAAAACCTTTTGGAAGATGTAGAATGTTGGGTAGACCTTTGTGGACATGTGGACAGATGTATGGTCCCCTTGTGCAGAGACTGGGACTCACACCTCCTTGAGCAGAATCAGAAGATCCTGGAGTCCTTTTTTCTGAGGATGAAAGACCCAGAGGATTATGAGAACATTCATAGCATTGTGATGTATTCATCATTGCCTGGGCTGAGATAGAAAGTTTCAGAGGCCCCTGGGCAGATTGCAAAAGTGCTAGATACCCTTGACCAAATGGGGAAGTCTTTGCACCTCCTTGGTCAGAACAGGAATGTCTACCAGGTGTTGGCGATGATGGTGGCAATGTTCCTAGATTTGCTGAAGTAGACTGAGAAGATGCTACAGCCTGCCTCACTTGTGGAAAAAGGCCTAAAGCACTGTGTGACTCTTCATATTGTGCAAATATCCCTGTGGCATCTGTTGAATTTTCTCGATTTCTTTGTTTGGGGAAAAATGAACTTTGCATGAGCAAGGTTCCCTCTTGTGCCCTGGAAAATTTTTTGTGCTTTTGAAAAGATGACAAAGCTTCTAGAACCTCTGGAGTAGATACAAGATGCTCCTGAACACCCAGTACTGATGGTGTAGGATAAAAGGTTTCTTGAGATTTCTGGCTAGGTAGGAAAGTTCGAGTGTCCCTTGGGAAACCTGGGGATCTTTGTGCAAAATGATGGGCAGTTGGAGAAAATCCTACTTCTGTCTGACAAGAAGTTGGAGGATGCAAAGTATCTTGAGCAAATGAAACACTTTGTGTATTCCCCTGTTTAAAATTGGGCTTTTAGATACCCTTGGGAAAAACAGAAATGTCCGAAAGCCTCTTGGAAAGATGAAGAACCTAGGGTTCCTTGTGAAGATAAACAAATTCCCAGAGACATCTGCTCAGATGACACAGATTCTGGTCGCACCTGAGTATTTTGGGTAGACCCCAGATGTCCTGGAGTGGGAAGCAAAGCTCCCACAGTCTCTTTTGCAGACAGGGACTTTCCTACTGTGGCTTCTGCAGATAAAAAAATCCCCTCAGTGCCCTGAGCAGATGTGGAAGACCCTAGAGTTGTTTCTTTAGATTTAGTCACTTCTAGATGGCATTATTCAGTTGAACAAAGTCCTAGAGTTCCTTGCTCAGATCTCAAAGATGATGGTGACAACTGTAGTGATGTAGTAAGATCCAGGTGCAGTCCAGCACATCTGAAAGTGTCTGAAGTCCCTTGGGTAGATGGAGAACATTCATTTGTTTCTGAAACTGTTGGGGAAGGAGTTGAATGCAGTAGAGCCCCTTCAGCATATCCAGAATATGGGTCATTGCCTGGGCTGAGCTTGAAAGTGTCAGAGGCCCCTGGGCTGACTGCAAATGTGCTAGGGTCCCAGGACCAGATGGGAATGTTTCTGCACCTCCTTGAGTAAAAGATGAATGTGTACCAGGTTCTCGAGGTGATGGTGGCAAAGGTCCTAGAGTAGACAAAGCAGATGTAGAAGATTCTGTATTCTCCCTCACTAGAGGCAAAGGGCCTGAGGTAGTCTCTGTGTGATTACATTGCCCCAAGCCCAATAACCCTGAGGAATCTGCCGAAGGTTCTATTTTCCTTCGGGTGGATGACAAAGAACTTAGCACAGACAAAGTCCCCTCTGCAGCTGTGGAAAAGTCCTTACACTTTTGAGAGGTTAGCACATATCCTTGAGAGTCTTTACTACATAGAGGATGCTCCTGAGAACCTAGTACAGATGGTGAATGTGTTACATATGCTGGTGAATATGGAATGGATTTTTGAGATTTCTGGCTAGGTAGTAATGTCCCAAAGTCCCTTGAGGAAAGTTGGGATCTTTGTCTAGAATGTTCAGAAGGGGGAGAAAATCTCATACCTTTCTGGCAATAAGTTGGATGTTGCACAGTCTTAGGAGAAAATGGCACAGTTTTTACACTCCCTTGCTTAGTTGTGGGCAGTTTTAGAGACCCTTGGTCAGAAAGGGAATTTCCAGAAGCCTCTGTGGAAGATGAAGAGCTTAGAGTTCCTGGTAAAGAGGAAGAAATTCCCAGAGGCTTCTGATCAGATGGAAAAGACTCTGAGACCACCCGAGTGATTTGGGTGGACCCTAAAGGTCCTGGAGTGGGAGGCAAAGTTCCCACTGTCTACCTTGCAGACATGGACTTTCCTGCTTTGGCTTGTGCCAATAAGGAATGACCGCTAGTGCCCTGAGCAGATGCATAAAACCCTACAGTTGTTTCCTTAGATTTAGTCCCTTCAGGTATGCAAGGTCCCAGAGATCCTTGCTCAGATCTCAAAGATGATGGTGACACCTGTAATAATGTAGTATGATCCAGGTGCAGTTCAGCACATCTGGAAGTGTCTGAAGTCCCTCAGGTAGAAGGAGAATATTCATTTGTTTCTGAAACTGCTGGGGAAGGAGCTGAATGCAGTAGAGCCCCTTCAGCAGATCCAGAGATATGAGTCATTGCCTGGGCTGAGATGGAATGTGTCAGAGGCCCCTGGGATGATTGCAAATGTGCTAGGTTCCCGGGACTAGATGGGAATGTTTCTGCACCTCCTTGAGTAAAAGATGAATGTGTACCAGGTTCTCGAGGTGATGGTGGCAAAGGTCCAAGAGTAGGAAAAGAATATGTAGAAGATTCAGTATTCTCCCTCACTAGAGGCAAAGGGCCCGAGGTAGTATCTGTGTGATTACATTGCCCCAAGCCCAATATCCCTGAGGAATCTGCCGAAGGTTCTATTTTCCTTCGGGTGGATGACAAAGAACTTAGCACAGACAAAGTCCCCTCTGCAGCTGTGGAAAAATCCTTACACTTTTGAGAGGATAGCACATATCCTTGAGAGTTTTTACTAGATAGAGAATGCTCCTGAGATCCTAGTACAGATGGTGAGTGTTTCCCATCTGCTGGTGAAAATGAAAAGGATTTTTGAGATTTCTGGCTAGGTAGTAACGGCCCAATATCCCTTGAGGAAGCTGGGGATCTTTGTCCAGAAGGTTCAGAAAGGGGAGAAAATCTCATACATTTCTGGCAATAAGTTGGATGTTGCACAGTCTTTGGAGAAGACGGCACAGTTTGTACACTCCCTTGCCTAGTTGTGGACAGATTTAAAGACGTTTGGTCAGAAAGGCAATGTCCAGAAGGCTCTATGGAAGAAGAAGAGCCTAGAGTTCCTGGTGAAGAGGAAGAAATTCCCAGAGGCTTCTGATCAGATCTGAGTGATTTGCGTGGACCCTAAAGGTCCTGGAGTGGGAGGCAAAGTTCCCACAGACTGCTTTGCAGACATTGGCTTTCCTACAGTGGCTTGTGCAGATAAGTAATGCCCCCTAGTACCCTGAGCAGATGCAGAAAACCCTACAGTTGTTTCCTTAGATTTAGTTGCTTTAGATGAGAAAGGTCCCACAGTTCCTTGCTCAGATCTCAAAGATGATGGGGACACCTCTAGTGATGTAGTAAGATTCAGGTGCAATCCAGCATATCTTTGAGTGTCTGAAGTCCCTTGGGTAGATGGAGCAAAAAATACAGCAACTCATTCATCATCTTTACTTTGTGCTTGCAGGCTGGTTGCAATTATCTTGTAAGCATTAAAAATCAGTCTAACATACTGCCTATGTTCCATAGGGTTTCATTGATGTGAGGAGACATCATGACTCAGGCAACTCTTATAAGGAAAATTTAAATGAGGTTGTCTTACAGTTTCAGAGGGTCAGTACATTATTATCTTGGTAGGAAGCATGGCAGCACCCCGGTAGAGGAGGTCCTGGAGAAGGAACTAAGTGGTCTATATCTTAGTCTGAAGGCTACCAGAAGGAAGCTTGTGGCCACAGGTAGCAAGGAAGAGGATTGATTTTTGTCTCTGAGCAGAGATTGAGCACTACACAAAAGCAAGCCTACACAATGATACACTTCCTCTAACAAGCCAACACCTTGTAATAATGCCACATACTATGGGCAAAAGATATTCTAATCAACACATTGCGTCATAGGACATAAAGAAAGATACTGCATGATTGCATTCCTCTAGTCACAGGTGCGACATACCTACAAGCTTATATGAACACACACACACACACACACACACACACACACACACACACACCCCAATCGGATATGCACGTGCATACATATATATTTGTCTATTTATTTACTTACTTACTTACTTACTTACTTACTTACTTACTTACTTACTTACTTACTTACTTTGTTTTAAATTTGTTGGGTAAGAACTTTCTACATACACATAAATGAGTTTTAGCAAATTCATCCCTATCTTCTCCTCCTTGAATTGTTACCCATTTCTCCTGTATCACTTTTATCCTTAATTACATTTTCATTTTTATATAGACGGCTGTGTAGTGCCATGCCCTGAGCAATCGCGTGCATGCCGCAAGCAATCACTGAGAAGAGCCGTGCATGCCATGAGCAATCGCCATTATAAGATGGTGCTGGCCTCCCCTGTGCCTAACTAGTAAACAAGCCTTGTACCCAGGTGCAAGAGTGAACTCACTCCTAGTCACTGCCCATTCTCGGGGCATAATAGTGGGGTGATGGGCAAGCAACGAATCAGGAGCTGTCACGTCACATCAGGTGCTGAAACGTCATGCTGTTGGCGCCATTTTCCCGGATCATGGTCTTCCTGATAAGTAAGCAATAAATCTTTTGCCACAGAAGATTCCGGTTTGTTACTTCTTTCTTGCCGGCCGAGTGGGATGCAATAAGTGGCACCGAGGAACCCGGGAACTTTATACCATCACACCAGTGCAAGGAAGATCCCTTGTTCGCGGGGCGGAATCAGAACTGCGGGATGAAAGGCTCTGTAAGGTACATACAGTTTTGAAATTTCTCCAGAGTTAGACACCCTTTTGATTGTTTGCACAGCGATTGCACTTTTCCTTTCAGTTTCGTTTTTCTTCCACTGCTTCCACTGCTGACTGGTTCTTAGTCACGGTCAGGCCTGGATAGCGCCTGGACAGCGACCAGTTTCAGTCACGGTCAGGACTGGACAGTGCCTGGACAGCGTCCATTTTCAGTCACAGTCAGGCCTGTACAGCGGCAGTATGAGAATCTCGCATTCTATAATAGTGGCCTTACACTCGGTCCTGAAGCAGTGTGGCCTAAAATGTGCCATTAATACCTTAGAGGGATTTGTCAGGGAGATAGACCATGTGGCACCATGGTATGCTTGCTTAGGGTCATTTAGGCCTTTTCATGGGCCTTGATCCCGAGGAAAAGATATAAAAAGAGAAGAATGACTTGGGAGAGATTAGAAAAGGGATGGAAAGGGAGAGAAGAAGGGAGATCCAGATGGAGAGGCACATAAGGAAAGGAGCCTCTACCTGCCACTAGATGAGTTTAAGCAGCTAGCTCTTAGTAGCTCAGAATCTGATGAAGGGCTTAGCTCCTCTGAAGAAACGGACTTGGAGGAGGAAGCAGTTCATTATAAGGGAGAAAGGTACCTGCAAGATAAAATGCAAGCTACTCAGTACAGAAAAAGTCCAACAACGACTGGTGAAAGCCAGCTTGCTGCTCGGCCTCGGGATTGTTGGCTTCAGTGTCCTAGTGAACCTCTGCCTTATGTGCATAGGTAGTTGTCAATTTTTGCCTACACCTCATGTAGGGGTAAACCCTCGAGGCATCAGGCCATTACAAGTCTGGCAAATGGATGACACTCATATTTCCTCCTTTGGGAGAAATCAGTACTTACATGTTTCCTTTGACACCTGCAATGCTGTAATGTTTGCCACACCTTTAACAGGGGAAAAAGCCTCTCATGTTATACAGCACTGCCTAGAAGTGTGGAGTGCTGGGGCAAGGCCACAATTCTTAAAACGGTTAATGGAGTAGCATATACTTCTACTAAATTTCAACAATTTTGTCATTAAATGGATGTCACTCACTTGACTGGCCTTCCTTATAATCCTCAAGGACAAGGCATTGTGGAATGTGCCCACCACACACTCAAGTCTTATCTTATAAAACAAAAAGGGGGAGTTGATGAGACTCTGCCCTCAGTGCCAAGAGTAGCAGTATCTATGTCACTCTTTACACTTAATTTTTTGAATCTTGATGAGCAGGGACGTTCTGCAGCTGAGAGACATAGCTCAGACCCTGATAGACCAAAAGAAATGGTCAAACGGAAGGATGTTTTAACTAGTCTCTGGAAAGGCCCGGATCCTATCTTAATCAGATCCCGGGGAGCTGTTTGTGTTTTTCCACAGAGTGAAGACAACCCATTTTTGCTGCCGGATTGACTCACCAGCAGGATATTCATCAAGGATGGTGCAAAAATGCTGACCTCCTGAGGACTGTTCCTGATCCTGACAATGCTGAACTTGTCTCAGGTTCCTAGTATAATGGGTGAACAGATATGTGCTATTCTCTCGACTTTCCCTAAACCAATGTCAGTTCGCCATGATACTATAGTTTTTCCAAAATTCTTTACTACTAATAAAACAGTAGATTTGCCATATTTACCCTATGATCCAAATCGTTATTATCATTAGGAGAAAATCACTCCTTACTAGAACAGGGTTTTTTATGTTTTCAAATTAATGGACAAGGACATTGTATCAACCTCCCAGCCTGAGCTTTAGGGAGGTTTAATGAGCACCGAGGAGGTTGGGTGAGCACAACCCAAGATACTTCTAATGTAGATATAACCTTTACAAATCGGACCTTTTGGCAGGATGCAATTTGGGTTAATGGTACATTTGTACCACCTAACTTTTCAGACAAAGAACGTCCCCACCAACCAAAAATAGCCCCTCATTGTGTCTTGGAAGATGAAGGTCTGATCCTGCCTTGGTCTGATTGTCAATCCTCCATCACTTGTTGGGCAGATCAGAGTAAAACTTTTTCCTTTTCTTAAAACATGACAGATGACCCAAAGAATGAATTTTTTATGAAAAAGAGATTTTTCATTCAGGACTTTAGAATGCATTCCTTTCACAAGTGGGTGCTTTGAGGAGTCAATGGCAATTGTACAGATTTCAATCCTTTGATTTTTATCCAGGGAGGAGCAGTTGTAAAGGCTTCTTTTACTGGCATCTCAAGATTTGCTCAGCATTGGGGAATACATGATGCCTCCCAGGACTCTTATGGACATACTAGTATCAGAGTAGAGATCACTGGGTTCAATAAAACTTTGGTAAACCAGATTAATTATACATCTCCCCCAGTCTGTGTTTACCCCCCTTTCTTGTTTATATTCTTTCACGTGATTCATTTGAAGTCTGTTCCAATGATTCTTGATGGATTTCTCAATGTTGGCATGTAACAATAAACACCCATGCCATGGTGCCACGGATCCCACGTTGGGTCCCTGTTCTGATGGAAACACCCTCCACCTTGAAAGTAAATTGGAGAAATGCCCTAAAGATACATGAAGTACACACTAGATTAGTTGAAAAGTGGAAAATTAGCTGATAAGAGCAACTGTTGTTTGGGCAGTGGTGCTTTATGTCTTTAATCCTATCACTTGGTTGGCAGAGGCCAAGAATGTCTGAGTCTGAGACCAGCTTGGTATACAGAGTGTGTTCCAAGACAGCCAGGTCTACACAGAGAAACCCTCTCTCAAAAAACAAACAAACAAACAAACAAACAAACAAACAAACAAAAAGCACCTGTTCTATGAAGAGGACCTGGCACAATGCACCCACATAGTGGCTTACAATTTATGCACAGCTACAGTTTTAGAGAATCAGTGCTCTCTTTTAGCCTCTGTAGGCTATAGAGGCATAAGTGAGAGAGAGGGCATGAGCAGACTAGCACAGAAGTGAGAGAGGGCATAGCACATAGGTGAGAGAGAGGTCCTGAGCACTCTAGCACATAAGGGAGAAAAAGGGGCTGGGCATCCAAGCACAGAAGTGAGGGAGAGAGGGCCTGCACATCCTAGCACACTCTTGTAATCAAGCTCAGTACTAGGAAGGTTGAGGTGGGAGTTTACCAGGGATTGTAGGGAATCTGGATGTTCTCTTCTGATCTATTAGGACAGCATGGACTGTTCTGTTGTGGGTATGTACATACAGAAAGTACACACATTTTAATTTTTATGCACATAAATAAATAACAAAAATTATTACAGTTGAAATTAGCAGTGTCATTTCCAGTACTTTCATGTTACACATTTGTTCATGTTTTTTCAATTCTGCAAATGCTTATCAACCTAGAAACTGGAAATCATTTGTCTTAAAGATGGTAGCTCATTTCCACCTCCTGAGACCTCCCTTCTAATCAATGGGGCCTGGTACTCCATGACAGCATACACAGGGTATATTCAGCCAAAGGGTGAAATCCCTGGATGAGACCTGTTTTCTCCATCTGGCATCACAAAGGGTCCTCAGAGACATGTGGGTCTCTCCTGATAACGTTTTATTTATTTGTTTGTTTGTTTGTTTGATTTTGATTTGTTTTTTATTTTTGTTATTGTTTTGTTTTTTATTTGTTTTATTTTTGTTTTGTTTTTTGTTTTTGTTTTTGTTTTTGTTTGTTTGTTTGTTTGTTTGTTTTTCCCATTGAGCAGACAAGCAAGGAAAGGTGCGGTTGTGAAGGAGTTCACTTCTGAATGACCTGGAAGAGATAACCAGCTCTGATCAGGGTTATTGGACTGTTAAAGGATGTGTGACTGGAGGGAAATCTCAGTCGCAAGAGGCCACTATGTGAGGAAAAACCTCCCGATCTGCATTTCCTACGGCTTCTGAGGGTTAAATGAAGGAGGAAGATCATATTTATTTATTTTTCCTTTTTTTTTTTAACTAAGAAGACATTATAGTTTTTAAGAGAAGAATGGCTCTTAAGAAAATAATGGTGATTCCAAAGGAAGATTACTTATTACTTTTGGACTTTGATGATGAAGAAGATGACATAAATATTTCGGAGGAGTCTCTTTCTGAAGGTTACTGCATATTCAGTGTTGGGTATTAATTGTGTGTTGTGCAGTTCACTAGACTTTTACCTAGTCACCTGAAATGGAAGAAATCCTTTCTCAGAGATTTTATATAGTTCATTTGAAATTTTACCTATCTATCTATATCTATATATTCCTATACCCGAGTTTTAGCAACACATATAACTACTCTTGACATCGTAGTCAGAATATGTTGATAAAAAATAACTTGTTATGATTTTGCCACTGGAAAATACCTGAACATTGTTCCAATAATATGTTTGCAAAACTTGAATTTATTTCAAGAACATTACAAATAATTTATTTCATTCTTTTTTTTATTATTTATTTTCTTTTTTTCTTTTTTTTACATTTCAAATGTTATTCCCTTTTCTGTTTTCCCCTCCAAAAATCCCAGTCCTCTCCCCTCTATCCCTGCTTTCCAACACACCTACTCCCAATTCCTGGCCCAGGCATTCCCAAAACTTGGTCATAGTAACTTTACAAGAACAAGTGTCTCTCCTCCCATTGATGACATACTAGTCCATCCTCTGCTACATATGCAGCTGTAGGCATAAGTCACAACTTATGTTTACTTTGATTGGAGATTTAATCTCAGGGAACTCTGGGAGTACTTGTTAGTTGTTTTTCCTCATAGAATGTTCCTTGTGTACTTTCTCTAGCTCCATAATTAGGGACCCTGTGCTCAGACCAATGGATTTCTTTGAGCATCCACTTCTGTATTTGTCAGGAAATGGCAGATCGTCTCAGGAGACAACTATATCAGTCTTCTGTCCCTAAGCTCTTGTTTGGCTGTTCAACAGTATCTGGGTTTGGTGGTTGTTTATGGTATGGATCACAGAATGAAGCAGTGTCTGGATTCCTTCAGTCTTAGTTCCAAACTTTTTCTCTGTAACTCTTTCCATGGATCTTTTGTTCCCAATTCTAAGAAGGAACAACATATCCACACTTTGGTCTTCCTTCATGTTGAGTTTCATGGGTTTTGCAAATTTTACCTTGTTTTTTTCTGAGCTTCAAGGATAATATCCACTTATCAGTGAGTATATATCATGTGCTTTCTTTTGTGATTGAGTTATCTCACTTAGGAACATATCATCCAGATCCATCCATTTGTCTAAGAATTTCATGAATTCATTGATTTTAATAGTGATGTAGTATTTCATTATGTAAATGTACTATATTTTCTGTATTCATTCCTCTGAAGACAGGCATCAGGTTTATTTTCAGCTTCTTGGTATTATAAATAAGGATGCTATGAACATAGTGATGCATGTATCCTTATTACATGTTGGATATATGCCAAGGAGGACTATTGCTGGATCTTCAGTAGAACTATTACCACTTTTCCGAGGAAACCCCATCTGCTTTCCAGAGTGGTAGTACCAACTTGCAATTCCACAAGCAATGGAGGAGTGTTCCTACTTCATCACATACCCACCAGCAACTATTGTCATCTGAGTTTTAGATCTTAGCCATTCTGACTCTGTGAGGTGGAATCTTAGGGTTATTTTGACTTTCTGTTCCCTGATGATTAAGGATTTTGAACATTTATGAGGTGCTTCTCAGCCATTCAGTGTTTCTTAATTTAGAATTCTTTGTTTAGAACCGTCCCCATTTTTTAAAATAGTGTTATCTGATTTTCTGGAATCCAGCTTCTTGAGTTCTTTGTATATATTGAATATTAGTCCCTTATCTGATTTAGCATTGATAAAGACTTTTTCCCCGATTTGTTCTAATGATAGTGCCCCTTGCCTTACAGAAGTTTTGCAATTTTTGAGGTCCCATTTGTCTATTTTTAATCTTATAATAACAGCCATTGCTGTTTTGTTCAGGAATATTCCCCATTTAACCTTGTCTTCGAGGCTCTTCCACACTTTCTCCTCTATAAATTTCAGTGTCTCTGGTTTTATGTGCAGTTCCTTGATCCAATTAGACTTGAGCATTGTACAAGGAGATGAGAACAGATCAATTTGCTTTCCTCAATATGCTAACTGCCAGTTGAGCCAGCACCATTTTTTGAAAATGCCATTTTCTTTCCACTGGGTGGTTTTATCTCCTTTGTAAAAGATCAAGTGACCACATGAGTTTGGGTTCATTTCTCTGTCTTCAGTTCTGTTCCATTTATCTACCTGTCTAACACTATTCCTGTACCATGAAGTTTTTATCATAATTGCTCTGTAGTACAGCTTGAGGTCAGGCATGGTGATTACAAAAGACATTCTTCTATTGTTGAGTATAGTTTTGGATATAGTAGGTTTTTTTTTTCAAGATGAATTTGCAAATTGCCCTTTCTAACTCAGTGAAGAAATGAGTTGGAGTTTTGATGGTGATTGCAATGCATATCAGATTGCTTTTTGAAAGATAGCCATTTTTACTATATTAATCCTGCCAAATCATTAGCATGGGAGATTTTACCATCTTCAGAGATCTTCTTTGATTTCTTTCTTGAAGAATCATGAAGTGTTTATCATACATATATTTCACTTTCTCAGAGTCACACCAAGGAATTTTATATTATTTGTGACTACTATGAAGCACGTTTTTTCCTAATTTCTTTCTCATACTATGTGTCTTTTCTGCAGAGAAATTCCACTGTTATGTTTAAATTTATTCTAAATTCAGCTCCTAAGCTGAAAATGTGTATCAGGATTAGGTTTTCTCTGTTGTAATTTTTGGGGTCATAGATACATGCTATCATATCTTCTGGAAATAGAGAAATTTTGACTTCTTCCTTTCCAATTTGTATTCATCTGTTTTCGTTTTGTTTTGTTTTGTTTTGTTTTTTGTTGTTGTTGTTTTGTTTTGTTTTGTTTTGTTTTTTTGTGTAATTACTCTGGCTAGTATTTCAAGTACTCTATTAAATAGGTAGGGAGAAAGTGGGCAGCCTTGTCCAGTCCCAGATTTTAGTGGGATTCCTTCTGGTTTCTGACCATTTAGATTAAAGTTAAATCCTGGGCCTTCTTTTCTTTTCTTTTCTTTTCTTTTCTTTTCTTTTCTTTTCTTTTCTTTTCTTTTCTTTTCTTTTCTTTTCTTTTCTTTCCTTTTCTTCTCCTTCTTTTTATTTTTTTTTAGGTGTATGCCTTGAATTCCTGGTCTTTCCTGGACTTATTATGAATGGCCATTGTATTTATCCAACTATTTGCTCAGCATCTAATCGAATAATCATGGGGTTTTTGTACTTGAGTTTTTTTGTTTTGTTTTTGTTTTTGTTTTTTTTTCTATAATGGATTTAATTGATGGATTTTCGATATTAAACTCTCCCTGAATCATAAGAAGGAGGCCAACTAGGTCATGATGGTTTATCCTTTTGATGTATTCTCAGACGCGTTTTGAAAGGATTTTATTTAGTATTTTTGCATCGATATTCATAATGGAAATTGGAATAATTTTTCCTTTCTTCATTAGGTTTTGTATAGTTGTAATCTTGCTTCATAGAACATATTAAATAGTGTTCCTTCTCTTTTAATTTTGCATAATAGTTTGAGGAGTATTGGTATTAGGTCTCCATGAATATCTGATAGAATTCTGAACTAAACCCATCAGACCCTGGGCTTATTTTTGGTTGGGAGACTATTAACGATTGCTTCTAATTCTTTAGGGGTGTTATGACCCACACTACAGTCTTGCCAGAAAGAATGCCCACAGGACACTCGGATCCTTCTGCAGTAAAGCTTTAAGGCATCTCGAGAGATAGATGATCAGCTTCAGGACAGGAGACCCAGAGAGCAGAAAACCCCTCCCTTATATAGGCTGTGAAGACAGAAGTATGGTTGGAGACGTGCACCACCGGAATTGTCTGCCCACCATCAGACTGATGATGCCATTGGAGAGACAGGGCTCAGGTAATGGAAAGATACCCCGATGCCTGTGCACACTCACCACGAGCAATAGTGACAATGGTGTTGTGAGCACCATCTTGTAATGGTGGCCGTGAGGACGGCTCCTCACATCTCACCCTTTTTTTTATGTTAGAAGCAACAGGCCACACAGTATGGAGAGTGGAGATAGAGGTCAAATTCCGAGTGTGCAAGCATAGGGGCCTTACACAAAACCTCCTCCCAGGCTCGTCACCCAGAGGGGTCTTGGTCAGCTCCCCTGTCGTTTTTCCTGGGGGAAGGACACTAGGAAACTCAACCTTCTTGAAAGATGACATATCTCCCAGAAAGAAGCTCAAATTAGACCACAACGCCATTCCAGTGCAGTGCTTAGCCCCAAAACTCTCCTGGGCTGTTAAAGCACACCCGCTCCAACCCATGCAGCAAGACTCGCCTCAGGGTTTTGTGGAGCTGGATGTCCAGCAACCTTATTGCTTGAGCATCATCGATATTCATATATTGGGGGAAACACCCTGCTCCAAAGCAACAAGTGCCTGGGTTACTACCATCCTGTCCCTCCTTGTTTGGGATTTAAGTTTGCAGATCATCCATAGTAGGAGCAATACTCCACTGTACACAGCCACTCCAAACAAACCACCCCCACCCATTGCTTGAAGTAGGAGAATGCTGCAGAAATCCAGGTAGAAAATCCTTCCATCAATGACAGGTCAAGACATGTTGAATCGACTTATAAGATGGTGATCCTCAGCTCCCGGAGTGTCTGTTCAAATTCTATGGTCCAATTCTGTAACAGATAACAAGACAAAGCCTTTTACAGGTTAGCTGCTCTTGTAAAATTCTGAAATTGTAGTAAGGTGATACAGACGCTAGGCAGCTTATGTTTGCAACCCAGCTGAGGCATTTGCCAAAGAATATACACCTGCTCTTGGACCAGATCGATCCGTTGGTTTACCAACATGAGGCCTCTCTGTATCTGGGAGTTGGCCATGGTCTGGCTGTTCAGGGCCAATGTCACTCTTGCCGAAAGGTCATTTTATAGTTTGCGTTGTCTGAACCGTAGCAGACAAGGCAAGGGCCGAAACAGTGACAGAGGCAGCTATTGCTGCTATTGCTACCAAGCCAACTATAATAGCAGAGATTCCAAAATCTCTCTTTTCTCTAAATAAGCTTAAATTCTAGAGGCTTCCACAGGAACTGGAACAAATCTAGGCACATGAGTAACCAAAGCAAAGGGATACTTAGTAGCATCCCAACACAGGGTATAGAAACTTTAATTAAGCAAGCAATCTAACTCTAATTGATTATTATTTAAACTTTTATTACTTACCACCCACAGAAAGGGGCCAAACACAAACCGGGGTGACAGTATAATTCACCCTTTTAAATGCTTTATATTTAGTATTAGAGGAGGAGTGATCGAATGACCCCAAACCAGCACTCAAAGTGCCCTACCACTCAAAACCCATTTGGCCCTTTTCACTATATCCACCTTCAATCATGGCCATAGGTGAAAGATCGGTACAGCTCTCTTTAACCCCACAAAGTAACCATTGATCAAAAGGGTTAGCATCTGCCCGATCAGGATCCATGAAGTTAAAATCATGTCCAGCAAGGATTTCATTAATCTCTACACTTACATGTGGGGAAAAGGAAAAAAAAATCCTTCAACCACCCAAAGGGTTTTTCTAGCCTGGCACCCAGTCCAAGGAAGCATGGAGTCCTCCGAGGATCTTCCTTTACAAAAGGTTGCCATTCTGGGTTGCTGGGGCAGTGCTTTCCTGGATTTATGACTAGGCCTCCAGCCTTGGATTATCAAGGCATTGGCTATTATTTCAGAGTGGGTTCCCCAAGCAGCTGCTTTCAACCAGGCCACTGATTGATTTTATAAGGATATACACTGGCGTTGGTCTTTCAATTCAGAGATCATTACAAAGCACAGGCTTCCTTTGAGGGAGAAGTTCTGTTTTCCATCAGAACCTGAATTTGTCCATCTAATGGTAAAAAGGCAAGTCCCAGCTCCCTATCAGTAGTAAAGAAATGTGGAAAAACTTGTGCACTGTGCATGACAGGCATGAACAGAATGCTAGACATAATACCCCAACACAATTCCCCCGATATACTAGGAACCATGATCTCCAGTAGAAGGGTCATTATCCATCGTTGTTTCCAGAATTCCCTCTTTTGTCCACATCTTCTGAAGGGGAGATCCTTCAGATGAGGCATTCTGGAACCCAAAGGGGATTGTCTTCTTCCAGTGGAAAGACACAAATAACTCCTTTGGATCTTATTAAAATAGGATGCAGGCCTCTACATTTTCCAGTTAAGACAACTTTCCATTTCATAATTTCTCTAGATCTGTTTGGTTCTGAACAGTGATGATCAGCTGTAGTGTGGCCTTGCTCATCAATATTCAAAAAATTAAGAGTAAAGAGTACCATGGAGATGTCCACTCTCAGTGTTAAGGGTAAGAGCCTCATCGACTCACCCTTTCTTTTTGATAAGGTAAGTTTTAACAGTGTGGTGGGAACGTTCCACAATGTCTTGTCCCTGTATGGCAAACCAGTTAAATAAGTTACATTCCTCTGTAGACAGAATTGTTGAAAATTTTGAGAGGTGTAGGCCAGTCCATTATCTGTTCTAAGAAATTTGGGTTGTCCCCAAGCACTCCAAGCTTCAAGGCAAAGTTGAATTACATGTGTGGCTTTTTCTTAGTAGAGGATCAGTTTTACTGCCCTCTTTTCTCTCTCCCCTTCCTTCTGAATCCCTGGGAGGGCCCTTTTTCTTAGACATGTCTTTCTTTTTTCAAGCTCCCATTCTCTCATTCTGTTAGGTTTCTGACATACTGTCCTGAACCTCTTCTAGTATTCCCTGTCCCTCCACATTGGCTGTTTGGCAGGTTTCATCCTCTAGACAGTTTTATATTAGCTTGCAAATGCCTTGGTGCCCAGGCGTAAGTCTCCCTCTTTATGCTTAAGGTCAAGGTCACTTCCTAGCTTACTACATAAGGCTACAGTTAGAGACCCCGAACAAGAATACCAGGGAGAAATGCGATCCACTTCCTTAACAAAGTTCTGCAGCGTACTGGAGGCAACCTGCCTGTAATGCAGTGATCACTGACTTTGAGGAGGCCATGATAGAGTGAGTCCCTGCTCTTGATCTACACCCCATTTATAGTACTCCTTAAGCAAAGCGAAAGTAAACACAGTGCTCTGCTACCTTATCTACGGAAGGCTTAGAAGATACCTCAGTGTTGCCACTTATCTACGTCGGACTGACAAAACCTCATTTTTCAGCACCAGCCTCGATGGACAGAATAAGAAACAGAATGAGGGCCAGGGCAACCAAGACTAGAGCTTCTACTGCCCCTTCCTAGGGTGCATCTAGATTAAGACCGAAATCAATAGGGATAAGAGGGTCACGATGAGACATACCACTCCAAACTTACCTTTTCCCTGCAGTTTTGAATCCACCCCATCTCCAGGGGTTCTCCTCAATGCCAGCGATGTTGATCCTGGGTTTATGGCACCGGATGACCTGCGCTACCATCTCGCCAGCAAGAACACATGCAGGACACTCAGATCTTTCTGCAGTAAAGCTTTAATACATCTCCAGAGATAGATGAACAGCTTCAAGACAGGAGACCCAGAGAGCAGAAAACCCCTCCCTTATATAGGTTGCAAAGTATGGTTAGAAATACGGTTGGAGACGTGAATCACCGGAATTGTCTGCCCACCATCAGCCTGATGACGCCATTGGAGAGGCAGGGCTCAGGTAATGGAAAGATACCCTGACGCCTGAGCGTACTCACCATGAGCAATGGTGACAATGGTGTTGTCAGTGCCATCTTGTATTGGTGACCGTGAGGGCGGCTCCTCACAGTGGTAGAAGTAATTACAGGGTTTCTCTGATCCTGATTTGAATTTGGTACCTGATATCTGTCTAAATAAGTGTCCATTTTATCCAGATTTTCAAGTTTTGTTGAGTACAGCCTTGAATAGTAGGATCTGATGATATTTAAAATTTACTAAATTTCTGGTGTTATTTCTCCCTTTTCATTTCTGATTTTGCTAAATTGGATACTGTTCTTGTGTTCTGTATTTAGTCTGTCTAATGGTTTATCTATCTTGTTGATTTTCTCAAAGAACAAGCTCCCAGTTTGTTTGATTATTTTTGTATTGTTCCTTTGTTTCCACTTGGATGATTTTAGCACTGAGTTTGATTATTTCCTGACTTCAACTCCTTTTGGGTGAATTTGCTTCCTTTTGTTCTATAGTGTTAAGGTGTGATGTCAACCTACTACTATATCCTCTCTCCGGTTTTTTTAGAGGCATTCAGAGAGAGCTATGAGTGTCCCTCTTAGGGCTATTTTCATTGTGTTCCATAACTTGCAGTATGTTGTAGCTACATTTTCATTAAACTCTGAAAAGTCTTTAATTTAGTTCTATATTTCTTCCTTGACTGTTTTGTCACTGACTAGATTGTTGTACACATTCCACGTGTATGTGGGTTTTCAATTATTTATATTATTGTTGAAGTTAGTCTGTGGTGATCTGATAGGAAGCAGGAAATTATTTCAATAATTTTATATCTGTTGAGGCATGTGGTGTGACTGAGTGTATGGTCAATTTTGGAGAAGGCATCGTGAAGTCTTGAGAAGAAGGGACATTCGTTTGTTTTGAGATAAAATGTTCTATAGATATCAACTAAACGTATTTGCTTCATAAATTCTACAAGTTTCACCGTGTATCTTTTTAGTTTTAGTTTCCAGGATCTGTCCATTAATGAGGGAGGGGTGTTGAAGTCTTCCAATATTATTGTGTGTGGTACAATGTGAGTTTTGAGCTTTACTAAAGTTTCTTTTATGAATGTGGATGTCATTGCATTTGGAGTATAAATGTTTAGATTTGGGAGTCCATCTTGGTAAATATTAACTTTAATGAATATGACGTTTCCCGCCTTGCCTATTTTAATAACTTTTGGTTGAAAGTCAATTTTATTTGATATTAGAATGGCTGCTCCACCTTATTTCTTCGGATCATTTGCTTGGAAAGTTCTTTTCCAGCCTTTTAGTCTGAGGTAATGTTTGACTTTGTCCTTGGTGTTTGTTTTTGGTATGCTGAATATTGCTTACACATCCATTTTTTTATTCTATGCCTTTTTACTGGTGAACTGAGTCCACTGATATTAAGAGATACTAAGAAAAGTCCTTGTTGCTTCCTGTTATTTTTGTTATTAGAGTTGGAATTTTGTTCATGTAGCTATCTTCTTTTAGGTTTCCTTCAACTTTAATTTCTTCTTTTTTCTTGAGTGTAATTTCCCTCTTTATATTGAAATTGTCCCTTTATTATCGTTTGATGTGCTGGATGCATTGGAAGATATTGTGTAAATATTGTTTTGTCACAGAATACCTTGTTTTCCCAAGCTATGTTAAAAGAGTTTTGCTTCATATAGTAGTCTTGGCTGGCATTTCTGCTCTCTTACATTCTGTATGACATCTGCCCTAGATTTTCTCCTTTCATAGTCTCAGGGGAGAAGTTATGTGTAATCCTGATAGATCTTGCTTTATATATTACTTGACCATTTTCCCTTACTGCTTTTAATATTCTTTCTTTGTTTTGTGCATTTGGTGTTTTGACTATTATATGATGGCAGAAATTATTTTTTTTCCGGTCCAAATAATTTGGCGTTCTGTAGTCTCATTGTTTATTCATGAGCATATCTTTCTTTAAGTTAGGGAATTTTTTTTCTATAATATTGGTAAAAATATTCAATAGGCCTATAATTTGGAAACCTTACTTCTCATCTATACCTATGCCGGATTTCATGTACGTAATTATGTCATTTCTAAAAGCTGTTTCAAAAATTCACCTGGGCAGTATTTCCTGAGAAATTCAAATCATTAATACTTTATCAACTTTTACTAATATAGCATATTATGTTTCCATTTTTTTTGTCTATATAGTACAGAGCCCATCATTTGACAAAGATGAGAATATACCACCTCAGGTAGAAACAGATGAAGATACGGTGTAATATTTTCATTTTTTCCCATTTTGATAGAGTACTTCAACAGTAGTGTTTGTGAAACCTTAACTGGAGAAGTAGATTCAGGAAAAAGAGCAATTCAGGGTCAGATGCTCTTATATGTGTAGTTCAAGACCAGATTGTGGTCCTTTAGACCTTGTGATCATGACAATATAGCAACTAGTACAATACAACAACCTGCATGAGATGTTCCCAGATATACACACAAAGAAAAAGAGAACCATTATAAAAACAAGAGAAGGACCATTTATGAAGAAGAAGGATCTCAGCAATGGTAGTACAGTTATGAAGAAGTGCTGTGAGGTGTAAATGTATGAATTGTTTAAAGTAAATATTAGAAGTTTTTTTTTGGAATTCTACCATGTATTGTATATGGATATGACATTTGATTCAAACCAAATATTATATATTTATTAAAAATAATTAAAATAATTTTCTGTGTAAAGTTTTGTGTGTGGTAGAAAAAATGTCCTATGGTGAGACTCCAACTTAAAGTGTATCTCGCAGGAAGGTAAATCCCCTAGACGTTCCCCAAGCTTGTTTTCCCTGATCTCTGAAAATACAGCTAGGAAGAAGCTCTTTGTTCTCTATAGCCAGCAAAAAGGCTTTTTGTTTCTATACTTTTCAACCAGAGATGCCTGCCTTCCTGTGCCAAGGACAAGGAGATAAAAATTTAGAAAGGACTCACGCCCCACTCCTGCCTTGTAAATTTCACCAAGAACATCAGGAAGAGAAGAACTCCCTTGCCCACATTTCCCAACTCCTCCCAACTCTCCTCCCAACTCCTCCCAATTCCCCAGCTAGCTGCTAAAAGCCCCTTACTGTCACAGCTCGGTGTCAAACTCCCCTGCCCTGCTAGGCAGAGTGACTTTGTCCTCAGCCAGCTAATAGTAAAACCTCTTGCAGTTTGCATCAGTTGTGGTTTTCTCTTGGGTCATTTGGGTGCTGGCCAGCTCATCCCGGGACTTGAGAGGAGGCCCAGCTTCTGAGGTCTTACATTTGGGGGCTTCTCCACCATGATTTGTGGCCTACCCCAATTCTCAGAGACCCTGCTTGGAGGTAGGATTCTATCTTTGTCTGTATCTTTGTCTCTATCTATTTCTATAACTTTCCTCTATCTTTGTCTCTATTTTTTTGTGCCAGCTCTGTTTGAATTCACTATTCTCCGTTTGCAGTTGTAAATGCTCGTGAGAGCAACGAACTCCCTTTTTCAGATGGAAAAGGGTTACTGACAGACATGTCAGGAGAAACCGGCTGCCACCCTTTGGGACATCCCAGGAGTTCTGAGGGAGTTCTAGGGATACCTGGAGATCTCCTATCAGTGTGCCAAGTGAGAGTGTGCTCACTCGGCTGTCTGTTTCTGTTACTGGGTGCCAAGTGAGTGTGTGCTTTCTTGGCCATCTTATTGGGGCCTGGTCTTGGTTATTGTAATCTTTTTTGTGTATATGTTTTTTTTTCCCTGTATGTGACTCTGATGATGGGACCGACTATTATCATGCCCCTTGGACTGACCCTTGATCACTCGACTGAAATTAAGACTAACATTCACATTCTCTCTGTGGATGTCTGAAATCGATTTTAGTGAACTTTCTGATCTACAGAATGGCCAGCTTTGATGATAGTTGGCCACTAGAGGGCACTCTTTGTTTGGTTCTGTTTTCAGCTCTTAAAGTTGTTTTACAGAGGGGACCAGGGTCTCAGCCAGATTACGTGCCATACATTCTCATCTAGAAAAATTTACCACAGGATCCCCCCTCTCCCTTCCTGTTTAGAGCCTTGGGTTAAAAAGAATAATCCAGGCTCCCCAGTCCTGGCCCTCTGCCACCCAGAGGTGAAAAAAAAAGTTAAAACTGGCACAGGTTGAACTGCAGCCCTCGTTTTCTCCCAAGATCTATCCAGAGTTAGAAGAACCTCCAAAATGGCATAGCACCCCACCCCCATATTCCCAACTGGTCCCCTCCAAGAACTCTCAACAGGGTGCCACTAGATATTTGGGGAGGGACCAGTTGCTAAAGCCCAAGGCCAGCGAGCTCAAAGCCCAGAGTGACCAGATTCAACCATTGCACTGCCTTTATGTACTTATGACCCTCCTCCAGCAGGCCCCAGACAACTGCTGACCCTTCAGTAATAGCCCTTTTCCTCCTCTGAACTCTATAACTGGAAGGCTAATCACACCTCCCTTCTTTGAAAACCCCTCTAGCCTGCTAATCTAATGGAATCTCTCATATTCTCTCTTCAGCCTACTTGGGATGACTGTCAGCAGCTACTGATTCTTTCACCACAGAGGAGAAGGAGAGGATTCTGAGAGGAAAGAAAGAGCATGCTGGGGGCCAATTGACTACCAATAAAACTTCTGAATGAAATGGATGCAGCCTTCCCTCTGACATGTCCTGACAGGACTGACCATATGGAGCAATTGACAATTTTCTGCTGGGCTCTGATAATAGGACTGAAAGGAGCTGGCAGGTGCCCCACCAATTTGGCCAAGGTAAGAGAGATCCTACAAGAGAAAAAGGAGCCCCCAGCAGTGTTTTTAGAATACCTCTGAAAGGTATAGAGGTGTTACACTACCTTTGACCCTACTTCGGCGTGCCAGCAGGTGACAGGTGTCATGGCTTCCATTGGGCAGTATTCTTCTGACATTAGGAAAAGGTTACAGCGTCTAGAGAGTCCGAAAACATTATCTTTACAACATCTGTTTAAGGAGTCAGAGAAAGTGTACCATAAGAGAGAGAGTGACAAGTCAGCACCAGGGTATATTATGCTCTGAGTCTGCAGACACGCTTAAGGTCCCCAAAAGACCCTCAATGGGATCATAAGACCTCTGGTGAACGGAACACAACCTCTGCTCCAATCCAATATCACAGGTTCTGAGACTGCATTAATTAGGGAAGCAGAAAAACTGGCCTGACAATGGTCACAAGTCCCTCTGGTCTGTGCCAGCACCTGGCCAACTTGTTGGACAGAGTCTGAGGACAGCCCCAAGGTCCTCACAGAAACATCCACGAGATCTTAAGGCCTTTGTGAATGGAAAACCACTTCTGCTCCAATCCTATCATGCAGGACCTGAGACTGCATTCATTAGGGAAGCAGATAAACCGGCCTGACCAGGGTCACAAGTGCCTTCCAATCCATTACAGCACCGGGCACCTTGGGGACAGAGTCTGTGGACAACCCAAAGGTCCCCACAGGACTCTCCATGGGATCTTAGTACCTCTAGTGAGTGGATTACAACATCTGCCAGGAGGAAGGTTCGAACACCAGATATCTGGGACCCTTCTCTGCAAGAGGAGATCTTGCCTGCAGAGAGTACTCTGAACACTCAAACTCAGGAGAAAACTAGTCTCCGAAGTGTGCTGATAGAGGCTAACATAATCACCTGACCATCGTTATGGCAACTATTAGAAAACAAAGAATTTAATTGGAGACTTTGTTACATTTTTCAGAAGATTGGTCAATCATCATGGGAGGTACCCCATCACTGGAGCAATAGAGAACTATTGATCCTTAGGCAAAGAGAGAGATTCCGCCATTGTATTGGCTTCTTGAAAACTCAAACTCATCCTTGTTGACACACCTATCCTCCAATGAAGCCACACCTTCTCGTATTCCTTCTAATCTTTAAACTCACTGCCACTTCCTGGTAATGAAATATTCATATATATGTGTCTATAGGGGATTTATTATTCAAACCACCACTTTTCCCATGGCTCGATCAGCTATTTTTTTTTAAATATAACCTAAAGGGCTCCCATTTATTAAGGACTACTTATGAGCTTAGCCACAGTGATGGGCCCTCCCACATCAATCATTAGACTAGAAAATAACCCATAGACTTACCTAATGACTAAGTGATTGGAGATAGATGTTCAATTGTTCTCTCTTCTCAGGTAACTGTAGATTGTCAAGATGGGAAAAAAATAATGTTCCATCACAGTAATGTTTAACTTACTCCATAGCCTACACAAACATTACTCAACACCATCTATTGCATTCTGCCCCTGCATAGACACACTTCCATGTATGGCATAAGTGAAGGTTGACTACCTCCATCAGCAAGGATACTCAATAATATGTGACATGAACTGAATATTTCCTATAGCCTCACAACCCCCACATTCTACTGTGTGTTACACTTATTGGGGGACTTGCTAATCTGTCCAATATCCTGCCACCAAAGCTATGACAAAAAAAAATCCTCATCATAAAATCATTTAATGATTTTAACACATTTTCACCTCCGTTCCATTTTCCCATCATTTTCTGCTACTTCATATGATATTGCAATCTATTAAAATATAGTAGTGAATACAGCGAAAGGACCAGTGTGTGAAGCAGCAAATTTCTTTATTTCTCAGACAACAGATACACTGGCAGAATCTTCCAGGTACAACTGCTTGGTAACTTTGTGTCTAATGTTAGCATGATTCTTCCAGAAAAAAGCTTAAAGAATTAAACCATGGTTACTCTGGACCAGACAAGTCAGTATCACTAGTGAAAAACATTCATGTAAATCATTTTCATCACTGTTACAATGTGCCTTAGCAGCAAGGAAAACAGGTCCATGGTCACAAGAGTATGAAAGAGGCATCAAGGAGCACAGTTGTCCAACTTATTAGCAGCCAGTAAGCATCAACACAGGAAGCGACCAAAGACAATAAATACCTTCCAAGACATGTTCACAATGACCATGTTCCTTTACAAGTGCCTCACCCCTTCCATGCACACCCATCAATCAATTAACTCATTGATTAAAGCCCTCAGGGTCCAATCACTTTTCAGATTGTATATATTGTTCTACCTTTGAACATTGTACTTCGGAACAAAATCTTCATCAAAGACCCACGACTGACATTGCAAACCCATTTCACCACAGAATTCTTTATGTTACAAAATGTGATAGGATCTATCTGTCTCTTTAAGGGTATCTCTGTCTAGCAGTTACAAATCAGAACGTCCAGGCCAACAGAATCATCACCACCATGAGCTTTTTTTTTTTTTTTTTTTTTTAATATGAGTTCAAGAAGAAGGAAAATGCAATGCAAGTTAAGGGTCTTGATCCCCTATCCATCCATCTTAAAGCCATAGGGTGGACCCAGAAGTTTAGGTCAAAAGTGTAAATTTCACCTATACTACAAACAACTGTGATGATTTCTAGCCATCTCCAGTTTCAGTGTGGTATTTAGTCCCACCATCTACATCAAGGCATATTGCCTAATGTGAAATAATGCCAGCTGTTTATTGCAAAACCACTATGTGTTGACTTGGATGTAAAATGAGACATCTATAATATAGATACTCTTGTACACGTACACATACTCACAGAAAGAGGCAAGAAGTAGAGGAGCTGAGTCTTAGGATCCCTCAATGAAGAGATAGTGGAAATCTTGTAAGGCAGAGAGGTCATTGAGACACTGTATGTCTCTATCTGCACAAAATCAGGCCAGTCTGCCTTCCATCAATGAGTTATAGGTTCTCACTATCCATCATCCCCATTTGAGAAGGTATGGACAGTTAATGAAAGATGGAGAGTCAGTTTTCATCAAAGGTATGCCCTTTGAAGGTTATAGGTTGGCCAGGCACTACTGGTAGCCCCATATCCAAGATTTTATGGGCAACACAATTGATTTGAATGGGTTTTATCAAAAGGGAGAAAAGGAGACATGAATTTGGAAGGAGGATTTAGGTGAAATGGATCTGGTTTTGGTTCGGGAGGAGTTATTAAGAGAACTGGAAAGTAAATTCCATCAAAATATATTGTATGAATTTCTCAAGTTATTAATGAATGTAGTTCTTAATATACAATATCTGTACTGAACCTATACAGACGACTTATATTTCCATCTCCTAAATAACAAACCCTTGTATAGCAGTTTCATTACATTAAGGGCAAAAGTAATCCAGAAATTATTTAAAATAAAGAAGGATCACAGGTGATGGCCAAGGGGCAAATTCATGTGTGTGTTCATTTACTTACAACACCAGTGCTTAGGATTTTTTGGAGGGGCAGAGACAGGAAGATGACTGTGGCTTCCCGAAAGCCAGCCTCAATATTAGCTCAGCAGGAAACCCTATCAAAAGCAGATAAATTAGGGAGTGAAGGAGCAAATCATACTATGCCCTTCCCTAGCCTCTGAACTTACCTGTACAGATCTGTGTGCAGAAAAACATGAATATAATTAAAATATACAAGAGCTTATCTTGCATAGCTTATATGCAGTGTTTTGTTATCTTAGCCTAGAGTCCTGAGGACTTTATATCATTACAGTTCCTGAAGCAAACTCCCCAGATATAGCGGATGGGTATATCTTGTTACTATGCAAAGAGACCTCAGTTAAATGTGTGTGTCAGTGACTCCAAAACACCTTTCCTTCTCTACCTTCCTTTATATGGCACAGAACGACCTGTAAATAATTAAAATATGAAAACAAAGCTTTTTCACGAATTTAGGCTTGTGTTAAAATAATATTTATAACATTTTATTGAATGGAACAGAAATCTTCAGCTCCCAGAAGAAATACAGTGAATCCTGTAGGCTTCTGTTTTGTCCCATTATGAAAAAAATTAATTGCAAATCGACAGTTCCCACACTTTTAACTAAATCAGGATGAAGGGATATGTTTCCATACAAATAAGTAATGCCAAAGTGATTAATCAAGTAGAAATGTGGCAGGGTTAGGATGCCTTTGGCTGATGTGACAATGATGACTGATTAGTCTCTTGTTATGCAAATAACCCTAACCTCTAAGAAAAGAAAAGTAATGATATAAAATATTCCAAGAAGTGGCATGGAAAATTATTACTTGATTACAATTTCTTTTACATACTTTATTAGTTTGAATAATTGTGGCTCACAGAAGATCAAATATTCAAAGGAGTTATTTTTCCAGGTGGTGGGACGTTTAGAAAGAATTAGGATTTGTGTTTTCATTAAAAGTGATTTGGCACTGGGCTTGAAATATCAAACAACCATTGAAATATCAAAAACTCTCTCTCATTCTCTCTCTCTCTCTCTCTCTCTCTCTCTCTCTCTCTATTTCTCTCTCTATTTCTCTCTCTCTTTCTCTCTCTCTCTCTCTGTCACTCTCTCTCATTCTCTCTCATGTTTTAAGCCATTCATCAAGTGGTTGACATCTAGTATTAATCCATTGCGTGTTAATTATACACAGTAAGGCAATCAACATTTATGATATGGATGTGAAATGGTCCTTCTTGCTTTTTTTTTTTTTTTTTTTTTTAGTTAACTCAACCTGGGAATATAGAACCTCAGATAAAGAACTGCCTCCATCACATTGGCCAGTTGCCACACCTTTAAGGAAGGATCTTTCTTGGATGGCTGTTGTTGAAGGGTCTAGCTCACTATGGGTAGTGTCATCATCTATGAAAAGGATATACAAAGTGTGGTGGTGACCGTGGAAGGGCCAGAAATTGATGTTTCTGGAAGAACTGAAGATCTATATGGCATGAAAAATTAAAGTGCCCGCTAATTTGTAAGTAAATTCCATACTTACCAGCATACAATATTTTGTCTACCCATATTTCAAAAGTAAAATTATCAAATATATTTCACCCTGTTTTACTGCATTTAATCTATGAAATTACTTGTAACCAGAAATACTGAAAAAATTTAAAGGCCTTTAAAACATGACTGGTTGATATTGGGTTTGTTTAACTTTATCACAACTTTGAAGGCAGGACCAAGAGCTAGATTGTCTTCTCATTTTACAAAGAATCCATGATTCAAGGTTGCAACTGGCTTCAATACAAGGTACTTAACACTGTAAAATTTCTGCTTTGTTTGAATAAAATAGTAATTGCTCTAACTTTGGGTTTTCATAAACAGAATTTTGATGTGCTATCCAGTGTGCTGCCTCAAAGAGTCTGGCACCATTTCTGACACTAAGAACAGTTGAAAGATAACCAGGGAAAGTTTGGAACAGGGAAAATAACCACCAAGGATGTTGGTGAATCAGAAACTGAAGGCTTTCACAGGAGGAAAATAATAACAAAAGCAAAACAAAGCAATCAACAAACAAATAAACAGAAACCCAACCACCAAAAAAATAAAAACAATACAAGAGTGATTTACTTGGGCAGAATGTGACTCAGGTCATCAGGACATTTCTGCAGGGATTTCATTTTGGATTTCAAAGAGGCCATATGAAAAGGTAAAGCCTAGATGGTTAATGTTTCTGAGCGTAATTAGGGAAGGAACCAGCATGAGTGGGGTTCTATGATGCGAGCTGAACTAGGTGATGTCACAGAGCACTGGTCATAGATTGCACATCTATTCCACTTAGAGACACTAGAATCCCTAGACGGTGTGTCCACTATTTTCCCAGTGGTGTGTGAAAGGCAGGCCAGCTCCTGAACCCCAACTTGTTCCTCAAGCTTTTGTGCCCTGGTCTGTATCAAAAGACAGAATCTTGACGACTAAGACATTTTCTTTGGGTAAGAACATTTATGAAGTAACTGGGACCATCATAGCTATAGAAAGCTGAAAGTTTTCCCTCCCACACTGAGTAACTGTACATTCTAAATTCTCCCATGTTTGGGGCCAGGGGCATGGCTGATCCAGTTTAGTTGATCTCCTGAATTTATTATCCTTGCTAACGATATCTCCTTCAAAATTCCATCAAAATGCCAAAGCTCTTCTTTGTCCATATGTATTTTAGAAAATGTTACTTCTAAATGGCTGATATTGGGCCTGGAGCGATGGCTCAGCAGTTAGGAGCACTGACTGCTCTTCCAGAGGTCATGAGTTCAAATCCCAACAACCACATGGTGGCTCACAACCATACTAATGAGATCTGACACCCTCTTCTGGAATGTCTGAGGACAGCTACAGTGTATTTAGATACAATAATAAAAGAAATCTTAAAAAAAAAATGGCTGATATTGCCTGGACTTGTTGAGGCCGGAGTTGCAGTGGCATATAATCACCAAATAATCCTGAGTCTGGGTCAGGTAACACAATACAGAAGGCCAGTGTTGTGCTGTGTCCCTGGGATATTTGTGAATATTGCCACCTATTTGACAGCTTGCAGGTACAAGAGAGGGTAGGTAAGAACTCTGGCTCATTTTCTTTATTCTGTTCTCTCCTTGATCATTTTGGGTAAAAGGCATACCAACTTCCACATTGACATAGACATGCAAGGAGATGTTCCTCAGAAGAGGCAAATTAGCTCAGGGCTGAAGACATATTCATCTGAGTATGTTATTCTGAGCTGTGGAGAATTACTTGTTAATTTCCCTTTGATAATTTCCTTGTTTCCCTTATTTATTTGTTTGTTGTTGTTGTTGTTGTTATGTTTGTTTGTTTTTTCTTTGGATGGGTGTTTAATTTTACTTTGAGTGTGTTTGTGTGTAGCTTTGACTGTTAGGAAAATCACTTTGTAGAATAGACTAGCCTTTATCTCACTAAGTTTTGCCTCCCTCTGCCTCTTGAGTACAAGGATTAAAGACTTGGGTTACTACCATCTCCTATTAACTTCTGATTTGATTGTTTGTTTTGTTTTGTTTTGTTTGTTTTTCTTTTTTGTTTTTTGTTTGTTTTGTTTTGTTTTTGTTGGTTTTTTGTTTTAGTTGTTAATGTTGTAGCTGATTTGCAGACATTTTTCCTTTGTCTACCACTGGCTGCCCTGGAACTCACTTTGTAGACCAGGCTGGTCTCTAAGTCAGAAATCTGCCTGACCCTGCCTTCTAAAAGCTGGGATTAAATGAGTGTGCCACCATAGCTAGATTATGATCTACTTATTTTGATCAAATTAAGTTTAGAAGCCCAAACATGTTTAGCATAGCCTTCTTGACCTGCTCAAAATTTCCATTAGAGAAGAGCCTTGGTCCAGCATTCTCTCCAACCCTACACCCATTGCCTTTTAGTAACTCATATATATGACAGTAGCAACAGCATTGTGTCTGGTTTAAACAGGCAATATCTTCAATCCAAGGCAATGGGCAAGTATATTTGAACACAGAATGATAGCCACAAGACATCTGCCTGGGTTTGGTATGGTATACCACAGCAAGGCTACAGCCATGTAGAAGAAAATACCTTTGAAGAGGCTTAGCATGTCCTCCCTCATGAAGAAGAGGAGGAGGAAGTCTTCTTCCAACACCCTGAGGAATATTGTCGGCTGCAGAATTTCTCATTGTTGGAAGGAAGGTAATGAGCCTGTCACCCAATGGAAGGCCATAGTTCTAGGTCAACTGCCAACAAACCCTTCTCTTTACTTGGTGAAGTATGATGGAATTGACGGCATCTATGGACAGGAGCTCTGCAGTGATGACAGGATTTTAAACCTTAAGGTTTTGCCTCCCATAGTAGTATTTCCTCAGGTGAGGGATGCCCACCTTGCCAGAGCCCTGGTTGGCAGAGCGGTACAACAAAAATTTGAGGGGAAAGATGGCTCTGAGGTCAACTGGAGGGGGATTGGTGCTAGCCCAGGTGCCAATCATGAAGGATTTGTTTTACATTACCTACAAGAAGGATCCAGCTCTCTATGCTTATCAGCTCCTGGATGACTACAAGGAAGGTAACCTCCACATGATTCCAGACACTCCTCCGGCTGAGGAGAGATCAGGAGGTGACAGTGATGTGTTTATAGGTAACTGGGTGCAGTACACCAGAAAAGATGGTTCTAAAAAGTTCGGAAAGGTTGTTTACCAAGTTCTAGACAATCCTTCCGTGTACTTTATCAAGTTTCATGGTGACATCCATATCTATGTCTATACTATGGTGCCAAAGATTCTTGAAGTTGAAAAATCATAGAGTACAGAAATGTAAACATATAGGACTGGAAGAAAAAAAAAGTTTTTTTTTCCTGTGTTAGCTATATAAGGGTCTTTGACAATCCCAGTATCTTTGCCAATAAAATGTATTTTGTTCTAAAAATGTAAATGTGTGACATGACATGCTGTGAGTGAACAATTTGCTGGAAGAGATGGCCTACAGTGGAAGGAACGTCAAATGAAGATGAAAGTTTCATTTCAGTCGGTGAACAGTACATACACCTAAAATCATACATGCTAAAATGAACAGCTTCTCTGGTCTGCATGAAGAATAAGGAAATGGAGATGGAACTTGGAGGAGCAGGGATGGCAGAAAAAGATGGATGTTTAGGAAGTAGGGGAGAAGGACAGGACATAGGTAGAACCTCTGATGTGAAGACTGAAGGAGAAACAAAAATTTGGGGAAAGTGGGACATTTAAAAGAAATGTGGCCTTGTTGCACAAGGTGAAACCCAGAAAACTGATTGAAATAGACTCAGAAATCAGAGAAAATCAGGTTTTCTTTGAATAATGACACTTAAAGAAACCTGTCTCACATTTTAAGATTTATTATCTTTACTTATGTGGGTGGGGATATGGCATGTGCTTTTGAGTACAGGTGAACACAGAGACATGCGTTGTCAGGTCCTCTGGAGCTGCCATTAAAGGTGATTATTTGCCATTGGATATGAAATCAAGAAACCAAATCCATTTTTCTTGTGGTGCAAAAGTGCTTGCTACCATTGATTCATCTCTCTAATCCCACAAAGATATCTTTTTTAAGAAATCCAAAATTCACATGCATAAAACAGACCAGATTGAAGATAAGAAAGTTCTAATTGATGGTGACCATTAAAAGTAATAAGGGACACACAAAGAGTAGAGGACACTGAGAGACAAATGAATTCTAAGTTGGAGTTCTCAAAAAGTTAAGCTGGAGACACAGAAAGAAGAGAAATTTTAAGGAAATAGTCAAACTTGGGCCATATCCACATTGGCTTCTTTGTTTTCTTAACAAATAGCCAGCCTGTCATTACAGATGGGTGTGTTTGTGTGTGTGTGTGTGTGTGTGTGTGTGTGTGTGTGTGTTTGTGAGTGTGTGTGTGTGTGTCCATTTTTACACAGGCAATCTAGACTAGTGAATGTTTATATTTATGAGACTCCCTAAATCATCACAGAAACCTTGATTTTGTGTAATCAGTTCCAAAAGTAAAGTAAAACAGAAAATGAATATGCTGTGAGATAATTTTGGGTTGGAATGGATCCTGAGTTCCTTCCGTGAGCACTCTTTCCCTGTGATGAATCCTGTGATCTTTTGCAGGTCTCCAATGAGATCCCCAGATAACCATAAAAAGCCCCACAGTGGCCTGTTCCACCTAGCTCTCCTCTAAACACATGACCCCCTACATACCTATGTATAACTTCAGCCTGTCTATAGCCTGGAAATTCTAGTCTTTTACTTATATGTGACCTCATTCTCAGAAAACACTGAAGGTGTAACCAATGCATATATGCTTACCTCTTTTCTACGCCAGTTGACATGGGTTTCAAATGTTATGAGTTTGCCCACTTTGTGGGTCACTTCCTGAGGAGCCCGTGTACTTCATGGAGGTCTGCCTGGGTTCCATCTATACTCTGAGAGGTTTTTTTTTTTTCTTTTTTGAGGCAGGAATGCCATGGACTCAGTCATTACAATTTTCCTCTCTAGAATAAGTTTGTATGCTTCAGCATTTGATAATAATCTCTATTGTTGATTAATTTTAATATCTGGGAGAGTTTCTGCAGTAACTGATTCTCTTAGGGATTAGTTGCTGTGAAAAGACACCATGTCAAAGGCCACTCATAAGAGACAACATTTCATTAGGGCTTTTCTACATTTCATTACACGTTCAGAGATTTACTCCACGATCATCAAGGCAGAAAATATGGCACTGTCTAGGCAGACATGGTGGTGGAGGGGAAGTTTAGAATTATGCATCTTCATCCAAATGCTTCCAGGAAAAACTATGTATTCTGTATGCAGGGAGGGTCTCTTCCACACTGGTAGAGCTTTAAAGCCCCAAAATGATATGCTTCCTCCAGCAAGGCCCGACCTATTCCTACAAGGCCACACCTCCTCATAGACATAATACATTTAGAATGCCACACTGGTTTCATAACAATTGACAAGATCTAGGTTCTTCAAAGAGGAGGAGCCTCAGTTGAGAAGATGCCTCCACAAGATCCAGCTGTTAGGAAATTTCATAATTGGTGGGAGAGCACCCACTCCATTGTGGGTGTTGACATCCTTGTATTAGTAGTCCTGGGTTCTTTAAGAAAGCAAGCTAAGCAAGACTAGAGGAGCAAGACAATAAGCATCACCACACCATAGCCTCTGAATAAGCTCCTGGCTCCAGGATCCTTTGTTGTTTCAGTTTCTGTCCCAACTTCTTTGATAATTAACAACAATGTGGAAGTATAAGCTGAATAAAACCTTTGCTATGGAATTTGCTCTTTGGACATGGTGGATCCTTACAACAATAAACATAGTAAGACATTCATCAGAAAAATGTCTAACAGTGCCAATGCCACTTATCTTAAAACCACAAATACAAATGTGTAGACATTTTATTTTATTTAAAGGTAAGATATACTCGTGTACCTACCTGAGATGTAAATGTTCTAGTTTGCTTCTTTCTCACTATGTAGAATACTACAATCAAAAATTACTTGGAAATAGAAGGGTTATAGTCTATCACCGAGGAAGACAAAACAGGAAGTTGTATCAGTAACAGGAAAAAACTGCTTATTGGCTTGCCACTGTCTTAGTCACTCTTTTATTGATGTGAAGAGATACCATGGATAAGGCAACTATTAGAAAACAAAACATTTAACTAGAGGCTTGCTTACATATTCAGAAGTTTGGTCATTCACCAAGGGAGGGATCCCAACACTGGAGCAATAGAGAACTATTGATCCTTAAGCAAAGAGAGAGATTCTGCCATTGCTTTGGCTTCTTGAAAACTCAAACCCATCCTTGTTGACACACCCACTTCCTCCAATAAAGCCACACCTTCTCTTATTCCTTCTAATCTTTAAACTCACTGCCACTTCCCAGTGACTAAGTATTCATATATATGTGTCTATAGAGAACTTTCTTATTCAAACTACCAATTTTTTATGGCTTGATCAGCTTTTATTATTTTAGTACAGTCTAAAAGGCTCCCAATTAAAATGACTACTGTTGAGCTTAGCCACAGTGGTGGGCCCTCCCACATCAATCATTACCCAAGAAAATATCCTATAGACTTACCTAATAACCAAGTGAATAGAGACAGATCTTCAATTGCTCTCTCTGATCAGGTATCCGTTGATTGTCAAGATTGGGAAAAAATAAAGTCCCATCACAGGAATATTTTACTGACTCCACAACCTACCCAAACATTACTGAACAGCATTTCCTCCTCTCTGCCCCTTCATAGACCCACTTCCATGCATGGCATAAGTGAAGGATAACTTCTTTCATCAGCATTGATACTCAATAATAGGTGAAATGATGTGAATATGTCCTATAGCCACACAACCCCCCACATTCTACTGTGTGTTACACTTACTGGGGTACAACCCAATCTGTCCAATTTTCTGCCAACTCAGCTATGAGAAAAAAACATCTCCTCATCAATAGATCCAATGAATTTTACCTGATTTCTTTGTCCTGGGGCAACTCAGTGTTATCCCTTCATGCATATATTGGTGTCTTATTCATCTGTACTAAAACCACTACTATTAATAGATACATCACAGGAGATATGACAAATACCAACTCCCATGAGCAGCTGCACAGTTGGCCAAGCCTTTTCAGTGCTTTTTTGAAGTTTCCTTTGTATACTAAAAAATCAATTTATTTTTTTAAGTGTATAATTTAATGATTCTAACACATTTTCACCTCCATTCCATTTAACCTCATTTTCTGCTTCTTCATATGATATTGCAATCTATTAAAATACAGTACTGAAGGCAGAGGGAGGATCAGTGTGGGAAGCTGCAAAGTTCTTTAATTCTAAAACAACAGATACACTGTCTGAATATTCCAGATACAACTTTTTGGTAACTTTGGGTCTACTGTTAGCATGAAATTTCTAGAAAAAAAAAAACTTAAAGAATTAAGCCATGGTTCCTCTGGACCAGAGAGTTTAGTATCACTAATGAGTCATATTCATGTTAATCATTTTCATCACTGTTACAAGATGCCTAGCAACAAGGAAAACAGGTCCATGGTCACAAGAGTATGAAAGGGGCATGAATGAGCACAATTGTCCAAATTATTGGCAGACAGTAAACATCAACACAGGAAGCAACCAAATACAATAAACACCTTCCAAGACATGTTCCCAATGACCATGTTCCTTTACAAGTTTCTCACCCCTTCCATGCACACCCATCAATCAACGCATAGATTAAAGCCCTCAGTGTCCAATCACTTTTCAGATTGAGTATATTGTTCTACCTATGAACATTGTACTTCGGAACAAAACCTTCATCAAAGACCCAGGACAGACATTTCAAACCCATTTCACCACAGCATTCTTTATGCTACACAAAGTGATAGGATCTATCTGTCTCTTTAAGGGTATCTCTATCAAGCAGTTCCAAAAGGAAAATGTCCAGGTAAACAGCATCAGCACCTCCAGGAGCTTTTATAAATGTGAGTTCAAGAAGAGCGAAATTGCAATGCAATTTAAGGGTCTTTGTCCCCCATCTCTGCATCTTAAAACCATAGGGTGAACACAGAAATGTAGGTCAAAAGTGTAAATTGCACCTATACTACAACTAATTGGGATGATTTCTAGCCATCTCTACGTTCTGTCTGTTACGGAGTCCACCATGTCTGCCTCAAGGCATATTGCCTAGTGTTAAATAGTGCCAGCAGTTGATTGCAAACAACACTATGTGTTGACTTGCATGTAAAATGAGACATGTATAATATAGACATATTTGTACATACACACATACTCACAGAAAGAGGCAAGCAGTAGAGGAGCTTTGTCTTAGGAACTCTCACGGAAGAGATGGTAGAAATCTTGTAAGGCAGAGAGGTCACTGAGACACTGTATGTCTCTATCTGCACAAAATCAGGCCAGTCTGCCTTGCATCCCTAAGTGGTATGGTATCACTATCCATCATCCCCATCTGCGAATATATGGACTATTGATGAAGGATGGAGAATCAGTTTTCATCAAAGGTAAGGCTTTTGTATGTGATAGGTTTGCCATGCTCTACTGGTTTCCGCATGTCCAAGAGTTTAGGGGCAACACAATTGATTTGAATTGGGTTGTATCAAAGGGGAGAAAAGTAGACTTGAACTTGGGAGGAGGATTAAGGTGGGAATGGGTCTGGTTTTAGTCTGGGAGGAGTTATCAAGAGAATTGGAAAGTGAATTCCATCAAAAAAATTGTATGAAGTTCTCAAGGAATTAATTAATGTAGTTCTTAATATACAATGTCTTTACTGAACATATACAGACCACTTATATTTCAATCTCCTAAATAGCAACTCATTTTATAGCACTTACATTACATTAAGTGCAAAAGTAATCCAGAGATTATTTAAAATAAAGAAGGATCAGGGGATATGGCCCAGAGACAATGCCATGTGTGTGTTCAAACATTCACCTACAACACCAGTGCTTATGATTTTGGGAGGGGCAGAGATAGGAAGATGACTGTGGCTTCCTGAAAGCCAGCTCAGCAAGAAACCCAGTCACAAGGGGATAAGTTATGTAGGAAAAGAGTAGATCACACTATACCCTTCCCTAGCCTCTGAACTTACCTGTACAGTTCTCTATGCAGACTCACATAAATATGATTAAAATATGCAAGAGGTTATTTTGCATAGCTTATATTCAAAAGCAATGTTGTTTTAGACTAGAAACCTGAGGACTTTATATCATTATAGTTCCTGGAGCAAACTCCCAAGATATAGATGATGGGTATATCTTTTTACTGTGCAAAGGAAACCTCAGTTAAGTGTGTGTGTCAGTGAATCCAAACAGCTTTCCTCCTCTATGTTCCTTTATATAGCATAGAATGATCTGTAAATAATGAAAATATGAAAACAAAGCTTTTTTGAGATTTTAGGCTTGTGTTAAAATCATATTTATAACATTGTATTAAATGGAAGTGAAATCTTCAGCAGGGTTAGGTTGGGTTTGGCTTATGTGATAGTGATGACTGATTAGTCTCTTGTTATTCAAATAACCCTTACCTCTGAGAAAAGACAAGTAATGATATAAGATATACTACAAAGTGACATGGACACTTATTACTAGATTTCATTTTCCTTTACATACTTTAGTTGTTTGAAAAATTGTGGCCCACAGAAGCTCAAATATTCAAAGGTGTTAGTTTTCCAGGTGGTGAGATGTTAAGAAAGAATTAGGATTTGTATTTTTATTAAAGGAGATTTGTCACTATTCTTTGAAATATCAAAAATCCATCAGGCTCTCTCTCTCTCATTCTTACTCTCTCCTCATTCTCTCTGTCTCTGTCTCTTTGTCTCTGTCTCTATCTCTGTCGCTCTCTCTCTCTTTCATTCTCTGTCTTTCTCTGTCTCTGTTTGTTGTCTGTAGTATTGCTTGTGAGCTCTCAGCTACTGCTCTACACATGTGTGCCTGCGTGTTGCCATGGTGTTTACCATGATGTCCTGGAGTCGCCTTCTGAAACTGTAAGACCACAATTAAATATTTCATCTTATAATTTGGTGTGGTCATGATGTCTCACATCATTAGAACAGTAACCAAGACATCCATATTCCAGTTAATTTTTTCAATCGTTCTGTATTTATTTCATTAAAGTTACCTTTTGTCCATTGAAAAGTTTTAAGAATACTTTTAAAGATCCTGAACAAATAGTGCCAGTAGGAGTGGCACTGTTAGGAGGTGTGGCCTTGTTGAAGTATGTGTGACCCTGTTGGAGTAGATGTGGCCTTGTTGGAGAAAATGTAATACTGTGCTTGTGGACTTTGAGGTCCGTTATGCTTAAGCTGTCCCCAGTGTGACACACAGTCTCCATCTTCTACCTGTGTATCAAGATGTAAAACTCTCAGCTCCTTCTCTAGCATTGTGTCTGTCAGAATGCTTCCATATTTCCAGTCATGATAATAATGGAGTAAACCTCTGAAAACAAGTTACAAAGTGTTCAAGAGTTACTGTGATCCTGGAGACTCTTCATGGCAATAAAACCCAAACTAACACAAACACAAACATTCAAAAACACATTTGATATTTTGACTATTCTTGGCCTAGGGAGTGGCACTACTGGGAGCTAATAACCTTGTTGAAGTAAGTTTGGCCTTGTTGAAAGAAATTTATCTTTGTGAACATGGACTTTAATGCCCTCTGCCTAGCTGCCTGAAAGCTAATCATTTCCTAGCACCCTTCAGATGAAGATGTAGAACTCTCAGCTCCAAATGCACGTGCCTGCCAGGATCCTGCCATATTCCTACCTTGATGATAATGGACTGAATTTCTGAACCTGTAAGCCAGGGTAAATTGAAAAGTGTCTCTGCTGATAGTTGGTTGCTATTCCAGAAAGACCAAAAGTTATGACGTACCATCCAGAGTCTGAGAATACATTGGTTTAGCTTCTAGCATTTGACAGAAAACAGAATTAACAAGACAATGAGAATATAAAACTTCGTATTTCATACTTAGAGACACATGGGTTATAGATCTGCGGAACTCAAGGTTTTATGGGTGGTATGGTAGGGTGATTAGTGTCTGTATATGAGTGCAGTGTCTGTTCCCAAGTCTGATGTCACACATACACATATGTTCAGTAATGAGTAGAATATCTTCAACACTTGCTCTCTTAGAGTGAAAGCCTCTCACCATTTTGACTAGTTTGACTGTCCAATACACTATTGGGATATCTACCTGTCTCCACCCCACAGTGTTGCAGATATGAATAGACATGCCTGGAATTTTACAGAGGTGCTGAGAATACATGAACTCCACTGAGCCATCTTCTCAGCCACTAGCAGGGTATTGTTTATTGAAATCAATGATCATATCAGTAGAGAAATGAAAACCAACATGACCCTGATATTTTATCTTACCTCCACCTTACACCAACTAAATGAATTTTAAATATAAATTTAATTTATGTCCAAATGAATCCAGATTACATTCTAATGAAAGATAAAATTGGAGTGTATCCAGATGAAAGCTATGTTAGTATATTTTTGGCCATTTATATGGAGAATAACCTATATTTTCAGTACACTAGGAGAGCAAATGCATGTAAATGAGTTCAACCAAAGAAAATCTTTGTTCCAGTGAATTTCTTTGTAAAATAACGTTGAAAATCATGCCATTTCAGTTATATATATTTAATTTTTTTGAGTATGTTATTATGGGAACATGTGAGTTTTCTTGGATTCCGATTGCAGAATTAGAGTATAGGGGACCTGATTATGTGGCACTATTATTTTTTATTAATTAGTTCATTCATTGTCCACCTTCCTACTGTTCCACATCCCATATCTACTGCCCATCCCCTGTCTCCAAGGGCAAGTCCCCATCCTACCGGATCTCTAAACACCTTGATGTCTCTAGTTTGTTGAGAATTTGGTACATCATTTCTGATTGAATAGAGATCAAGCAGATTTTTTTCTGTGTATGTTTTAGAGACCTTCTGATAGTTCATATATGCTGCCTGTTTGGTTGTCTAGCATTTGGGAGAATTCTAGGTCCATAGTATTTGAGACAACTGGTCCTGTCAGCCTCCTTCAGTCTTTCTCAAATTAAACCAATGGTTCTGCAGATTCTGTCCATTGGTTGTTTGCATACATCTGCATCTCACTGTTTCACCTGCTCATTATTTCTTCATAAGTACAGTCATCCTAGCATTACTATTACAAGTATCTGAATTCAGAAACATACAGAGGCTGTGTACTGCAAGCAGGTCTTCTGCAAAAGCAATATATAATATAAGTACTAAAATTGATATCAGTGCTCTACAATATTCTATTCTATGTGATGAAATATCTCTCTCTCTCTTTCTCTCTCTCTCTCTCAATATATATATTCCTCTAACACTTAGTATGAATAAAGATTCTCTTATATTCTCTCCTACAAAGGGGATGATATTGGCATGTCATCTGCAACATTCATTCACTTTCCTACACAGTTTGTGCTTTCTCTTAGCAATCAACTAATATCTAAATCACACATGCACTCAGATTACAAAGTAATGTATCTGAGCTCATGCAAACTGTTATTCTGAGTCAGAGTAGGGGGAGGACAATTCCAAACTGTAGTTACATCCAAGAGCATGGACTTTAACAACTTGTGAATCAGTAGAAGAAAAGACAATGTATAGACACGGTTGTTTCTTTTGGTTTGGTTTGGTTTAGCTTTGCTTATTTCAGTTACCCACAATCATTATAAGAAACACAGAGAAACACAGATTAATGCCTGTATCTTGAACTGAATGCAAACAGGGGCCTTAGAACCAACATTTTATTTCTGTTACAATATACAATATATATTTTTAGAGATTTTTTTTATTTATTAGCTATTATACCCACTGCAACAAGTTTAAGAAATATTCCTAGTGACCCAAATAGCAGCTTTATGATTCAGATGCAGATATTTTCACCCAATCAATGGATTGAAGCATCTGACCCCTGTTGTTGAATTAATGAGGTCAAAGATATTAAAGAAGAGGGCATCCCTGTGGTATGATACCTGTCTCAATTGAAGTGTTCCCCCAAGATGTCTGAAATTGTGGCCCAACAAAGAGACAGAATGCACCTGCTGATATGAGGCCTCCAACACACATACAGGAGAGGATTGCTGGGAGGAGAACTCTACAATTCCACTCTCCCCACTGGAGGGCATTTCATCTAATGTTTTTTTTTTTTTTTTTTTTTTAATTCCTGAGAGTCTCTCACATCCCAGGTCTCTGGTATACTCTAGAGCGTTTTCTCATTTCCTCCTTCACAAAGTTGCCTGTTTCCATTCTTTTCGCTGGTCTTCATCAATTCAGTCCTGTTTCCCACAACCACAGTACCTGATAAAATTCCTCTATTCTCCTTCTTGTCCCATTTCCCACGCAGGTCTCTCCCTTCCCCTATCTGTATTGATTTTTTAACCTTCTTATCATTTCTAATTATGTTTATGACTAATAAAATAATTGAAGTTTATTTTTTTGATTCATTATCTTATTAGTTTCCAAAGGGATGATATACAAATACCAAAGGTACATTGGTTTAATTTTATTTCATTTCCTTTGATTTTTGAGATAGGCAGTTAGTATTTTTTGTATTCTCCAGGAAGGTCTAGAGTGTTGAGGTTCAGCATTCCATGCTAGTACCATTACAGGTATGTAAAAACTTACCTGGCTTTAATTGCTTATAATAAAATAGTCCCAAAATATCTATAAACACTATAAAATAAACACCTTCCAGTCTGAGAGATGAAAATATTTCCTGTTCATTTACAAACCTCATTGATAGAAAGTACATTTGTTTCTTGAAACAAACTAAACTGCAAACTGAGTGCCATGATCAGCCCCCTCTCTGGTTTCCAGGCTCAGCCGCTTCTCTCTGTTCCCATTATTATTGATGCTCTCGAACAGGGGAATGCCAGGCCTACGACATGAGAGTGAGTGGGTAAGGGGAAGGGTTGGGGGAACATACAGGGGAATTTTGGGATAGCATTTGAAATCTAAATGAAGAAAACATCTCATTGAAAAAAACAACTTAAGTGTATTCACATATGTACACAGGGACATGTGGCACATATGTACATAATTTAAAATTATCATTCCTTTTCAATACTGTGTTTTTCATTTATTTTATTATTATTATTAATATATATGGCAATTATGAAACTTACTTTGTAGACTAGAATGTCCTCAAACTGAGATTTGCCTACCTCTGCCTTCCAAAAACTGAGATAAAAGGTGTGTGCCACCACCACCTGGCTTCCGAAATATTTTTTACTTAGTGGGAGATGTCCATTATTTTTTTTCCTGTTAGGATATATCAAAATCATCAAGATGTCATTTTTCCTTAATCAATTTATGAGATTAAATCAATCCCTGTAAAAATATTTCAGGTACTTTTGGAGACAGGTAAGTTTACAAGAAACATCATTTAAAAAATATTTTATTTCTGGAGCCAAAACCTTGAGTAGACCTTGCATGCAAACTCTGTAGCTAGCCTTATAACACCCGGAGGCAACTCCACTGCCAATCATCTAACATTCATAGGATCCGATGATCAGACAAGAGGAAGACACAACATCATTTCCCAACACCTGGAGTAGAGGGTACCAGAAAGACACAGGCATGCAGGAACTCCACCAGACCAGTGGTATGGATTGCATCCATTCTGTCTGGGACAGGGCCCTGAGCAGTCCTTGGATGCAAACTCAGCAGCCAGCCCCATAACACCCAGAGGAAGCTCCACTACCTGAAGATCTAATATGGCCAGGGTCAGAGGATCCCAGGATCCTAGGAGCTTAGTCACACCAGGATCTCAAGGTTCCAAGGGCAGCTTGACTCCCAGGATGTCAGACACAACCAGCATCTCATAATCACAGTATACCGTAATACCAGGATCACAGAGACAGCTAGACTTTGAAGAGTTATGACACAACCAATATCACAGGAAGGACAGTCTGATGTAGCCAGGGCATGTAGCACTTGAGATATCCAGATGGTGAGAGGCAAGGATAAGTTAATAAGCAAGAGAAACCAAAGTTATTTGGAATAATCAGCACCCAACACTTGCACCATATCAAGTGGATACCCCAACACACCCTAAAAGTAAGACATGGATCTAAAGTCACTTCTCATAGTGATGATGAAGGACTTTAAGAAGGACATTAGTAACTCTCTTAATGAAATGCAGGAGAACACAGATAAACATGTAGAAGTCCTTAAAGAGGATACACAAAAATCTGTTAAATAGATTCAGGAAAACACAATCAAACAGGTGAAGGAGCAGAACAAAACCATCCATAATCTAAAAATGGAAATAGAAACAATTGACAATTCTCACTCAGGCCATGAAGCTATGGAATATTTCCATTTACTGAGATCCAGAGGAGTAGCCATTTGGAAGATTGTGTCCCTAAATGTGAAGGTTGTGCTGAAACTCTTATGAAAATTGAGAACAATTTTAAATATGAAAGAAAAAAACACACATTAAAAATTCATGTAGGCAAAATTGACAGCCTTCTATATGTCACAAAACACACAAGCAGAGATTACAATTACAATAATTATTTTTATATCAAGGGGTCAAAACTCCTGATACAATCAATGTCCAAGAAGAGATATTTAGAGCACACACTCACCGGGGACAAACTGTCATGACTGGGACAGCATGGCAGGAAACAAAATGTTGATCTGTTTCATTGAGGGCCAGCATGGGGCCTTCTTACACTTTTGTGGAATAAGCAGCCAAGAGTTAGGTCAGAAATAGCCAGCGCCCTCAATTATGCCAAAGTAACCTATTTCTGCTAGGGAACAGTCCCAAATGTTCCACAAACTTGCTAGACTGTTCCACTAGTTTGAGACACCTGAGACTGTGGGAAAATTTCACACCCAATCTTAATGAAACTGAACCAGGCATGTGTAAAATACTTTTTGAAAATAGTTTCATTTCAATTCAGGAAAAAGGACAGAGAGCCCTGCTTTGTAATGGATGGAGTTAGTCTTTAGCTTCCATTGTGCACCCTAAATGAAACATAGTGTAAACGAAGCAGTTTTCTATGCAGCAAGTAAAGAGTGAAAACAACACACTAATGGAGATAAAATGCAAAGAACCGGGATATATAGTAACAATTCCAATTGTAAGTGTGAAAAAACAAATATACATATATGTGAGTTGTGCTTGTTATTTTCCTACTGGTTTGATTGTACAGGATAAAAAAACAATAGTCTGTCCGTATTAGCCACAGTTTCATTCATCATTGTGTTAGTGGACCCAATCTAGGAATTAATCATCAGGGTTTGACAGCAAAATCCATCGGCTCAATACACCAGACATTAGCTGGAAAGTGAGGTACAAGTAGGTCATGTCCTTTGGATTCTTCTCTCTCAGTCTGTTAAATGGGCGTCCTGTCATTGTTTGTTATTGTTGTTGGTTGTTGTTTTAAAATTTGAAATATTGAATGCAAAAGCAAGTGGCAGGAGCCCAACAGGTCTTTGCATTCTTACTTTCTCCTTTCCATCACTCTCCAATTCTTCCAATCCCCAGCTTTCATTCAAACATAAAGAAACAATGTGAAAATAAGACTCCTTCATCATCTTTACTTTGTGCTTGCATGTTGGCTGTAATCATCTTGAAAACATTAAAAATCAGGCTAAGATTCTGCCTATGTTTGATAGGGTTTCATTGCTGTGAAGAGACACCATGACTCAGGCAACTCTTATAAAGGAAAATTTAATAGAGGTTGTCTTACAGTTTTAGAGGGTCAGGTCAGTACATTATTATCATGGTGGGAAGCATGGCAACATCCAGGTAGAAGGGGTGATGTAGAAGGAAAGAAGTTTTATATATCTTAATCTGAAAGCATACAGGAGGAAGCTTGTGGCCAAAGCAGCAAGGAAAAGCATCTCTCTTCATCACTGGGCAGAGTTTGAGCACTAGATAAAAGCCAGCCTACACAATGATCAAGGCCACATCTGCTAATAGTGCCACTTCCCATGGGCCAAGGATATTCTAATCATCAAACTGCTACATACCTGCAAACACTCCTGTATGCATGTCTGCACACACACACAAAGACACACACACACACACACACACACACACACACACACTTTCATGCCTATTGCACGTGATATTGCATAAAAATATATTTGTTTATTTACTCATATATTTATTTTTTACTTACTTGCTTGCTTGCTTATTACTTACTTATTTACTTATTTACTTACTTACTTAGTTTTAAATGTTTTGCTGAAGAACATTGTACATAAACATAATGAGTTTGAGTAAATCCATCCCCATCTTCTCCTCCTTGAATTGCTCTCCATTTCTCCTGTATCACTTTTAGCTTTAATTCCATGCACATTTTAATAAAGACCACTGAGTGAATTTAGTGCTGACTACATATGTGGGGTTAGGGAAACACATCCACTGGAACATGGGCAGCCTCTGAGGAGCCAAATCTATGAAGAAAACTGGCCCTCACACCTGCAGCCACTAATTGCCAATTTTTTGGGGTGAAATTTTCTCTGCTCCCCCATCTATTCTTCAAGAACTGTGAGACAGAAAATTTAAAAAAAAAGGTGTTGAGATCTGCTTAGAAAGGACTTTAATCTCAGGATATGGGAATCAAAACCAGGTAGAGATGAATTCTCTGCTGATCTGCACAGGAAAGCACAGAAATCTAGGACTATACAGAAATATCCAGTTCCAGAGAAGAAAAAAAAAAAAAGAAACAGGGAGGAATTGGAAAGTACAAATAAGAATTTGAATGTACAGATTGTAAATCCTGTCTCTGGGAGTAATAATCAAGATACTTTGAAAGGAACAATCAAGCCATGTTTAAAAGACTGGACACACCATTTGGCATATGTTATATAAATCAGTAAAAATAATTAAAAATGTCTCATTAAAATTCACAACAATCCCCTTAAGTTTTTTCTTCTGGTTTTCTTCTTTAAATATCTTATTGAATCTGAAGTGATGGCTCAGCATTTCTGAACACTGGCAGCTCATGCACAGCATACACTTGGACTTGCCACATTTCCATTGGCTGTTTACAACTTCTTCTATTTTAGTAACCACAGGGAATCCACACTCCCCCTTCCCATGAGACAATGTATCCATACCTATACAGAGAATTCAAAACAAACAAAATCTCTTCAATCTGTCTCACCAATCATACATTAGGTCAAATGCTTGGGTGCTTTCTGTTTCAGGCTCACAATGATCAATGGTATATACTTTCTAGGTTGTATAACTGCACTTCATTTCTCTACAGGAACCTTTCCTCAGATTCTGTCCTCATCAAGAATCCCATCTAATACCATCAGACACTTCTATGCATCAGAGGGAACAAGGTCTAGCTGTGTGCCTTGCAGGTTGGGTAGAGCACTGTCAATATCCCTTCTCCTCCAGCAAACCCTCTCAAGGCTCACAACGGTTGTCTTCCAGGATAAAATCTGATTGCCTAAGAGAAGGAGCAAATCATCTCTGCTTGCTCTAATGTCTAAATGACATTGCAGATTAAGAAAAAACCTAGAGCTTCCCCAAGATTCTCAGTCCGGGAGCATTTGGACAATCCATTACTTTCATAGGGTCCAAAATTGTTTGAATTCTACAGACCAATGAATTGTCCCATTAGAAGCCAACTTTCCAGCAGGTAGCAGCAGCTCCAACTGTTGTCTCCAAAGGCAGTTAAACAAAAGCAACCTGAAGAGGCAGGTGAACTGCTCCTGGTCCCACCAAGGTGACTTTGGTTTCTGGTGGGAGGGGGCAATTACATGCTGTGAGAACTCTGTTCTGTTGATGTGCTCACCCACCAAAACACTCCTCTTGGAAAGACCAGGAATGAGTTCCTCTTCCAAAATCCCTCCTCTTGCATGTGGTGTTCATTCCATGGGTGTGGGGAGTAGGCTCTATTCCTTGGGTACTCTGTTTCTAAATGAGGTGACACACAGTGATCACTCTCTCCTATCTTTCACAGATGATTGAGACTCCTAATCTAGACATTATTTATTTATTTATTTTTTCAATCTGCGAAGGCAGATATGATTGTTTGCTAACATTACAGTTTGCATGGACACTTCATATATGTAATACATCAAAGGACAGAAGAGGATACAGCAGCATATGCTGCTGGAATTACAGGGAGGATGAGAAAGAAAGGGGGGCCGGGAGTGAGAGGGAAAGAGAGAAACACAGACTGAGACTGAGATACAGAGAGATAGCAATACAGAGAGTGGGAAAGTTAGAAGGAAAGAGAGAGAGGCAGAGAGACAGAGAGACAGAGAGACAGAGAAACAGATAGAGAGACAGAGAAACAGTCACAATGTAATTGCTGGAAATTGAAGCCACGACCTGTGTGATAGCAGCAAGTCTGTCCAATACATACATTGTCTCTTGAGATTTTGGCTCCAATTTTAATTGGCCAAGAAAGACCTGATGCTATGTATTCTGGAGCTGACCTTTTGTATATCATCGTATTCCTGGAAACAGTTTCACATCTAGGGAACATGACCTTTAATCAGTCTTGATGCATCTCACATATCCTATGCCCAGACACCAAAGGAGACATATGGAAGGTTTCCTGTTGTGGTCTGGTAAATGCTCGCAATTCCTGACAAGAATCTCCAGAAGAATAAAGCCAATACAGTCGAAACAACCTTAGCCCTGTTCAGAGTGAGATACCTGCCTTCTTAATGCTTCTCAGTACAGCTTTATATAGTGTATTAGCTTACTCTTGGTCAGAATTCACCACAGATCACAAACATCCTATTCAGATTTCTCTCTCTTTATCAATTTTTTCTTGCTGTAGTGGTGGTGATTTTTTAAGAGAGCCTTATAAGAATTAATTTACTCTTAGATGAATTTGGACCTTTTGAGAAAGATTGTATTCCTACACCATTTTTCGCTCATGAGAAAATGGGGAGGTGGTACATGGCTTAGAGTATAAGATCATTGGCCCCTGTGCACAGGTTCCAGGATTCAATTACCAGGGCCCATCTTGTTTGTCACAGCCACAGGTAAGTGCTGTTTCAGGGGATCTAATACTATCTAACTTCTGATCTCTACACGGTCCAGTTTAGTGCACAGGCAGCAGACACACCCCTTCAGGTAAAACATTCATAAAATAGAAATAATGAAAATTCTACAGTTTACCTATTGCCATATAAAACTTGATTTCCAAATGATCACACATACTATTAGGAGAGGACCTCAAAATGTGGATGTAGGTCAAAAATTTTGATATATTTGATACTTATTTTTTCTTTCTTTTCTGTTTTACACCACCTAGGACCCCACATCCCAATGACCTGGAGGAGAGTAAGCCAGAGTTCTTCCATAGTCTTTGCTTCAGTTCCTGTCTCCACTTACCAGCTCTGATTAAGGTGTTGTCCAGACTTCCCTAGATAACACAGTTTAAAACCTGAAAGTTGAAAACAGAAAGAATCCATTACATCATTTGGTAGATTTGGGTCCCAATTTTTACCTCATTGAAATCAAGACAGGACTGTATGCTTGCAATAATGTTATCTGCCTGTGCTTAAACTTCTGACTAAAAAACTCTTTGTTCAAAACAGTGCAGTGACCGATGAGCATCAGACAGTTACATAGCAATTGTTGCCCTATGAATTTGGATACATCTCTGATTATATTGAAGATTCAAATTCAATTAAATGGTTTTAGTAGTAGGTAGACAGGCACCTAGTGTTGAGGTAAAACAAATTCCACAGTAGATCAGTTCTAAAACTACATTATTCTGCATGATATCTCAGCACTAATGAATAGGCAGCTGCACAAGCAAAAGAAGAGGAAAAGGAAAAAACACAGGCAGACACAGATGCAGAGGTTGAGAAACAGGCTGAGATAGAGAATGAAGAAGGAGAAAAGGAAGGGCAGGCAGAGTCACAGGGACAGTCAAAGGGAGATTCAGAATCAGAGACAGAGTCAGAATGTGTGGTGTGCATGTACCTAGTGTGTGTCTCTCTAATTTTTAGACCTTTTAGGAAGTTACATTAACTCAAGTGTCCTGAGAGATGGAGTGATTGGTTGCAACAAATTTCTCAGATTACAACCAGTATTTAAAGACATGGTTTCTGTCTAATTGGCAACCCAGACCCAAGGAATACTTATAATAGGAGAGATCCCAGGCTAATGGTTTTCTTTCTTATAATAAGTCTGTCTCTCCCAGTCACAGAATAAAAGGAAATTATGATTCATTGGAAAAGAACACATAAATGGCTCCAGAAACTCAGCCAAGTCTACTAAGATATATATATGTGTATATATATATTATCACAAAGCTCTCACACAACTTTTTAAAAATCCTGTACTGGATTCATCTTCTAAGTATACACTGTATGTTATGTATAGTATATCATAAAATACTAAATAGGAATATCTAGCTATGTACACTGAATGTATACTGTGAGGAGCTGCCCTTTCAATCTCCATTACAAGATGGCGCTGACATCTGTTGTTCTAACTGGTAAAGAAATAGTCTGTGTATGTGCTGGGGTATTTTTCCATTCTTTGTGCCCTTCCTGTTCTGTGGCGTCATATGGGCTGATAGTGAGCAGCCCTTAGGGTGAAATATGTCTCTAACACTTCTTGTGGTCTATTTAAGGACCGAGTTTCCTGTGTTCTAAGCCTCCTCGCCCAAAAGCTAATCATCTTTCTCTTGAGATGGATTAAAGCTATGCTGCAGAAAGATCTGAGTGTGTCCTGTGTGTGTGTGTTATCGACGGTGAGACTCTTTATCATCACAAACATAGTATACTGAATGCACAGAGCATTAGTACTGTAACTCCATGGATAAATCATGTTCATGAAGTAACACTAACAGAGATTTACACACAATATTTGCATTTCATTTGTGTTCCCGAGATGAAAATTATTTTCATCAACACACATGGCACTGCATAGAACAGGTATGACTAATATTAAAATAGTAAACAGCTGACTGCAAGAAGTATAGAAATCAGAGTTAGTAAGACTTTGGTGGAATACTATATTTACATACTCACAACATCCATTAGTGAAGAACTCCTGCTGCATTAACTTTGCACAAGATTTATTGTCAAAACTTGTACTTTTAGTCTGGTGGTTGGTGGTTGGTTACACAAGTTGGTTGTGGTTTGTTAGTAGCCATAATTAAAGGAGAAGAACAAGGAAAAAAATTAAATTCAGAGATTTTCTAATTCCTCTCTCTAATATACCCTTATTTCTGTTCTATCTAGCGTTAGGGGTTATAAAAAGAAGATCCTAGAAAATATCAAACACCAACTATAAAAATGAATCCTTAATTACTGTCCACCAGAAACCACCAATTGTGAAGAAATACACTTTATCTTCTTTATCATAAGTTTTAAAGGACTCTCTTCAATAGCTTCCTGACTGGACTGTTCTTTTTTCTTCTGTGTTCTTTTTCCTTGTGTGTGTGTGTGTGTGTGTGTGTGTGTGTGTGTGCATGAGGGTGAGTGTGTGTGACTTCCTGTGATTAATACCTTCCTGTGTTGTTAACCATTCATATTTGCTGTGGATTTACTCACAACAAACAGATAAACTGAATTGTGAGTATCTTTTTTTTTTGGTGTCTGTTTTGTTTTTCTTTTCTGGTGGTGGGTTTAGCATGTATGTAAATCAAACACTACCATCGAGTCACATCTCTAGCTTAGACAGGGTTTTGAATTCTTTAACACTAGTTATTTCTCTCCATATTACTGTAACATTATAATGTTTTTATTGTACTCCTGATCTGTTACTGAAATTTTATTTCTATTTACTCCAAATTTATGTAGGTGCTAAGCAACGTCAACCCATTGCTGATATTTTTTGTCAATAAGGCAAGTTGATCAATAAATGACTTTTTTTTTTTCTGACTAGTGCCATATTGTGTTTTCTTGAAGACTTGTATCTTATGAGCCGGAGCAGAAACTTGTAATGTACACTTGAGGAGGGTTTTTTTTTGGGATTTGGAGGGTATTTCAGTGTATTAAATGAATGTCAGGTGCCTGATGTTCTATCAGGGTAATGGTGCTCCTTAAGCTACATGTTCATCTTTATTTTCTCCTACACTTTTCATAACAATATTTTTCAGTACCACAGAGCAAATGTTACAGGTTCTTAGCTTTTAAACTCTCAGTAAACACCAAAGTCTCAATTTTGGACTTCAGTGCAGCCTCTTCTCTAAAAGCTAGTCAGAGGATGCTTAGTCCTGTGAGCCCAATCCTTTCTTTTTATTCCAAGCATGGAGGGAAGCTGGCATTCCCTGTGTTTTGCAATTAGAGATTCTGGTGTCAGCAGATCTTACTTGTCACCCTATTGAGTTTGCTCATCTGTAATATCAAGTGAAAGAGTGGTAATCAGTACCATGATGGCTCAAAAGAAGTCTAGAACACCACTGCATTCTGCCCCCTTGTGGGTGCCATCCCTGTCACATTTTGAAGAGAAACAGTGCTCCTTCCAGGAAGCTGCTGGGAATTGAACTGCACTCCTCTGCATGCTGTCAGACCCAGCCTCCAGGTCTGGACTGACTCTCCTTAAGGATAGTCACTTACCCTCCTGGCCCCAGTCCCTAATTCTCTCTCAGTTCTCCACAAAACAGGAGACTCTCTTTATTTTTTGTGCCAAATGATGCCAGCTTCATTTCAAATATCCTGATAAACTAAACTGGTTGGGTCTTAAAATAATTTCTTTCTCTCAAACACCTATTTATCAGGAAAACTGTCAGTGAGAATGGCTGAGACATCTAGTCTGGGCGAGTTTCCCATGATTAAGGGCAGGGAATATGAAGATAAGGCCAACTTATTAATATACTTCCAAAGTCTAGTTTTAATTGGCATCTCTAATGCTGTGCAGAAGAAATGTGAGATTGTGAGGTGACTTCACAGATTAATATAAGAGGTGAGTCTAGAAAATCAGGAGCTGTCTATTGAGAACAGCACTGGACCATGGCCCTCCTTTGAGGATTTACACTTTAAAGCTGAGATAAACTGTAAAAAAATTATGTCTTTCTGAAATTTATGCCATGGAACGTCCACATAATATCTTAGTTCATTTGTGTGATGTTTTTATACATGGCTGTAAATGCTTTTATGTTAACCTGTGTGTGCTAGTAAGTGTTTGCCTTCTTAACATGAAGCTAAAGTCACCTGGGAAGAGGGAACCTCAAATTGGATCTGTCTACATTAGATGAGGCTATAGCCATGTTTATTTGTTTTCTTAGAAATTTTTCTTTAAATTTTCCATCTTATGTGACCTGAAAGTATCCATCTCCCTGTTTATCCTCCTACCATCGAACTCAGAGACACAGTGAAACTAACAGAAGTTATGGGCCAAATGAATTTAACAGATACCTATAGAACATCACCCAAAAACAAGAACACACATAATATGCACTCATTCTTAAGTGTATATTAGGCAAAAAAAACATGGAATACCCATGATACAATTCATTGATACTATTCATTATCTCTACCTATGGTCAGGATTATTTTTCTGATTTTTCTTTGTATAGATTCCTGATTCTTGAAGGAGAGAGCTCGATAAAGGCATCCTCTTTAATCTTTAATTCTCTGAGTCTCTCACTCTCTGTGCATTGTCCAGTTGTGTCTTTCTGTGATTATTACCAGTTTTGTAGGAAACTCACCTCTGATGAAGGCTGAGGCATATATACTAACATATGGGTGGAGCCATTAGGATTCATGAGAAGTCATTTTACTGCTGTGGTTATTTAACAAAATTTATGATGGCAGATTTTCACTTAGTGTTTTATGACCTTTCTAGTCTCAGATCTTGGCCTGATATTTCCCTCCACATTTAACCCTCCTATTTTAGTGTCTTCTTCATTCTTTTATACCACTATATTCTACTTCCCCTTCCTTGGAAGAGCTCCTCCTTCTTTATGGTTCCTTACTAGATAGCTCATCTCTGTTACCCTAAATGAAAAACAAACATATATAAACCTTACAAGCTAACTCCATACATAGGTGAAAACATTCCATTTGTGTCGTTCTGGGTCTGATTTGACTGTTGGATATTTTCCCTTTTTTTGTTTTTTTGTTTTTTTTTGTTTTTGTTTTTTTTTTTGATACTTCAATCCTTCTTTTTTAAAAAAATATTTTTATTACGTATTTTCCTCAATTACATTTCCAATGCTACACCAAAAGTTCCCCATACCCTCCTCCCCAGTTCCCTACCCACCAATTCCCATTTATTTTTTGGCTCTGGCGTTGCCCTGTACTGGGGCATATAAAGTTTGGTTGTCCAATGGGCCTCTCTTTCAGTGATGGCTGACTAGGTCACCTTTTGATACAAATGTAGCTAGAGTCCAGAGCTCCGTGGTACTGATAAGTTAATAATGTGGTTCCATCTGTAGGGTTGCAGATTCCTTTAGCTTCTTGTGTACTTTCTCTAGTCCTCCATTGGGAGCCCTGTGATCCATATAATAGCTGACTGTGAGTATCCACGTCTGTGTTTGCTAGGCCTTGGCATAGTCTCACATGAGACAGCTGATTAACAGTTGATGGGAGAGGATCCAGTACTCAGTGAGTGGTGCTATCTCTGCAAAGATGGTGATAAAATATATAAGAAAGCAACCTGAGGGTAGTGTTTGAAAAATGAGTCAGTGTTTAAGAGAACTGGCTGCTCTCTTAGAAGGTCAGGATTTGAATCACAGAACTCAGGTGGCAGCTCACAGCCTCATGAAGCTCCAATATCAAGGGACCAAGCTCCCTCTTATGGACTCTGTGAACCCTGGACAAAAAAGGCCCACAGACATTCACGCAAACAAAACATTTTTATATATACATATATGTTATTAAAATAAAAGTTAAAAGGCATTTTTAAATTTTGTAAGTAGAAAAGCTGAGAAAACTGTGTTGAGAAACAAGCCAATAAGCAGCCTTGCTCCATGTACCCTGCCTATAATCCTACATGGGTTCCTGCCCTGATTTCACTCAGTGATGGAGTGTGATGTGGAAGAATAACACAAACTAATCTTTTTCAAAAGAGAAGGGAGGAGAGGGGGATTGGAATGGGGATTTGTTGATGGGAAACTGTGAAGGAAGTTATCATTTAAATTGTAAATAGATAACTAAATTAATGATGAAAAAAATAAGTCCTGTCAAGAACTCCAATGTGACAGTGTGAAACTGCTAATCTACAACCTGCTAAACTCACATGTGCGGGGTGTGGGCATGCAAGTGTTCTGTCTGAGCCTGCAGGCCACTTAAATCCTCAAAAACCCTGTGGAGTTCAACCCTGACTTCCTGGCACAGATGATCCCCAAAGTGTATTGGGAAGTGCTTGTGCAGGTAGCAGACACCTCAATCTTGGACCAGGTACACAAATAGCCAACTAGCTGCTATGAACAGGACAAGATACTTTTGAGGAAGATGTACCCACGTGTGGCTTGAGATTGATGTACTGGATGGTACTCTGCAATGGTCAGAATCCAGTGTTCTTTTCCCCATCATCCACAGGATCACCAATATGCTGTAGAATGATGAGGAGACAGAGAGGTAACCTTGCTAGCCACCACAATGCGATGTGGGAATGGGTATCCAGTTGGAGGAAGACCCTCATGAAACAGTGGGGAGGGGATGGGATAGAGGGTTTCTGGAAGGGTGGGAAACTGAAAACGGACATCATTTGAAATGTATATAAAGAAAATATACAATTAAAAAAAGACCAACCAAAGAGTACATAGGGCGGGGCCCATGGCTGCAGCTTCATATGTAGCAGAGAATGGCCTATTTGGACACCAGTGAGAGGTGAAGCTCCTGTTCAAGAGAAGGCTCTATACCCCAGTGTAAGGGAATGTCAGGACTAGGAAGTAGGAGTGGGTATTTTGTTGATTACTGAGAGGAGGGATGGCATAGTGAGTTTTCAGAGGGGAAACCAGGGAAGGGGATAAGATTTGAAATGAAAATAAAGAAAATGCCTCATAAAATAAAATAAAATAAAACAAAATAGATTGAAAACAACCACCTAGACACAATAAGTTAATAGCAGAATAATAAATAAGACAGTGTAGTGGTGCATACCTTTTATCCCTGCTCTTGGTAGGCAGAGGCAGGGGCAGGCAAATTTATGAGTTCAAGGCCAGCCTGATCTCCAGATTGAATTCCATGACAACCAGGGCTAAACAGAGAATCCCTGCCTCGAAAAAACAAAAAACAATAAACAAATAAAGAGAAAATGAATGACACACAGGCATACAGAAGAGGACTGGTCCCAAAGACAGCTCTGTCCTAAATATACTAGAGCACATTGCTTCACAAAATGAATTCTGAACATGCTCTCACATAGTGCATTTGAATATACTTTCTAGGTTAACCCCATATGATCACAAGAAACAAAAGGTAACAAGAAGATCAGAGTCAGAAGTATATCTCAGACTCATGTCAAAGACAGTCTGGGAGGCACACCATGCTTCGGTTTTCAAAGTTCAATAGAGTGGTTCTCCACCTTTTTAATACTGCGGTTCCTTCATATATATACTTCCTTATGCTGTGTGGTGCCCCAACCGTAAAACTATTTTTTGCTGCTTCATAACTGAAATGTCCTACTGATATGAATTGTAACATACATTTCTGACATACAGATAGTCTTAGACAACTCCTGTGAAATTTGTCACAAGGACTAGCAACCTACAGGTTGCCAACCACAGTGCCAGCAACTAGGAAAACTAGCCAGCCCCTTGATTTTTACAATGTTGCCTTCCGTAACTGTGGTAGAATAGATGTGCTCTATTTTAGTGGTCTAAGCATGTTAGGATCTGTAACACTACCTGGAAACACACATACCAAATTGGATGAGGGAGTCTATTTTTTCTGTCCTGGACCTTGCAGGTTTGAGTCAGCTCTAACCAAATAGAAGAGAAAGGATACTGGATGAATTCCTACTCAAAGTCTTTGGAGACAACAGGGATTTTATTGGGTTCTCATGGAGAATGGGAGAGTGTTTGTGCTCCATTAAAAAGGTACTCACATTCACTATTTTGATGCCTTTCTTTCTATTTGAGTGTGCTTTGTACTTTTGTCTGCTATGTGTTGTGTTCTGTGTTCTTTCTTACTAACTCTAGGGTTCTTCCAATACTTGGAAAATGAAAGTCAGTTTGAAAACCTTTCATATTTGTTCTCTGTATAGAAACTCTCTCTCTCTCTCTCTCTCTCTCTCTCTCTCTCTCTCTCTCTCTCTCTCTCTCTCTCTCTCTCTCTCTCTCTCTCTCTTTGAGTTTTCAAGACAGTGTTTCTCTGTGTAGCCATGTTGTTCTGGAAATCACCCTGTAGACCAGGTTGGCCTCGAACTTAGAAATTCACCTGTCTCTGCTTTTCGAGTGCTGGGGTTAAAGGTGTTTGCCACCACCACTTGGAAATATGATTCTTTTAAAAAATTAGATTATGAGTCCTTTGTACCAAAAATAAGATCAAAATTTCAAGGAAGGTACTTTTAATTGAAAATGCATCTTTCTGATAAAAAAAAATGGGGTATTCCATGGAGATACAGAAGGTTGAAAATGACCCAAAAGGTATTGTTCTTCAACTAATTCCTTATCAGCTTGTAATTTTCTGAGGATATTGGCCACTGAGGCTTGAAGTATCAAAAACCCATCAGGCTATCTCTCTCTCATTCTTTCTCTCTCTTTCTCATTCTTTCACTCTCTCTCATTTTTTCTCTCTGCTCATTCTCTCTCTCTTTCTCTCTCTCTTTCTCTCTCTTTCTCTCTCTCTCTCTCTCTCTCTCTCTCTCTCTCTCTCTCTCTCCCTCTCTCCCTCTCTCTCTCTCTCTCTCTCTCGTTTTAAGCCATTCATCCAGTGGTTGGCATCTAATGTTAATCCATTTCTTGTCTATTTCACACAGTGAGGCAAACAATATTGATGATATGACTGTGAAATGGTCCTTCTTACTTTTTTTTTTCTTTTGCTTTTTTGAGACAGGCATGCCATGGACTCATTCATAACAGTTTTTCTCTCTAGAATAAGTTTGCATGCTTTAGCACTTGATAATAATCTCGATTGTTGATTTATTTTAATATCTGTGAGTTTCTGCAGTAACTGATTCTATTAGTTAGTGATTAGTTTCTGTGAAAAGACATCATGACCAAGGCCACTCATAAGAGACTCATTTCATTAGGGCTTTTCTACATTTCATTACACGTTCAGAGGTTCACTCCATGATCATCAAGGCAGAAAATATGGCACTGTCTAGGCAGACATGGTGGTGGAGAGGAAGTTTCGATTATGCACCTTCATCCAAATGCTTCGAGGAAAAACTATGTATTTTGCAAACAGGGAGGGTCTCTTCCACACTGGTAGAGCTTTAAAGCCCCAGAGTGATATGCTTCCTCCAGCAAGGCCAGACCTACTACTACAAAGCCACACATCCTCATAGGCCAACTATATTTAGAATGCCACACTGGTTTCATAGCAACTTGACAAGATCTAGAGTCTTCAAAGAGAAGGAGACTCAGTTGAGAAGATGCCTCCATAAGATCCAGCTGTTAGGAATTTTCTTAATTGATGGGAGAGCACCCACTCCATTGTGGGTGTTGACATCCTTGTGGTGGTAGTCCTGGGTTCTTTAAGAAAGCAAGCTAAGCAAGATTAGAGGAGCAAGACAATAAGCATCACCAATCCATAGCCTATGAATGAGCCTCTGATTCCAGGATCCTGTGTTGTTTCAGTTTCTGTCCCAACTTATTTGGTGATAAACAGCAATGTGGAAGTATAAGCTGAATAAAACCTTTGCTATGGAATTTGCTCTTTGGACATGGTGAATCCTTACAACAATAAAAAACAGTAAGGTATTCTTAGGGAAAAAAATGTCTAACAGTGCCAATGTCACTTGTCTTATAACCACAAATAATAATGTGTAGACATTTTATTTTTACTTAGAGATAAGGTATACTCATGTACCTACCTGAGATGTAATTGTTCTAGTTTTCTTCTTTCTCACCATGTAGAATACTACAATAAAAAATAACTTGGAAATAAAAAGAATACAGATTGTCACTGAGGAAGACAAAACAGAAAGTTGAGTCAGTAACAGCAAACACTGCTTATTGGCTTGCCACTGTCTTAGCCACTGTTCTATTGCTATGAAGAGACACATTTGGTGACGGCAACTATTAGAAAACAAGGCATTCTTTGTGTAGAGAAAGGCCATTGACTTGTTTGAGTTAATTTTATATCCAGCTACTTCACCGAAACTGTTTATCAGGTTTTGGTGTTCTCTGGTGGAATTTTTAGGGTCACTTATATATACTATCATATCATCTGCAAAAAGTGATATTTTTACTTCCTCTTTTCCAATTTATATCCACTTGATCTCCTTTTGTTGTCAAATTGCTCTGGCTCATTCTTCAAGTACTATATAATAAACAGGATGAGAAAGAAATTAGGGAAACAACACCCTTCTCAATACTCACAAATAATAAAAAATATCTCGGCGTGACTCTAACTAAAGAAGTGAAAGATCTGTGTGATAAAAACTTCAAGTCTCTGAAGAAAGAAATTAAAGAAGATCTCAGAAGATGGAAAGATCTCCCATGCTCATGGATTGGCAGGATCAACATTGTAAAAATGGCTATCTTGCCAAAAGCAATCTACAGTTTCAATGCAATCCCCATCAAAATTCCAACTCAATTCTTCAACGAATTAGAAGGAGCAATTTGCAAATTCATCTGGAATAACAAAAAACCTAGGATAGCAAAAACTCATCTCAAGGATAAAAGAACCTCTGGTGGAATCACCATGCCTGATCTAAAGCTTTACTACAGAGCAATTGTGATAAAAACTGCATGATACTGGTATAGAGACAGACAAGTACACCAATGGAACAGAATTGTAGATCCAGAAATGAACCCACACACCTATGGTCACTTGATCTTCGACAAGAGAGCTAAAACCATCCAGTGGAAGAAAGACAGCATTTTCAACAATTGGTGCTGGCACAACTGGTTGTTATCATGTAGAAGAATGCGAATCGATCCATACATATCTCCTTGTAGTAAGGTCAAATCTAAGTGGATCAAGGAACTTCACATAAAACCAGAGACACTGAAACTTATAGAGGAGAAAGTGGGGAAAAGCCTTGAAGATATGGGCACAGGGGAAAAATTCCTGAACGGAACAGCAATGGCTTGTGCTGTAAGATCGAAAATTGACAAACGGGACCTAATGAAACTCCAAATTTTCTGCAAGGCAAAAGGCACCGTCAATAAGACAAAAAGACCACCAACAGATTGGGAAAGGATCTTTACCTATCCTAAATCAGATAGGGGACTAATATCCAACATATATAAAGAACTCAAGAAGGTGGACTTCAGAAAATCAAATAACCCCATTAAAAAATGGGGCTCAGAACTGAACAAAGAATTCTCACCTGAGGAATACCGAATGGCAGAGAAGCACCTGAAAAAATGTTCAACATCTTTAATCATCAGGGAAATGCAAATCAAAACAACCCTGAGATTCCACCTCACACCAGTCAGAATGGCTAAGATCAAAAATTCAGGTGACAGCAGATGCTGGCGTGGATGTGGAGAAAGAGGAACACTCCTCCATTGTTGGTGGGATTGCAGGCTTGTACAACCACTCTGAAATCAGTCTGGCGGTTCCTCAGAAAATTGGTCATAGTACTACCGGAGGATCCAGCAATACCTCTCCAGGGCATATATCCAGAAGATGCCCCAACTGGTAAGAAGGACACATGCTCCACTATGTTCATCGCCACCTTATTTATAATAGTCAGAAGCTGGAAAGAACTCAGATGCCCCTCAACAGAGGAATGGATACAGAAAATGTGGTACATCTACACAATGGAGTACTACTCAGCTATTAAAAAGAATGAATTTATGAAATTCCTAGCCAAATGGATGGACCTGGAAGGCATCATCCTGAGTGAGGTAACACATTCACAAAGGAATTCACACAATATGTACTCACTGATAAGTGGATATTAGCCCAAAACCTAGGATACCCAAGATATAAGATACAATTTCCTAAACACATGAAACTCAAGAAAAATGAAGACTGAAGTGTGGACACTATTCCTCTCCTTAGAAGTGGGAACAAAACTCCCATGGAAGGAGTTACAAAGTTTGGAGCTGAGATGAAAGGATGGACCATGTAGAGACTGCAATATCCAGGGATTCACCCCATAATCAGCATCCAAAAGCTGACACCATTGCGTACACTAGCAAGATTTTATCGAAAGGACCCAGATGTAGCTGTCTCTTGTGAGACTATGCGGGGCCTAGCAAACACAGATGTGGATGCTCACAGTCAGCTAATGGATGGATCACAGAGCTCCCAATGGAGGAGTTAGATAAAGTACCCAGGGAGTTAAAGGGATCTGCAACCCTATAGGTGGAACAACATTATGAACTAACCAGTACCCCCGAGCTCTTGACTCTAGCTGCATATGTATCAAAAGATGGCCTAGTCAGCCATCACTGGAAAAAGAGGCCCATTGGACACGCAAACTTTATATGCCCCAGTACAGGGGAATGCCAGGGCCAAAAAGGGGGAGTGGGTGGTTAGGGGAGTAGGGGTGGGTGGGTATGGGGGACTTTTGGTATAGCATTTGAAATGTAAATGAGCTAAATACCTAATAAAAATGGGAAAAAAAAGAAAAAGAAGAAAACACGGCATTTAACTGGAGGCTTGCTTACATTTTCAGAAGATTGTACAATCATCACGAGAGGGACCCCATCACTGGAGCAATAGAGAACTATTGATCCTTAGGCAAAGAGATAGATTCTGCCATTGCATTGGCTTCTTGAAAACTCAAACCCATCCTTGTTGATACGCCCACTTTCTCCAATGAAGCCACACCTTCTCTTATTCCTTCTAAATTTAAACTCACTGCCACTTCCTGGTGACTAAATATTCATATATATGTGTCTATAGGTGACTTTATTATTCAAACCACCACTTTTCCCATGGCTCTTTCAGCTATTTTTTTTTAAAATACAGCCTAAAAGGCTCCCATTTACTAAGGACTACTGATGAGCTTAGCCACAGTGATGGGCCCTCCCACATCAATCATTAGCGAAGAGAATATCCCATAGACTTACCTAATGAACAAGTAAGTGAATAGAGACTGATCTTCAATTGTTCTCTCTTCTTAGGTAACTGTGGATTGTCAAAATTGGAAAAAAAAATAATATCCCATCACAGTAATGTTTAACTTACACCATAACCTACAAAAACATTACTCAACACCATCTATTGCATTCTGCCCCTGCATAGACACACTTCCATGTATGGCATAAGTGAAGGTTGACTACCTCCATCAGCAAGGATACTCAATAATAGGTGACATGAGCTGAATATTTCCTATAGCCTCACAACCCCGAAATTCTACTGTGTATTACACTTACTGGGGGACTTGCCAATCTGTCCAATTTTATGCCACCAAAGCTATGACAAAAAGACTCCTCATCAAGAAATCTAATGAATTTTACCTGATTTCTTTCTCCTGAGGCAACTGAGTATTATCCCTTCATGCTTATATTGGTGTTTGATTCATCTGTAATAAACCCACTACTATTTACAGCTACATCACAGGAGGTATGACAAATACCATCTCCCATGAGTTGGCCAAACCTTTTCAGCAGCTTTTTTTGTAGTATCCTATCTATAATAAAAAATACATTGATTTCTTTATTTTTAAGTGTGTAATTTAATGATTCTAACACATTTTCATCTCCTTCCATTTCCCCTCATTTTCTGCTACTTCATATGATATTGCAATCTATTAAAATACAGTAGTGAATACAGTGGAAAAAACAGTGTGGGAAGAATCAAAGTTCTTTATTACAAAGACAACAGATACACTGGCAGAATCTTCCAGGTACAACTATTTGGTAACTTTCGGTCTAATGTTAGCATGATTCTTCTAGAAAAAAGCTTAAAGAATTAAGGCATGGTTACAATGGACCAGAAAAGTCAGTATCACTAGTGAGACACACTCATGTAAATAATTTTCATCACTGTTCCGATATGCCTAGCAACAAGGAAAACAGGTCCATAGTCACAAGAGTATGAAAGGGGCATGAAGCAGAACAGTTGTCCAACTTATTATTACCCAGTAAGCATCAACACAGGAAGTGACCAAAGACAATAAATAACTTCCAAGACATGTTCCCAATATCCAAGTTCCTTTACAAGTGTCTCACCCCTTCAATGCACACCCATCAATCAATTAACTCATTGATTAAAGCCCTCAGGGTCCAATCACTTTTCAGATTGTGTATAGTGTTCTATCTTTGAACATTGTATTTGGGGCCAAAACCTTCATCAAAGAACCACGACAGACATTGCAAACCCATTTCACCACACAATTCTTTATGTTACAAAAAGTGATAGGATCTATCTGTCTCTTTGAGGATATGTCTGTATAGCAGTTACAAAAGCAAAACGTCCAGGCCAACAGAATCATCACCTCCATGAGGTATTTTAAAATATGAGTTCAAGAAGAAGGAAAGTGCAATGAAAGTTAAGGTTCTTGATCCCACATCCCTCTATTTTAAAGCCATAGGGTGGACCCAGAAGTTTAGGTCAAAAGTGTAAATTTCACCTATACTACAACCAACTGTGATGATTTCTAGCCATCTCCAGTTTCAGTGTGGTATTTAGTCCCACCATCTGCATCACAGCATATTGCCTAGTGTGAAATAGTGCCAGCAGTTGATTGCAAACCCCACTATGCGTTGACTTGGATGTAAAATGAGACATCTATAATATAGACACACTTGTACACACACACATACTCACAGAAAGAGGCAAGAAGTAGAGGAGCTGAGTCTTAGGATCCCTCAATGAAGAGATAGTGGAAATCTTGTAAGGTAGAGAGGTCATTGAGAAACTGTATGTCTCTATCTGCACAAAATCAGGCCAGTCTGCCTTCCATCAATAAGTGGTAGGTTCTCACTATCAATCATCCCCATCTGAGAATGTATGGACAGTTAATGAAAGATGGAGAGTCAGTTTTCATCAAAGGTATGCCCTTTGAAGGTTATAGTTTGGCCAGGCACTACTGGTAGCTCCATGTCCAAGAGTTTATGGGCAACACAATTGATTTGAATGGGTTTTATCAAAAGGGAGAAAAGGAGACATGAAGTTGGAAGGAGGATTAAGGTGGGAATGGATCTGGTTTTGGTCCGGGAGGAGTTATTAAGAGATCTGGAAAATAAATTCCATCAAAATACATTGTATGAATTTCTCAAGGAATTAATGAATGTAGTTCTTAATATATAATGTCTGTACTGAACATATACAGACGACTTATATTTCCATTTCCTAAATAACAAACCCTTGTGTAGCAGTTTCATTACATTAAGGGCAAAAGTAATCCAGAGATTATTTAAAATAAAGAAGGATCAGAGGTTATGGCCCAGGGGCAAATTCATGCCTGTGTTTATTTACTTACAACACCAGTGCTTAGGATTTTGGGAGCGGCAGAGACAGGAAGATGACTCTAGCTTCCTGAAAGCCAGCCTCAACATTAGCTCAGCAAGAAACCCTGTAGAAAGGGGATAAATTAGGGAGTGAAGGAGCAAATCACACTATACCCTTCGCTACCTTTGAACTTACCTGTACAGATCTGTGTGCAGACACACATGAATATAAATAAAATATACAAGAGCTTATCTTTCATAGCTTATAAGCAGTGTTCTGTTATCTTAGCCTAGAATCCTGAGGACTTTATATCATTAGAGTTCCTGAAGCAAACTCCCCAGATATAGCGATGGGTATTTCTTGTACTATGCAAAGAGACCTCAGTTAAATGTATGTCAGTGACTCCAAAACAGCTTTTCTTCTCTACCTTTCTTTATATGGCACAGAACGACCTGTAAATAATTAAAATATGAAAACAAAGCTTTTTCACGAATTTAGTCTTGTGTTAAAATAATATTTATAACATTTTACTAAATGGAAGGGAAATCTTCAGCTCCCAGGAACAATCCTGTAGGCTTCTGTTTTGTCCCATTATGAACAAAATTAATTGCACATTGACAATTCCCACGGTTTTAACTAAATCAGGATGAAGGGATATGTTTCCATACAAATAAGTAATGCCAATCTGATTAATCAAGTAGAAATGTGGCAGGGTTAGGATGCCTTTGGCTGATGTGACAATGATGACTGATTAGTCTCTTGTTATGCAAATAACCCTAACCTCTAAGAAAAGAAAAGTGATGATATAGAATATTCCAAGAAGTGGCATGGACAATTATTACTTGATTTCAATTTCTTTTACATACTTTATTAGTTTGAATAATTGTGGCTCACAGAAGATCAAATATTCAAAGGAGTTAGTTTTCTAGGTGGTGGGATGTTTAGAAAGAATTAGGATTTGTGTTTTCATTAAAAGTGATTTGGCACTGGGTTTGAAATATCAAACACCCTTTGGCATATCAAAAACTCTCTCTCATTCTTTCTTTCTCTCTCTCTCTCTCTCTCTCTCTCTGTCACTCTCTCTCTCTCTCTCTCATGTTTTAAGCCATCCATCCAGTGGTTGACATCTAGTACTAATCCATCGCATGTTTATTGCACACAGTAAGGCAATCAACATTTATGATATGGATGTGAAATGGTCCTTCTTGCATTTTTTTTTTTTTAGTTAACTCAACCTGGGAATATAGAACCGCAGATAAAGAACTGCCTCCATCACATTGGTCAGTTGCCACACCTGTAAGGAATGATCTTTTTTGGATGGCTGATGTTGAAGGGTCTAGCCCACTATGGGTAGTGTCAACATCTATTAAAAAAATATACAAGGTGTGGTGGTTATCGTGTAAGGGCCTGAAATTAATTTTTCTGGAAGAACTAAAGATCTATATGGCATGAAAAATTAAAGTGCCTGATAATTTGTAAGTAAATTCCATACTTACCAGCATTCAATATTTTGTCTACCCATATTTCAAAAGTAAAATTATCAAATCTATTTCACCCTGTTTTACTGCATTTAATCTATTAAATTACTTGTAACCAGAAATACTAATAAATTTTAAAGGCCTTTAAAACATGACTGGTTGATATTGTGTTTAACTTCATCACAACTTTGTAAGCAGGAACAAGAGCTAGATTGCCTTCTCATTTTCCAAAGAATCCATGATTCACGGTTGCAAATAGCTTCAATACAAGGTACTTAACCCTGTAAAATTCCTGCTTTGTTTGAATAAAATATTTATTGCTCTAACTTTGGGTTTTCATAAACAGAATTTTGATGTGCTATCCAATGTGCTGCCTCAAAGAGTCTGGCACAATTTCTGACACTAAGAACAGTTTAAAGATAACCAGGGAAAGGTTGGAACAGGGAAAATAACCACCAAGGATGTTGGTGAGTCAGAAACTGAAGGCTTTCACAGGAGGAATATAAAAACAAAAACAAAACAAACAATCAACAAATGAATAAACAGAAACCCAACCACCAAAATGATAAAAACAATACAGGAGTGAATTACTTGGGCAGAATGTGACTCAAGTCATCAGGACATTTCAGTAGGGATTATATTTTGTATTTCGAGAAGGCCATATGAAAAGGTAAAGCCTAGATGGTTAATGTCTCTGGTGTAATTAGGGAAGGAACCAGCATGAGTGGGGTTCTATCATGCAAGCTGAACTAGGTGATGTCACAGAGCACTGGCCATAGATTGCACATCTATTCCACTTGGAGGCACTAGAATCCCTAGAAGGTGTGTCCACTATTTTCCCAGTGGTGTATGAAAGGCAGGCCAGCTCCTGAACCCCAACGTTGTTCCTCAAGTTTTTTTTGCCTGGTCTGTATCAAAAGACAGAATCTTGATGACTAAGACATTTTCTTTGGGTAAGTACATTTATGAAGTGAATGGGACCCTCATAGCTATAGAAAGCTGAAAGTTTTCCCTCCCACACTGAGTAACTGTACATTCTAAATTCTCCCATGTTTGGGGCCAGGGTCATGGTTGATATAGTTTAGTTGATCTCCTGAATTTATTATCCTTGCTAACAATATCTCCTTCACAATTCCATTAAAATGTCAAAGCTCTTCTTTGTCCGTATGTATTTTAGAAAATGTTAGTTCTAAATGGCTGATATTGCCTGGACTTGTTGAGGCCAGAGTTGCAGTGGCAAAAAATCACCAAATAATCCTGAGGCTGGGTCAGGTGACATAATACAGAAGGCCAGTGGTGTGCTGTGTCCCTGGGATATTTGTGAATATTGCCACCTAATTCAGAGCTTGCAGGTACAAGAGAGGGTAGGTGACAACTCTGACTCATTTTCTTTATTCTTTAATCCTTGATCATTTTGTAAAAGGCATACCAACTTCCACATTGACATAGACATGCAAGGAGATGTTCCTCAGCAGAGGCAAATTAGCTCAGGGCTGAAGACATATTCATCTGAGTATGTTATTCTGAGCTCTTGAGAATTACTTGTTAATTTCCCTTCGATAATTTCCTTGTTTCCCTTATTTATTTATTTATTTATTTATTTATTTATTTTTTTTTTTATTTTTTGTTTTGTTTGTTCATTTTTTCTTTGGATGGGTGATTAATTTTAATTTGAGTGTGTTTTTGTGTAGCTTTGGCTGTTAGGAAAATCACTCTGTAGAATAGACTAGCCTTTATCTCACTAAGGTTTGCCTCCCTCTGCCTCTTGAGTACTAGGATTTAAGACTTGGGTCACTAACACCTCCTATTAACTTCTGATTTGATTGTTTGTTTTGTTTTTTGTTTGTTTTTCATTTTTGTTTTTGTTTTGTTTTGTTTGTTTGTTTGTTTGTTTTTTGTTGTTGTTGTTTTTTTGTTTAAGTTGTTAATGTTGTTGCTGATTTGGAGACATGGTTCCTTTGTCTACCACTGGCTGCCCTGGAACTCACTTTGTAGACCAGGCTGGTCTCTAAGTCAGAAATCTGCCTTAGCCTGCCTTCTGAATGCTGAGTTTAAATGCTTGTGCCACCATAGCTGGATTATGAACTTCTTATTTGGATCAAATTAAGTTTAGAAGTCCAAACATGTTTAGCATAGCCTTCTTGACCTGCTCAAAAATTCCATTAGAGAAGAGCATTTCTCCAGCATTCTCTCCCATCCTACACTCATTGCCTTTCAGTAACTCATATATAGCAACAGCATTGTGTCTGGTGTAAACAGGCAATACCCTCAATCCAAGGCAATGGGCAAGTATGATATTTGAACACAGAATGATACCCACAAGACATCTGCCCAGGGTTGGTTTGGTCTACCACACCAGGGCTACAGCCATGTAGAAGACAATACCTCTGAAGAGTCTTAGCATGACATCCCTCATGAAGAAGAGGAGGAGGATGTCTTCTTCCAACGTCTTGAGGAATATTGTTGGCTGCAGAATTTCTCAAGGTTGGAAGGAAGGTAATGAGCCTGTCACTCAATGGAAGACCATAGTTCTAGGTCAACTGCCAACAAACCCTTCTCTTTATTTGGTGAAGTATGATGGAAATGACAGCGTCTATGGACAGGAGCTCTACAATGATGACAGGATTTTAAACCTTAAGGTTTTGCCTCCCAAAGTAAGATTTCCTCAGGTAAGGGATGCCCACCTCGCCAGAGCCCTGGTTGGCAGAGCGGTACAACACAAATTTAAGGGTAAAGATGGCTCTGAGGACAACTGGAGGAGGGTTATGCTAGCCCAGGTGCCAATCATGAAGGATTTGTTTTACAGTACTACAAGAAGAATCCAGCTCTCTACTTCTATCAGCTCCTGGATGACTACAAGAAAGGGAACCTCCACATCATTCCAGACACTCCTCTGGCTGAGGAAAGATCAGGAGATGACAGTGATGTGTTGATAGGTAACTGGGTGCAGTACACCAGAAAAAGGTGGTTCCAAATAGTTCAGAAAGGTTGTTTACCAAATTCTAGCCAATCCTTCACATTCAATTTCACATTTGCAAAGTGTCACAGAAATGCTGCTTATGACCAGAGTGCTTAAACTTCCTTATTCTCATGAAGTTTGTCACATTACCTCCTTGATGAAGGGTACAACCATCCTACTTCTGTGCAAAATTGCCCAAGCTCCTCCCCTATCTTACTTTAGGAAGATTTAGACATTCACAACAGAGAGTACTCCAACCTGTGTTGAGCACAGTGTGTTTGAGGAAATCCCCCAGATTCACCATCTTCCCAGTGTATGTCCTACCTATAACTTCTAATTTCCATGGTCTGGGAAGCACTGTTCTGACCTAAGAGATTTCTGAACACTCTGGACTGAAATCCCAAACAGAAGAGTATCAAGGTAAGGGTAAATCAGATTACTATCTTTGTTTTGTTACCTTAGACAGAGACATCATGGCCTCCATGCAGAGGAATGTGTGGATGGACATATATTTAAGGAAGACACTAAACCAGAAAATACCACATTACACCCTCTTAAAAGACTTCTAAGATTGTTGTCATGCCTACCACAGACATTCAGATGATGTGTATTCTTGATTGTGATTTCATGTTTGGAGCTGATGAAGGAGAAAGTACCTGGAATGTCCTAGAATTCTCAAGGTATCAATCAGTGTTCAATTTCTGCTCAATAGTGCTGCAGACATAGGAATAACAGGATAAAACTATTCTATACAATCCTATGAAGCTCCTATCACCATCCTCCTATTTTAGAGAATCTTAGATCTATCACTAATCCTGAGACAGGCAGAAACAATTCTTCTCCTGCACATAGGGGTACTGCATATGTCTCCCCTTACCCAAAGTATTCAACTTACTGTCTTTTACTGAATTGGCTTTTAGACTATACCTGAAATATTCCACTTTTCACCAAAGGATCTACCAGCCCTCCCTGTTCTAATAGAGAGCTACAGTCCACCAATATCCAAAGGGTTCTCAGACATTCTAAATATGCCCCTGTGGGAGTAAACTTACTAAGTCTATTTAATTGGGCCTCAGATCCTTCTGCTTTGACCAAAAGGATTTCAATCTACTGACTCTGAGTTACCAGGGGCCTCAGATCTCATTTTCCCCAAGTGGTCATCAGATGTCCCTTTCTGACCAATAATGACCTTGCAATGTTCTCCTCTGATGCAGACACTTAGACACCCCCCCTCCAATTTTAACTCCCAAATGGACCTCCAGACCACCCAAGCTTAAAGTACCTGAGCCGAACATTAAGAAGTACAGCCCAGAACAAAAGCTCATTTCCTCAAGGCAGAAACTAAAATGATGTTCTCCTCACCATTCATACCTAGACCCAGGAGATGAACATATGCCTGAGAAGAAGAACTAGTGTGGAACTGTCAGCCAGGTTTTTGATGAGTGCTCAGACTGCTTCCTGATCCAGCACCACATTTACTATAGTGGACAGATGCTCTAGTCTCTGATGAGGAGTTGCTAGCTATTAGGAAGAACCTGGAATGGGCTCCACTGCATGAGGTAGGCTGTGTCTTTGATCTCACGTCAAGGAAAGAACATGCAAATTTGAACTCTACCCAACCAAACATACTAGTTTACCTGTACGAAGGGGATTTAAATTTCCAATTTCTCACAAAGATACCCCTCTTACCATTGAGTTCCTATCTATTTTTCATGGCTCATAGGGTCTCATTTCTTCCCAATGTCCATTACTGGCTCACTTCTGACCACTAGCCATACATCTCTGATTAGTGTTGGGGGTGTTCTCGGTATGACACTAAGGCCAACAATAGTGCCTACATGCCATTTCTGAATAATTGGATCTTAAATTCCACCATTGTCCAAGTGTACTTCTGAAAGACTTTTCTCATTACATGGGGTCTCTACAGTAGCATCTTTGTTCATCAGGCCTCTAGTTGTACCTTCTGGCCTAAGCAGGTCTTATACTTCACTTAAAGAGATGCCAAATTTACACAATGTAGACAAAGATGCATTGAGCATTCTTATACTCATTAATATAACATTCCTCCCCTCAGGTTTGAAGTCTCCAGAGCAGCAAAGAGAGTGGGGAGTAGAACTCATCATCTTTAGGTCACTCAGCATCGATGGGTTGTTTGCAACCTTAGTATACAGACATGGATGGTTGAACACAAACCTGTCAGGCTGATAAAGAACTAGACATCTACTAACGTCCTTGGAACCATGTTCAGATTGCTGCACATCCTCCTGAAGATGCCACAGATGACATGGTTCCTTGTGATTGTTGTTCTCTTCTTGTTGTTGCTGTTTTCTTTTAACTTTTGAAGAGGATACTTTATTAGTCTGTTGCTATGTTAGTCATCTCCTGGCATTAGAAACCAACATCCCACTGTTTAAATGTTTTACATTTCCTACTCTTTTTGGAAAACACAACGTATGCGCATCATTTTTTCCTATTGTTTCAAAGACATACCACTATGTAATTCAACTTTACAATTGTAAACATTTTGACCAATATTCTCATGAATATAAATTTTATGTGTAAAATTCTTCCTGTGCTGTGTTATTTTTCACCAGATGACAGTTTCATTTGAGGTCATTTGAAACATCGTTCCTTACTATGTGTCTTTAAAAGATATATTTTGGAGCTGAGGGGTATGGCTGAATATCTTCAGCACAATAAACACCTTCTATAACATTACTATCTAGTGGATTATAAGTATCAGGTTGTACACAGTAGTAACTAAAATAATGGACAATTTGAGAAAGATTTTAGGGTGAAATCTCTCATAATATACAGAAAAAAAGGAAATCCTAGATATTAATCAAATCTATGCACACCAAATGAACATTGTGGGTTTTGTGGGTTTGTTTGTATATGTCTTTGTAGTTCGAATGTCCAACCTTTATGTCTTAATTGATGATTGTAAACAGTGCTCAGAGTGTGTGCATGTGAATTAAAGGGCACCATGTCTTTAGTGTTTAGATTAATTTCACATATAATTATCTGTCTATCTGTCATCTATGTATGTATGTATGTATGTATGTATGTATGTATGTATGTATGTATGTATGTATGAAGTAATGATTGAATGTATTTATATAGATATGTATGCAACTATTTCTCTATCATCTACCTATCTCTCTCTCTTTCTATTTCTCTCACCCTCTTTCTCTGTTTATCTCTTATGCATGAATATATGCATGCATGTAGCTAGGTAGGTGTGGTATTTTTAATGTAATTGTTTCCCATCGGCCCATAGGCTGTATTAGGATGATTAATCTTGTTGGACTAGGTGTTTCCTTGTTGGAGGAAGGGTGTCACTGGAGGAGGTGGGTGGTCTCACACATGTTCAAGTTAGTTATGCACAGTAGGGCTCTGTGTGTTTGCTGTCTCTCTGTCTTTCCAAGAGTAGCTGTGATAGAGTGTTCAGTGATTCAAGGAGGGGATGTTGGTTAGATGGCATATAAAGCAGGCAAGACACATTTACATACATGGTAGAAGAAGCAAGCTTTAAGAAGCACAAACAATCACACACACACACACACACACACATTTGTTGGACAGTGCAAAGCTTCAACCACTTTAAATATATACTCACATTTGGTGGATGGAACAAAGCACCAACTTTATTTTTCTCATACTGCTTATAAATCTCTGCACAATCTTTCAATTAGTATAAAATTTATACTGGTTACTTTCTATTTTCTTCTAGTGAATAATTATGAGTATGTATAAGGAGAAGCATCTTCTCACTATACTTTTATGATGAGCTATTTATAAATTATGTTTATAAATATCCAATATTATTCCCAAGAACCAACACGCATTTTTAACTAAAAAACTTGTTATAGATTAACAAGTTGTAAGCAAGTAGGGTAATTTTTATTTCAGCCAGTTTCTCTTACTGGTAGACTGAAATTTGCCGTTATACAGAAAGGATTAGTTTTTATCTATCTCAAAAATTAATCCTTCAAAAATCTTAAAAGAATCACAAAACTAAACTTTTATATAAAAACCTATCATCCCTTTCTACTTTGAATCCTCAGGGTGCACATCTGTTCATTAACCATGTTTTTCTTAAATCATATCAGGAATCAGAATGAGGAAATAGGTACAAGGAAATAATAATCATCTGAACACCAGCCTGACTTTGAAAAAAAAAGGCATGTTTTTTGTAGTAATTCTTTTCAAGATTGTGGTTGAAGTATTAATCGCATCAGCTGCAATCCTTGAGAAAGTTCGATCTAAATAACACTGTGGGTGGCAATGATATTGCCCAGTGAGGGGCTGGAACCCCCCTTAAATTTTCATACAATCCATAGATTATGAGGAATGTGATGTGAGGGCAGCAAGTAGGGAGAAACTCTACAACAGCATGAGTGGTAACAGAGTGGTACCAGCTTTTAAGTGTTTAAGAGTGGTAAGAGCTTTTAAGTGGTTCACCTCACCAAGAATCCATCAAATCCCTGTATTTTGGATGTAAAATGTACATTCTGGGGAGCCCCTCTGCCATGCTTAATATTCTAATAAAATTAAAAATAATATTAATTTCTCATTTAATAGACCCTGCTTACAGTCCCTCCAAATTTTACTCCCCACGGTTCTTTTACTACCTCCCATCCTCTCCAGTTCCTCCCCCTTTCGGTCATCATTCATCAAATACTTCTCTTTCAAATATCTCTTCCTGCATTTCCTTATTCAACCCCATCTCCCTCCACCATGCCACCTGATCTTCTCCTTCTTGTCCACCTTTGTACACTAATAAATCCATTCTATTTCTCCATACCATGGGCATCCATGTATGCACCCAAGTCCTTCCTCTATACCTAACTTCACTGGATCTACAGATTGTAGACAGGCCATCACATATGTAATGTTGAATGTCTTAATGTTTCTATTGCTGTCACCAAAAACTATAACCCAAGCACAAGTTGGGGAGGGTAGGACTTATTTGCAATGTGGGTACTGTAAAGAAAAGAGACACTGAGCAAGAGACTGCCCCAAGAAAGAGACAGATACCAGACCACCTAAGTCCTTTTCTCAGAGGATGATGACTACATGATATGGGGAACAGACACCCTACGTGACACTAGGGTAACCCCAGCTGTGGAAGAGACCCTTATGGCTTCCCTTCATGATATCAGAGCAGAGTTTTTAGTCCTGACAGAGCCACTGGAGAAATTGAGGACCCAGAAATCCTTAGTATTCGGGGCTACTGGTCAGAAACCATACTCTTAGACCACTGATAAGAAAGTTAATCTATGAATAAGCCAAGTAACTCATTCCTCCCTCATCATTCCTCAAGCCCCACCACATTGTTGTGGAGAGACATACTAGCATATTTAAAATCCCAAATAAGCTGCTCTTTGGAAGGAACTTCAATCCCTTGGCAAGCCTGTCCCTATAAATTTAACTTTAAAATTAGAAGAAGAATATAGATTACATGAGTCTCAAGCCCCGTCAAGAAAAGTACTAGAATGGACCTATTTAGAGAGATATCCAACAGCCTGGGCAGAGACTGGTGGTATAATTGAGACAAAAATGGTGTCCCCCCCCATCATTGTGACATTGAAAACTGGTGAGATTCCTTTCGGGGTACAACAATACACCATGAGCAAAGAGGCCAGTGAGGGCATCAGACCTCACCTTCAAAGGCTCTTAGAACTAGGCGTGTTTGGTCCTTTGTCAGTCTTCCTGGAATACTCTGTTGCTACCAGTTAAAAAGCAAGGCTTTGCCACCTGGCACTCCCTAATAATCCCCCCTTACTAAAGAGACTGGGACTTTCTCATGGACCCAATATATGGGGAGGCCTTTAAAAAGATTAAAAAATCGTGCTTAGTGCCTCAGCCCTAGTCCTGACAGATGTGACCGAGCCATTCACTCTCTATTTAGATAAAAGAGCAGAAATAGTGAGATAGGTCCTGAACTAAGCTCTGGGGACATAGAAAAGACTTGTGGCCTACTTGTAAAAAAAAAAAATAGACCCAATGCCCAGTGGATGGCCGTCTTTCTTAAAAGATATCAATACTTCTCAAAGATGCTGACAAACTGACTCTAGGTCAAGGAACTATAGTAGTAGCCCCCCTCTGCCCCCATGCCTTAGAAAGCATTGTTAGGCAGCTGCCAGATTGCTGGATGACTAATGCTCACAGGACCCATTATCAGAGCCTCTTTCTGACTGAGAGAGTGTAGAGAGAGTGTAATTTGCACCCCTGCTATCCTGAATCCTTCCACCTTGCTGCCTGAAGCTGACAACTCCCTACCAGTGAAGGTGTATAGACATCCTGGCAGAAGAAACCAAAACTAAGAAAGAAGTCATTGACCAGCCATGGTCAGGTTGCCCCAATTGGTACACAGATGGTATCAGCTTTTTGATTGAAGGTAAAAGAAAAGTGGTGCCAGCAGTGGTCAACGGAAAAGAAACCATCCGTGTAAGCAGCTTTACTGAAGAAATGACAGTCCAGAGAGAAGAGCTAATCACACATACCCAAGCCTTGCAGCTGGCCATAGAAAAGAACATCAATATCTAAACAGACAGCATGTATGCCTTTGCCACATGCATGGTAGTATCTGTAGAAAAAGGATGCTACTCACTTCTACTGGGGAAGATATTAAAAATAAAAAGGAAACCTTGAGACTATTAGAAGCCATACACTTTGCAAAAAACTGGACATCATACATTGCCATTGTCACCACAAAGTCCATGAGGCCATAGTGAAGGGAAATCTGATGCCTGAACTGACTGGCCTAAAAAAAAATAAATGAATAAAATAAAGAACGTGAAGACCATTATAAACTCAAAGATGCAGGCTTTGACTATACTCCAGAAGATCAGAAATTAACAGGCAAAATACCTGATATATGTGGGTGTACTACCCGGGGAGTCTCTAGGACCAAGATGGTTGCTCTGTCCTGCCCACAATAGAAAGGTAACAATATGTCTCCAATCTAAACCACCTCATGCACTTGGAAATTGAGAAGGTCAAAGAAAATGTTGAGAGCTCAAACTGCAATGTTATAAGATTGCCAGATGTTGCCCAGGGGATTGTTAATGAATGCCAAGCATGTGCCCTCACCATTGCTGGGCACCACAAGAACACCCCCCCCAGAAGGTGGATAAGAGTTGACTGGCCATGAGCATACTGAAAAGTAGACTTTACTGAAGTTAAACCAGCCAAGTACAGTAATAAATATCTATTTGTTTTTTTGTAAACACCTTTTCAGGCTTGGTCGAAGCCTTCCCCACTAATAACAAGAACACCCATGCCATGGGAAAGAAGATATTAGAGGAAAATTTCTCAAGATTTGGCATCTCTAAGGTACTTTCATCAGACAATGGCCCCTCCTTCATTGTCCAGGTAAGCCAAGGGTTAGCCAGACAATGGGGGATTCATTGGAAGATACATTGTTCTTACAGATTCCAGACTTCAGGACAGGTAGAGTGGATGAATAGAGCATTAAAAGAAACCTTGACTAAATTGGTTTTAGAGACCTACAGAAAAGATTATGCAGCTCTTTTTCCCTTTGCCTTGTTCTGAGTATGGAACACCACAGGGAAATTTTAACTTACACCATTCAAACTCCTCAACTTGGGACGCCCCTCCCTTTAACAGAAGCAGGTGCAATGTTTGAACTTGATGTTTCTTTTTCAGAACCCCCTCTAGCTCACTTGAAGGCTCTACAATTGGTCAGAAAAGATGCCTTGGAAATGCAGAAACACAATAAAAAACAAAAACAAAAACAAAAAAACAAAAAAACATACTAACCAGGAACCATCTTCGTGCCACATAAATTTCAAACAGAAGATCCTGTCCGGGTCCGGTGCCACCATTCTGGCAAACTTGAACTCAGATCAAAAGGATGCTCCCTGGTGCTTCTGACAAGCCCTGCTGCCGCACCTCCAGCATGTAACCGCTTCTGGCCTGCCATGGCCCACTGGCCTGGCACTGCACAGGATCCCCCCTTCTTCCCTCCTCCCACTGGCAAGAGTCTCTTTCGTCTCATTCAAGGGGCTTCTGAGGTTCTCAATCTTACAAATCCTAAAGCTGTGACCTCAGGTTGGCTTTATTTGGCAGCTGGGCCAGAGGTTTAATTTTCTAACTTATAAAATTAGAACTATGTACTAGAAGGAGTGGGAAATGTGAGACCCCAACTTAGAGCATTTCTCCCTGGAAGGTGAAGCCCCTGGACATTCTCCAAGCTTGTATTCCCTGAGCTCTAAAAATACAGCCAGAAAGAAGCTCTATGTTCTCTACAGCCACCAAAAAGCATTTTGGTTTCTGAGCCTTACAGCTAGAGATTCGAAAATTGGAGTTTTGCCAAGGACATCTGGGCAGAGAAGAACATTCCTCCCGACTCTTCCCAACTCTCTAAACTCTCCTCCCAACTCATCTCAATTCCTCAGGTAGCTAATAAAAACCCTCTTCTGTCACATCTCAGAGTCATACGCCCCTGCCCTGCACAGTGGAAGGAGTTTGTCCTTAGCTAGCTGATAATAAAACCTCTTACAGTTTGCATCAGGTGTGGATTTCTCTCAAGTCATTTGGGTGCTGGCCATCTCATCTGAGGACTTTAATGGACTTGAGAGGAGGTCCATCTTCAGGGTCTTACACATGGAGACCTAAGACCAAAATTCTTCAAACTATTATGCAAAATCAAAAGAGAAGGAACACTATTGAATTTGTTCTATGAAGCCAGATTACAATTATATTCAAACCATACAAAAACTCAATGAAGAAAGGAAACTTCAGATCATTTTCCCTTATGAATATCGAAGCAAAAATACTCAATAAAATCACTGCAAACCAAATAAAAGAATACATCAAAACGATCATCCATCATGGTCAAGTAGGCTTCATCCCTGTGATGCAGGGATGGTTTAATATATGGAAATTTGTCAACTTAATCCACTATAGAAACAAACTCAAAGAGGAAAACAACATGATCACCTCATTAGATGCTGAGAAAGCATTTGACAAAATACAACACCCATTCATAATAAAAGTCCAGGAAAGGTCAGGAATTCAAGGCCCATACCTAATATAAAAAAAAAAGTCAGCAAACCAGTAGGAAACATTAAACTAAAAGAAACAATCGCATTAAAATCAGGGACGAGACAAGACTGCCCACTTTCTTCATACCTATTGAATATAGTAGTTGAAGTCCTAACCAGAGCAATTAGACAACAAAAGGAAAACAAATGAATACAAATTGGAAAGGAAGAAGTCAAAATATCACTATTTCCAGAATATATGATAGTATGTATCAGTGACCCAAAAATGCAAAAAAGAGAAATCATAAACCTTATATACGACTTCAGTGCAGTAGGTGAATATAAAATTAACTCAAACATATCAGTGGGCTTTCCCTACACAAAGGAAAAGGAGGATGAGAAAGAAATTAGGGAAAAAACACCCTTCACAATACTCACAAATAATATAAAAAAGCTTGGTGTGATTCTAACTTAGAAAGTGAAAGATACATATGATAAAAACTTCAAGTCTCTGAAGAAAGAAATGAAACAAGATCTCAGAACATGGAAAGATCTCCCATGCTCATGGATTGGAAGGATTAATATAGTAAAAATGTGTGTTCTGCCAAAAGTAGTTTAAAGATTCAATGCAATCCCCATCAAAATTCCAACTCAATTCTTTACTGAGTTAGAAAAGGCAATTTACAAATTCACCTGGAATTAAAAAAAAAAAAAACCCAACAACAACAACAACAAAAAAAAACCTAGTATAAGAAAAACTATTCCCAACAATAAAAGAACCTCTTGTGGAATCACCATGCCTGAACTCAAGCTGCACTACAAAGCAATTGTGATAAAAACTACATGGTACAGGTTTAGTGGTAGGCAGGTATATAAATGAAATAGAACTGAAGTCAGAAAAATAAACCCACACACCTATAGTCACTTGATCTTTGACAAAGGAGCTAAAACCATCTAGTGGAAAGAAGACAGCATTTTCAACAAATGGTGCTGGCTTAATTGGCAGTTAGCATGTAGTAGAATGTAAATAGATCTATTCTCATCCCCTGTACAATGCTCAAGTCTAAGTCGATCAAGGAACTGCACATAAAACCAGAGACACTGAAACTTATAGAAGAGAAAGTGGGGAATAGCCTGGAATACATGGGCAAAGGGGGAATATTCTTGAAAAAAAAATACCAGCAATATCTTGTGCTATAAGATTAAAAATGGACAAATGGGACCTCATAAAATTGATAAGATTATACCCAGAAGTTCAAACTTGTAATAAGGATACATGCTTCACTATGTCCTTATGTATAATAACAAGAAGCTGAAATGAACCCAGATGACTCTCTTTAGAGGAATGTATATAGAAAATATGGTACATTTATTTAATGAATTACTACACAGCTATTAAAAACAATGAATTCATGAAATTTTTATACAAATGGATGGATCTGTATGATATCTTTCTAAGTGAGATAACCCAATCACAAAAATCACACATGATATTCACTCATTGGTGAGTGGATATTATCCCTGAAGCTCAGAATAACCAAGGTAAAATATGCAAAACCCATGAAACTGAAGAAGAAAGACCAAAGTGTGGATAAGTACCCCACAATTCCCTGGGACTAAACCACCAACCAATGAAAACAAACAATGGGACATATGATTCCAGCTTTCTATGTAGCAGAGGATGGACTAGTCAGGCATCAATGAGAGGAGAGACACTTTTTCCTGTAAAGATCCTATGCCCCAGTATGGGGGAATACCTGGGCTGGAATTGTTAGATGGTGTGTTGGGGAGATGGGGGAGAAGGGAGAGGACAGGAGATTTTTGGAGTGTAAACTAGAAACGGGGATAATATTTGAAATGTAAATAAGGAAAATATACAATAGAAAAAGAAAGGAAATAATTTATTTGAAGGTTTTATGAGATAAATTCATGTTTGGCAAACATATTATACGAACAATGTTCAGGTCTTTTGTTGAGGCAAAATCAAGAAAGTTCTTCTTTCTCAAAATATGGTGATATAGTTCCAAGAGTAGGTATATGTGCTGCTAAACCTTGTATATAAGAATAGATAAATATAGGTAAAATTAGAAATGAAGTATATGTAAACTTAACAAGACTTCCTCCATTTCAGGTGACTAGGTAAAATCTAATGAACTGCAGGACACAATTAATACCTGACACTGGAAATGCTATACCTTCCAAAAGAGCCTCCTCTGAAACTTTTATGTCATCGTGCTCATCATCAAAGTCCAAGTGTAATAAGTAACCTTCCTTTGGTATCACCATCAATTTCTTAAGTGTCATTCTTCTCTTAAGAACTCAGTAGTCTTAGTTAAAAAACAAACAATAAAAATAAAAAGGAAAAAGAAGAACTTAGTTACCTGACTAAAAATTATCATTTAAATAATTAAAAATAACAAAACATCAAATAATTATTTTAGCTCAATGAAAGATAATTTCTTTTGTTACTTAACATGTATATTTTTAATCAATTGCCTTTTTCAGAGAGTTCTGTATACATATTCAATATGGTGATGCATATATATATACTTACCCGTACCATTTTCTCCATGTATCCCATTTATCATGTCCCTCTCCCTCACAACTTGTTTTAAAAACTTCTTTAACTCACTTCTTTAAAAACCTCCTTTAGAACCAAAGTTATCAATCTGCCATTTCTCAGTTTAAAAAACAAAACAAAACAAAACAAAAACTGGCCAACCTTCAACATGTGAGTCCTCCCCTCCTCCCAATAAACAATGAGCAACATCCTTTAACCTTTGAGGCATCTGAATTTTGGTCCTATCTCCCACAGATTCTTTTTAAACAAAACATCAGCAATTCTGTTTAACAGTTTATCTAAGTCTAAGGTATACTCACAGTTCTATCCAGAAAGATAAAGAACATGGTAACTGTATATTCATATCAAAAAGATCCACCACTAAGTCTACAAAAAAAAATAACTACCACCACCACCCACACAGAAAGACCTTATATTGGAGAAATTAGGGATTTGGGGAAGCCGAGGATTTCAAACATCTGAAGATTGTAAGTTAAAGGCCAGACCAAGCTGGGCCAGCTGAAACTACAAAGATAGATCCCATCCTACAGAACCTAAACTGAGAGAAAAAGCTGAACTTGGTGGTGCAAGTCTTTAATCCCAATACATGGGAGATTGGGACAGAAGGATCTGTGGTCAGAATCCATCCCCAATGACTTATGAATCTCTTACAATATCTCCTCTTCTTCTTTTCATTCATCTTCCTATGCCATTCTACTGTCTGCAATGTTCATACAGTCTATACCAAAGGAACACACCATAGAGAAGACAATGAGGAGGGACGAATCCTCAGTGTGTTTCTAAGGGATCCTGTACAGCACACAGGACAAGCGCCAAGGCATCTCATCCATGGCTCCCTGTTCCCTGACCCACAGTCCTGCAGCTGGTTCTCTGATCCTATCCCCAGGCCCAAAGCTTTTCTCTTCCAAGGGTTCCGAATTCTCTATGGCCCTGACCTGTTCAATCCTCTTCCATGAATATGGTCCTCCACCTTCCATTCACCCTCAGATTCCACAGGAAATGGCGATCAGGAGGCTTTTCCTCACTTAGTGGCCTCCTGGGCCTGAGATTCCCCACCCTGTCACACCTCGATTAACTGTACAACAACCCTGATCAGGGCAGATTATCACTTACAGGTCATGTATGAGGAGAACACCTTCACAACTGCACCCTTCTGTGCTTAGCTCCTCAATGGCAAAAAAAAAAAAAAAAAAAAAAAAAAAAAAAGTTGTCAGGAGCCAGACCCGGACAGAAGCCTCAGAGGATCCTTTGTGATGCCAGCTGGAGCAAACAGGTCTCACCAAAGGACTGTGCTGATTGGCTAAATACCCCCTGCACATGCGTTCATGGAATACCAAGTACCAACACTTTGAAGGGAGAGTTTAGAAGGTGGGAATAAGCCACTGGCTTTAAGGCAAATGATTTCCAGTTTGTTGGTTGATAAGTGCTTACAAACTTGAAAATCCAGAACAAATATGAAACATATGAAATACAGCAAATGGCTCTACTTAATTTCAGCTGTAGAGGCTCTTGTACGCATTTTTGGTTTTTTATTTATTTATGTGCATAAACATTTAATAATGTGGACTTCTGCATGTACACACGCACACCAGAAGAGTCTATGCTGCCCTAAGAGTTCAGAAGGAAGCATGCACATTTCCTTCAACCCCTGGTACTCTCCTGTCTCTACTTTCCTAGTCCTCAGCTTGATTAGAAGAGTGTGCTATGCAGTGCAGGCCCTCTCTCTCTCACTTATGTGCTTGGCCACTCAGGCCCACTCTCTCACTTAGGCATTAGGCTGGGCAGGCACTCTCTGTCTCTCTCTCTGTCTCTCTCTGTCTCTCTCTCTGTCTCTCTCTTTGTCTCTTTGTCTCTTTGTCTCTCTGTCTCTGTCTCTGTCTCTGTCTCTGTCTCTGTCTCTGTCTCTGTCTCTCTCACTCTCTCTCACTTAAGTGCTAGGCTGCACATGTCCTCTCTCTCTCTCTTATGTGCTAGACTGCCCAGGGCCCCTCTCTCTCTTATATGCTAGGCTTCCCAGGACCTCTCTCTCACGTAGATGTTAGTCCTTGCAGGCCCTCTTTCTCACTTATGTGCTAGGCTGGTCAGGGCCTCTCTCTCACTTATGTGCTAGCTGCCCAGGTCACCTCTCTCACTTATGTGCTAGGCTGAGAAGCCCCTCTCTCTCACTTATGCCGCAAGAGAGCACTGATTCTCTGAAACTGTGATTGTGCATATGTTATGAGCCACAATGTGAGTGCTTTGTGCCTGGTCCTCTACATAGAACAGGTGCTTTTCTTCTCTTTTTTGTTTTTATTATTATTATTATTATTATTATTATTATTATTGTTATTATTATTGTTATTATTATTATTATTATTATTGTTATTGTTATTATTATTAAATTTCAAGACAGGGATTCTCAGTGTAGCACTGTCTTTCCTGGAACTTACACCAGGCTGGCTTTGAACTCAAAAATCCTTGTCCTCTGCTTCCCAAGTGCTGTGATTGAAGGCATGAACCACCACTGCCCAACCAACAGTTGCTCTTAACAGCTAGTTTTTCCATTTTTTCAACTAGTCTAGTGTGTGTTTCATGTATCCTAGAGCATTCCGCCCATTTACTTGCAGTGTTTTCCTACTTGTGCATTAGATTTTCAAGGCTGGTTTAGTGAAAAGAAATGAAAGGAAGTAGTTAGGCACTTTAATAATAATAATAATAATAATAATAATAATAATAATAATAATAATAATAATAATAATAATAATAATAATAATATAAACATTTTAATGTCTTTAAGTCTATCATTTTTAAAATGTATGAGTGCTCTGTTTATGGGTTCACCTTCATGAAAGAAGGGGACATCAGATCACTTTATATATGGTAGTAAGCCACCATGTTATTGCTGGGAATTGAAATCAGCAACTGTAAAATAACAGCCCCTTCTCATAACTGCTAAGCAATCCCACCAGTTCTAGAAATATGTTTTGATTTAATTTTTATTGCATTATGATAAGAAAATATACATAATTTCAATTTATCTGAATTTGTTAACAACTAAAAACATATTTTGAGTAAACAGACTTACATCACATTCTTCTTTTTATTTTGTACCCCAACTCCTCCAGCTGATGCCCACTCAAAACCTATCAAACCTTTCATTTTTATCATGTTCCTTAATATTTATAAAATATTTAACAATAAAAATGAATATTAAAAAAGTTGTTTGATATAAAACAACAATCAATTGAATAGTCTTATTGATATGTTTGTCTGCAGCAATACTGAAAATACATTTCTCTCATAAATTTTAAATAACTCCAAATATATTAACTGTATGATATATTAAAATAATATATCACTATTAGTTTTTTTGGTGAACATAAATAGTCTTTTGGTTTGTTTGTTGTTTGTTTGTTTTGTTTTTAGGAGATCTTAAAATTCTTGACTTACAGATTATGCTAACAGGACCCTGAAGTTGTCTTGTGTGAGGATAGTCCAGTGACTGGCAAAAACAGAAGTGGATGCTCACAATCATCTATTGGATGGAACACAGGTCCCCCAATGGAGGAGCTAGAGAAAGTACCCTAGGAACTGAGGTGGTTTGAAACCCTAAATAAGAACAACAATATTAACTAACCAGTACCTCCAGAGCTCATGTCTCTAGTTGAATGTGTAGCAGGGGATGGCCTGGTAGGCCATGTGTGGGGGGAGAGGCCTATGGTTTTGTGAAGGTTATATGCCTCAGCTCAAGGTACTACTAGGGCCTGGAGGTGGGAATAGGTATTTTGGGGATCAAGGAGGGGGGAGAGGGGAGGCGGGAGGGGACTTTTGGAATGTAAATGAAGAAAGTATCTAATAAATATAAAATTAATATAAAATCTTGGCTTATTGTGATACAAAAAAAAAAAGAAAAAAAGAAGAACAGTTTATGGACACTGGATTTCATTGTAATAAGGCTGTACTTGAATGTCCCTCACATCACCAAAGTATTTTACCTCCATAGTAGCTAAGGGAAGAGTTGACATATCTGCTGCAGCAAGGAATGAACTGTAGGCATTATTTTTGGATACTAATTTCCTGCTATGTACAAAGCTATTTGATTTGAGTGATTGTTGTCATTCTCAGGCCACAGGTAACAGGGTACATTCACTTAAGGAATGGGTGTTTATTAAGATGGTCTATTCATGATGTCATTGATCAACAGTTTCAATGAAGAATTGTTCTGCTTCGAGAGTGTCACAGACGTTAGTTGATGATAGAATTCAGTTTCATTGGATGTGATGTTTTTTGCAAAAGCATTCATCTCAGAATAATAGTAACTTTATTGCAAACTTGAAAAATGGAAAAACTCAGAGTAGAAGTGGAAGCTAAAATACTACCACCTTTTTGCTACTGTGATGACAGATGACTGATAAATCCTCTCTCACTCTTTGTAGGAATGTGTAAACAGGAACAATCAGCAATGGGTTTGGCTAAGATTGTTTTCCTGCTGTCCAAACCCTGTTACTCAGTATGCTTTGTGGTGGCCAGGAAGCTGAGTTCCTGAGGAAGTAAAGTTCTGGAGGAAGCATGGTAGGCAGAAGTCTCTGTGGAGGGAGTCAGTGAACTGTTGAAAGATGGTTAATCCTGGTTCAGCTGGGGGTCCCAGCGGGATGATGGTGGAGGGATGGAGGTGTTACTAAAGGAAAAAGGAGAGCAGGTGACCCTCATTGGACTCCTGTGGTTAATGCTTCTGGGTTCACAATCCACTTTACCCAAGAAAAACAGAGAACTTTTTCGCTATGGGCAGGAGATTGAACAAATTATCACCTAGCTGAAACCAGGAAGGCTAGGGAATTGGAGACCCTAAAAGTATTCTTGGGGCCTGGGGATGTGAGTTGTGAGTAAACTGGCGGTCAGTTACTGGTGGAAACAGACTAGATCCTTTTCTGTACTGCTGCTGCCCACCAGGAATTCAAAAAACAAACTGAAGACCAGTCTTCATTTTCCTTTACCTGGTTTTGAAAGGCCAGATTTCCAAAATTTGCGTATATAGGCGCCAAAGTGCTTTCAAATCCAGAGGCTCCTCTCAACCTCAGAAGAGCTGGTACTTCAGACATGATTCAGGGAAGGCTGTGTTTATGTATGTGTTGTTTTGGTATAGGAAGGTAAGCTCTAACTCTGTATCTCAGTATTATCTTAGCACATGTGCAGTTTGGACTGGCCTTGAAAATGAAGTACTCAGCCTTACAAATTTACTGGGGCCTAAGGAAACATGTCTTCTATATTTTTTATACTTAAATTTTATTTTTTATTTATTTATTTTTTCATTGTTGAAGATTGAATCCAGAGCTTCTTTGTGTAGCATTAAAATATAAGTCCAGTCAGGCGAAAAGTATTTCATTAATATTTGCAAAAAAAAATAATAATAATAATTGTTTATATATCTTGTTGTATTACCAAACAAGAACAGAATCTTCAGTAACTAATGATAATTAAAATGGAAATTCTGAAGAAGTAATTGGAGATACACTGTATTATGTTCAAACTTATTATTTCCTTCTTAGTGTAAGTATTTCAATGAAAGTATAATTGATTGTATAGCAAGTAATCTATGTTAACATTTTGTATATGATGTATATTCCAAACAATAATTCTGTATGATTAATCTTTAATTTTAATGGTTTTCTTGGAGGGTATAGTGTTGTGGGTCAAACTCTCATTGTCATGCCTGTATGTCAAAAGCTGAGCCATCAAACTCTAAGATCTGCATCTGTACTTTTTAAAACATTAATTTCTTTATAGATTTCCAGTACAAAATCTTCAGGGAAAATTTGAAGGTACATTTTTGGATATATAATTTTTTAAACTATATAGTATTAGCATAATTTCTATATTAGGAAATATTAGTTAATATACTGTATGACATCATAGTGAATTATTCTTTTTATATGTAGTATTTTGTAACTATTTTTATTTTTATTTATTTATCTATCTATCTATTTATTTATTTATTTTTACTAGATATTATGTTTCTTTACATTTCAAATATTAGTCATTTCTTTGTTTCACCCCAGATAATCCCTATTCCATTTACCCTCTCTGTGTTTTTATGAGGGTCTCCTCCATCTTTCAATTTTACCCTCCCCACCCTGGTACATGCCTACACTGGGGAATCAAGCCTTCACAGGACCAAGAACCTCTCCTCCCACAGATGTCTGACAAGGTCATACTCTGCTATATATGCAGCTGGAACCATGGGTTGGTGCTTAGTCCCTGGGTGCTCTGGACAGTCTGGTTGGTTCATATTGTTGTTATTCCTATAAGGTTGCAAACCCATTCAGCTCCTTCAGTTCTTCCTGTATCTTGTCTACTGGGAACCCCATGATCAGTCTGATATTTGTCTGTGAGCATCAGCCTCTTTTCTTGCCAAGAAATGGCTGAGCTTCTCAGGAGATAGCCATATTTGGCTCCTGTCAGCAAGCAAGTGTTGGTATCCACAATAGTGACTGGGTTTGGTGTCTGTATATGGGATGGATCCACAGGTTGGGCAAACAATGGATAGTTATTCCTTCAGTCTCTGCTCTGCACTTTGTCTCCATATTTTTTTCAAAGGAGTATTTTGTTCCCCATTCTAAGAGGGATTGAAACACCCACACTCTCATCTTCCTTCTGCTTGAGCTTCATGTGGTTTGTGAATTACATTTTGGATATTCTGAATTTTTAGAATAATATCCCTTTATCAGTGAGTGTGTACCATGTTTGTAATTTTGGGATTGGGTTACCTCACACAGGATGATATATTTTATATCCTTCCATTTGCCTGTGTATTTAATAAAGTCATTGTCTTTGTATCATTTGCATATATTTTTATCTCTATTGCTCTATTCTACAGCTTGAGGTCGAGGATGTTTCCCCCTGTACTTCTTTTATTGTTGAGAATAGTTTTTCAATATCCTGGATTTTTTTTTTATTTCAGATGATTTTGTAAATTGTTCTTTCTATCTTTATGAATAATTGAGCTTGAATTTTGATTGTGATTTCACTGAATTTATAGATTGCTTTTGGCAAGATCACCATTTTTACTGAATTAATCGTGCCAATCTATGAGCATGGTAGGTCTTTCCATTTTCTGAGATTTTCAATTTCTTTCTTCAGAGACTTGAAGTTCTTGACACACAGATCTTTCACTTGCTTGGTGCGAGTAACAGAAAAGTATTTTCTACTTTAAGTAAATGTTAATGAGACTTTAAATTTTGATTTACATTTGTTGTGGAAATATGGAAGTATTGCACAAAGTTTTAGAAATGTACTTTATGGTTTATTATGTTTAACAGTATAGAAAAAATCAGTTACATAATCAGGCAATTTGTATATTTTAATTGAATTATGTTTTACACTAAGTCTTAACTGAGTCAATATAGGAAAAAAAATTAGACTTTCTATTTGGTAGAACAGAATAAAACCCTACTTTGAAATACAATTAATTTACTAAAAAAGATTACCTATCTATCTATCTATCTATCTATCTATCTATCTATCTATCTATCTATCTATCTATCTATCTATCTATCATCTATCTATCTATCTATCTATCTATCTATCTATCTATCTATCTATCTATCTATCTATCTATCTATTTATCTATCATCTATCTACCTCTCTATTTTCTATCTATCTATCATCTATCTATCTATCTATCTGTCTGTCTGTAAACTTTAATTTTGAAAATCTAAAACATAAAATAAAACTTCTCTGATAATCTCTTAGAAAAAAAATCTGCAATTACTTCCCATTAGATGATTTTTTACTGCTATTTTTCTTTTTATAGTATGAAAAGAACAATTTAATTTTTTTGAGCGTTCCTTTCCTATTTGTATAAATTTGACTGCTTTCATTACTTTGCTTTACAGGGTCATGATCAACAACAAATTATATGAGCAGTATAAAAATATGTTTCAGAAGTTGTATGTGGGTGTAGAGAAATTCGATAAAGAACAAGAAAAACAAGTGGTTGGTATAGTAAGTAACTTTATAATTAACCTCGTATACCTATGTATCAATTAGGAATGGAGAAACTAGCCTTGTGTTCGACACTTGAAACTAAATTAAGTCTCATTATCTAACTATCCTTGGTTCTGTTCAAGTCCTACTGAATTGTAAATCAGAGAGGTATGGTCACATACTATACCAATGAAAACCACTAAGAATTTTAATGGAGACGAGATCATAAATTTCCAAGAGACAGACATTTGCTGAGAGATGAAGAGAGGATTACCAGTTTTTACAATATGTCAGCCTCAGGTATAGTTGAAAGATAGAGAAAGATTACTTACTGTTGTCATCTGGACTCTGTCGTTAATTTTAGAAAACCAAATCAAACTAGCAAAGTAGTTTTAAAATCCTAAACTTAGTCCCTATTTAGTAAAAAAAAAAAAAAAAAAAAAAAAAAAAAGTGTATGGAAACAACTTTCCTAACAACCATGGCAAAATAATCCTGTGTAATAATATCACCAAACTATTTTAGATCGTCTCCCCGTTAATGTAACAATCATTGTAGTCATCAAATGGTTTCCAAGTAAGATCTGAGGCAATTACCATATTAACCATTTTTTTTTTGGTTGGTTAATTGTTTGGGGGGTATTCAATTTGAAATAAACAGGAGATCATTTCCTGCATGAGAACAACGTGGAGGGAGCTGCCATTTTGAGTCAGTTCAGGAAACAGATAGGGACTAAAGATAAAAAATAAATAAATACTCCAAATGAAGGCAATTTTTAAACCTTTCATAGCATGGCAAAAAACACTGTAGTCATTTACATACCAAAAGCTAGAACCTCTTTGTAGTGTTGGCATTGGGCTTACCATCCTAGTCTCAGTATACTAACTTACTTGAAAATTATCATAAAAACATACACTGAATATTTTGTCTTTAGATCTCTAAAAACCTCAGAAAAACTTATCAAAATAACAGACTACAATAAATTCAAGAGAATCAGTTTCATTTTATTTCAAAAAAAATTAGGCTTTTTATAATATTAGATATTTGTTATGAGTAATTCTAGCTCATTTGGTCATAAATATATATGTTTTTAGGAAAATAATTCTAAAAACTTAAAACGCATGTTTTGTATTATTATGTATAACATTGGCAAATTAGATAAGACATGCTCATTCATGTTAAACTCATAAATCTACTCCTATTTTCTGAATCTCTTAAAAATCAGAAACCTCGCTAGGCAAGATCTTAAACTACTGTTCTCCTGTAGGCCATGACATTTTTAGCAGATATTTAAATGTATTAACTGATCTACTAATGAGTAGAAATCTGAAAGACCAGAATCTCTGTTGCCTTTCACACAATGACTCTATTCAATGTAAACTATGACTACAATTAGAAAAATACTGAAATCCTAAAGTCAAATCCTCACCTCTTTTATCAGTCATAGAAAATCTTTTAATAGCTATGATACTGTAATCTGTAATCCCAGCACTTGGCAGTTGAATGCAAGAGGATCAAGGCCTTTGACTGTCCATAGCTATATAGCAAGTTTGAGGTCAGCATGAGTAATGTAGGACTGTCTCAAATAAACCTGTCCCCTACAAATCAAACAGAAATATAATGTTAGTATAAAGATATAAAAATAGTAAATATTGCTGTCACTTCAGTAGGAAATTGTTGACCAGAAATACTAAAATAAATGTACAATTGGAATTTTTTTACTATACTTTTGAAGGGAAAACTATTGAAATCTGGATATCCATAGAGTTCCCTGTTTAGAACATTATCCTGACAGCATATAGCCCAGAACTGGTAAGAAGCAAGGCTTGGAGAATCACAGGAGTTGCCTTGCCCAGACTTTAGAGATGGCAGCAAATAACTGTAAGTATCACCTGTTATTTTAGACTGAGGAAGTGCAATTGATGATGACATGTTCCAATATAATAATAGAAAAACAAACAAACAAAAAACTAGTATTTCTGCTTTAGATCTTGGCAGGGCCATTCTAGCCCCATCGTTTGACAAAAGCACAGCACACCTCAGAAAATTGTTTTGATGACGTCAACAATTGTCAGACTTAAAATCTATTGATGTGCTTCAAACATCTCTCATCTTCCGGGGTTATACATGGTGGTATTTATGAGACCTCTAAATGATCCCTAGGAATAGGAGCATAGTGTGTAGAGTTGGGAGAGGATATATAGACTGGAGAGATAAAATGGGAAAAATGGTGATCCTTGGATTGCCTGTGCCATATACCTTTGCAGTTGTGGTAATAGATTCCGTGCAGATTGACACTATGAGCACTACCCTAGCACACAGTACAATGCTTTCTTTTCTTTTTCCGGGCTTTTGCCTGTGACAGGGAATGTAGCTTGGATACTACTGGGTATTGTGTGGAAGATAACAATCATTGGATCAGTTCAAACCTTTGGGAGCTGCCAGTTAATAGGCTAAGCTTCAGACTACATCCTACCAATGGATAAATAGGGTCCAGTCTAGATGAATTTCTGGATCCCCAGGATACATGAATAGCATGCAGTATTCTAGAGTAGTATCCAGCTTAATGATACTTCTGTTGCTCTTGTGTCTTTCCCTCTTCTGTATCCCCCAAGTTCATTCCGCTTTCTTGGCATGACTCACAAATGAGCCTTTGTGTATTATCCTGTGGTATATGAGAGGAGTTGTCTGAATAGAGATGAAATATTGAGTCATGGCAAACACAACTGTGGAAATGGAAACCATCCAGGGGCAAATTTTGTAAAATTAACATAGTCTGTGAAAGAAAAATGCTTTTGCTTTCAGAAGGAGAGTGAATGGAGTTTTTTTACTAAGCTGGAAGGGGGCTAATAAAGACCCTTTTTAACTGGAGAATTTAATAAGAATTAACCAAAACCCAGGTGCAATTATTCTTACAGGAGTGAACTGGATAGATGGGTAGAGTTTGGCTAGTATAAGATACTTGATTTAATGACTTTTGAGGTCCTTTTTCGAAATCATGATCAATAAATTCTGCCCTCTGTGACATATCTACTATATTTGTTTGAAAGATGAATAAACTAGGATACATAGATATAGCTTTATAGTATAGTTCTTGAACTTTCATGATGTGACAATTAAATCTGTATGATCAAGACATATTTAGAGCTCTGCATTAGGCACACATAATCTATAGCTCCTGGGGACATACACGCAAATGAACAAAAATGACTTTATAGTGTTTCTTGTTTTCAGAATGGAATACATTTTATAAATAATCTAAAAGCAATAGGTTCAGTTTCTATGTTCTTAGAGACATAACCTTAAAGACCCTAAAAACTCTAAAAAATAAAAAAGAAAAAAGAAGAGAAAAGTAAATAAACTTGAAGCTTTAAATAAACAATAAAAACCCTAAAACAAACAAACAAACAAACAAACAAACAAACAAAAACATAAAATTTTTGAAAAAAGAAAACTAAAAGAACCTAAAACCCTAAAGAAAAACAAACAAACAAACAAAATCAACAAAAAAATTCTAGATCTCTACAAAGACCCAAAAAAACATAAAATAATTACCACAAACAAACAAACAAGGAAAGAACAATAGCCACACTAAGCCTTTAAAAAAAAATCTTGCCAAATACACTGAGAACAACCCTAAAATCATTTAAGAACCGTAAAAAAAACCCCTAAAACAATAAAGCAAAACCTAAAACCCTAAAAAACCCTAAAATTATTAAACAAACACTAAATGACCCAAAAAAGCTATTTTTTAATTCTTAATTAACATTTTTAAAACCCTAAAATTCTATAAATAAGAAAACACAAGAACTCTAAAAAGACCCTAAAAAAATTATAAAACCCTAAAAAAAAAATCCAAAAACTCTACAAGTCTAGATCCCTAATGAGACAATAAAAAGCAATTAAAAAAAAAAAAAAAGAAAATGAAAAGATACAAAACCACCACCCCAACAACTACAAATTCTTCTGCCTTAAAAAATCGCCAAAAACACTGGAAAAGAAAATCATTTTCCAAACCTTATTAAAAAAAATGCTTAAAACAATTTTTAAAAATTCCTTAATTAAATTAAAAAACAAAACAAAACTAAAAAATAAAGAAATACCCTAAAATTCTTTTTTTTTCTTATAAAAGAAAACATTTATTTGGGGGCTTGCACACAGTTTGAAAGGGTTAGTCCATTATCATCATGGTGGGAAGCAGACAGGCATGGTGGCGGAGAGGTAGCTGAGAGCTTCGAATCCTGATCTGAAAGCAGCCAGGAGAGAGAGTGAGGGGGAGAGACAGAGAGAGACAGAGAGAGAGAGAGACAGACAGAGAGAGAGAGAGAGAGAGACAGAGAGAGAGAGACAGAGAGAGAGAGACAGAGAGAAACAGAGACAGAGACAGAGACAGAGACAGAGACATAGTTTCAAAGTCCTGGTATGGACTTTGAAACCTTAAAGATCACTCCTTACTAGGAGTGATCACACCTGTTCCAACAAGGCCACACCTCCTAATCCTTCCCAAACACTTCCATTAACCAGGGAATCAAGCAGTCAAGCATATAAGCCTAAGTGAGGTTGTCTTATTCAGACCAAGACACTCATTAAACCTTGTAACAAAGCCAAGTTGAAAAGCAGTACTGTACAAGTGTTATGAGAAAAGTTGCTGGGACCAGGCTTACATTCCAATGCAGTGACCTGGCAACTCACTCAACAACAGTAAAAAGACCCACAAGAACTGTAAAACCCTAAAAAAAGTTCCTTTAAAAAGTTTTAAAAACACATCAAAACTCTGAATCTCAAAATAAAATCCTTGAAAACCCGCTTAAAAAAGCAAAACAAAAAAACAAACATACAAACAAACAAACAACAACAAAAAAAAACCTACAATACCCTGAAACCCTAAGTAAAATCCTGAGACTATAAAATCAATCCTACCCTCCCCCAAAATACCTACAAAACCCTGAAACATTAACTAAAATCCTAAGATAAAAAAATAATCCTAAGCCTATAAAAAAAAGCAAACACACACACAAGAAAACAAAAAACCCTTACAAAATCCTAAAACCCTATAAAACACTAAAAGTATAAAAAGAAACAAAAACAAAACAAAACACAACAAGAAGAACAAAATCACACAAAAAACTACAATTATCCTAAAATTATTTATAAACACTAAAAAGCCCTAAAACCCTGAAATACCTTAAATAAATAAATAAATAAATAAATAAATAAATAAATAAATAAATAAATAAATAAAATAAAAATAAACCTCAACCCTACCCAAAACAAACAAACAAACAAACAAACAAAAAACTTATAAGGACAAAAAACCTACCAAATTTAAAACCATTAAAACCCTAAAACTCTAAATAACACAAAGGGCTTTACCCTCCCGCACACCCCCCCCCCTCTAAAAAAAAAAAAAACCTGAAAACTGTAAAATACTAAAAAGCCCGAAAAAAGCCTAAAACCTTAGAAAAAGTAAATCAAAAGAAAAAAAAATCTAGAATCTTTAAACAAATACTGAAATAGTCCTAAAATACAAAAAAAAAAAAAAAAAAGAAAAAAGAAAAAAAAAGAAAAAGAAGAGAAAAATAAAATTCTGAAAACACACCTATTAGCTAGGCAGTCATTCAACTTACAGAGTTTAGCCTGCTTCTGAGTGCTGGTATTAAAGGGGAATAAAACTATACTTGACTCCTTTTTGTTTGTATAATTGTTTTCTAAAATATTTTTTTTTTCTCTGTGGGTGAGTATATGTGTGTGTGCGTGTGTGTGTGTCTGTGTGTGTGTGTGTTGTCCAAAGAGGTCATCAGATCGTCTAGAACTAGAATTGCAGGTGGTTGTGAACAACCATGTGGGTGTTAGAAATTGAACCCTGGTCCTGTGCAAAAGCAATCAGTGGGCCTAAGCAGTGAGCTATCTCCTCAGTCCTTTCTGCTTGCTCTAATCTCTACTTCACTATTCATCTTGCCTAAATATGTCTTTATTCCTACTTCTTCTGTCTGTTTTTATGTGATGAATTCTTGTTTGCTTTTCTCTTGTTTCTCCAATTACAGCACCAAGATTCTTCATTTCCTTTTGTTTTGGAAGATTCTCAAGGAATCTTAAATCCAGACTTTAGGGCAGTTATTTAAAATTCACACCTGGGGATTAATCTTCAGAAAATTATTTTTGGGAAAAACATGTGATTATTTCAACATCTATAGTAGTGTGGGGGCATTATTCTCCCTACGTCATGTACACTTAAGATCTTTAGATACCTCCTTCCCTGTGATAGCCTTGCAGCTCACTGAGTGACATGTGCATTTGATGATAAATGATACACAAACATTGAAGCACCTTACCATATCCTGTCACCCATATCATGTTCAACATAGCAAGAACCACAAGTGAGTTGAAAAATACAAATACATTTTTTAGTGTCTTGAAGCTAAAATCCCCAAATTAATCAAAATATTATTTGGACACTGTTACTTTATACCAGTGTTTTTTTTAAGTGTACAAGTCGCAGGCCTTTTCTGTGACCCTTTGCACAGGTTTACAGTGTCCTTTTACCATCTTCATCCTCCCCACTATCCTCCATTGCTATCAGATCTCCCCCCTCCTGCTGCGCTTACTCTTCCAAAATACCTCCTATTTTTTAATGTCCCTTATTAAATTTATATTTTTACAATAGTCATTTTGAGTTTTACTTGTCTAACCTAATATATAGTATTTAATCATTCCATCCATTTTTTGAAAACAAAGCGCTGCACTAATACACATAGATGAGAAATATATTTATCTCTCTTTCTCTCTCTCTCTCTCTCTCTCTCTCTCTCTCTCTCTCTCTCTCTCTCTCTCTCTCTCTCTCTCTCTCCTTCTGTCTCTCATTTTTAAGGCATTCATCCAGTAGTTGACATCTTAAATCACTCCATAGCATGTATGTTTCATACAGTGAGGCAATCAATATTGATGATATGGATATGTAGTGGTCCTTCTTAGATTTTTTTTTTTTGTGAACTTAAATCAACCTGGGAAGATAGAATCTCAGATAAAGATCCTCCATCACATTGGCCTGTGGCCACACCTTAAGGAATGATTTTTTTTTTTGATGACTGTTGTTGAAGGATCTAGCTCTCTATGGATAGTGTCATATCCTATGAAGATGATGTACAGGGTACGGTGGGGACCGTGGAAGGTACTGAAAAGGATTTTTTTTGAAGAACTGAAGATCTATGTGCCATGAACAATTAAAGTGTCCTCTAATTTGTAAGTAAATTTTATACATACCTGTGTCCAGTATTCTGTCTACACATATTTCAAAAGTAAAATTACCTCATCTATTTCATCCTGTTTTACTGCATTTAATCTATGAAATTACTTATAATCAGAAGTGCTGGTAAATTTTAAAAACCTTTAAAATATGACTGGGAGATATCAGTTTTTTTTTTAATTTTATCACAACTTTGTAAGCATGCCCAAGATCTATGTTGTCCTCTTACTTTCCAAAGAATCCATAATTCATGATTGCCATTGGTTTCAATACATGTCATTTAACCCTGTCAAATTCCAGGTTTGTTTGCATAAAAATAGTCCTCCTCTAACTGTGGGTTTTCATAAAGTGAAAATTGGTGTGCTATCCAGTGTGCTGCCTCAAAGAATCTGGCAATATTTATGATAAGAAGCACAGCTTAAAGATAACCAAGGGAAAGGTTGGAACATGAAAAATAACCACCATGGATGTTGTCAAGGCAGAAACCGAAGACTTTCTCAGAACAAAAATAAAAACAAAAATGAAACAAAACAAAACACAAACCAAACAAATAAATAAAAATTCAACAACCAAACAATAAAAACCATGCAAGGGTGTAATTCTTTGGCAGAATATTACTCAGATCATCAGGCCTTTCAGTTGGGATTTCATTTATTATTTCTAGGAGGCCATATGAAAAGGTAAATTCGAGATGCTGAATGTTTCTGAGTGTAACTAGGGAAGGAACCAGCCTGAGAGGGGTTCTATGATGTAAGCTGAACTAGGGTGATGTCACAGAGCACTGGCTGGAGGTTGCGCATCTATTCCACTTGGAGGCGCTAGAATCCATTCAAGGTGAGTTCACTATCTTCACAGTGGTGTGTCAAAGCCAGGTCATTTTTTCCCACAGGCTTTTGGTGCCTGGTCTGTATCAGGAGATCTTGACGACTAGGATATTTTTCTATGGGTAAGTACATTTATGAAGTAATTGGGACCCTCATAGCTACAGAAAGCTAAAAATTTTCTCTCCTACAGTGAGTTACTGTACATTCTACTTTCCCCATGTTTATTAGCAAGGGAGATGAATGGTCTAGGTTAGTTTATCTCCTGAATTTATTATCCTTGCTAACCATATCTAGATCACAATTCCACTAAAATGCCAAAGCTCCTGTTTGTCCATGTGCATGTTAGAAGTTATTAGTTCTAAAAGGCTGATATTGCCTCGACTTTTTGAGTTGTTCTTGAGTTCAGTGATGCAATGGCTTCATCGAATAATTCTGAAGCTGGGTCAGGAGAAACAATAAAGAAGGACAGTGGTGTGCTGTGTCCCTGGGAAGATATTTGTGAATGCAAGAACTTAGCTCAGAGCTTACGCGTACAAGAGAATCATGGTGACCACTCTGGCCTTTTTTTTTTTTTTTCTCTTCTTCTTGATCATTGGGGGTAATTGTCATAGCACCACCTAAATTGACATAGAAATTCAAGGAGAGGATCCTCATCAGAGACAAATTTACTCAGGTCTGAAGAAATAAATGTTGATCTGAGTATGTTATTCTGAGCTCTAGAGAATTACTTGTTAATTACACTATTTTTATTTCCTTGTTTCCCTTGTTTCTTTGTTTCTTTGTTTGTTTGTTTGCTTGCTTGGTTAATTTTATTTGAGTTTCTGTATGTTTAGATTTGGCTGTCAGGAAACTCACTGTGTAGACCAGACTAGTCTTTCTCTCACTAAGGTCTGCCTCACTCTGCCTCTTGAGTACTATGATTAAAGTTATGGGTCACTACCACTTCCTATTAACTTCTCCATTTGATTGTTTGTTTTGTTATTTTTTGTTTGAATTTCTCTTTTGTTTGTTTTTCGTTTGATTTTCGTTTGTTTTCTTTTACTTGATGTTGTTGTTGTTGTTGTTGTTGAGACAGGGTTCCTCTCTATAGCACTGACTGCCCTGGAACTCACTTTGTAGACCAGGCTGGTCTCTAATTTAGAAATCTGCCTGTCCTTGCCTTCTGAGTTCTGGGATTAAATGTGTGTACCACCATGGCTGACTTATTAACTTCTTATTTTTATAAAATTAATTTTAGGAGCTCAAATCTGTTTAGCATAATCTTCTTCACCTGCTCAGAAGTTCTCTTAGAGAAGAGTCTTGGTCCAGCATTCACTCTCAACCCATAACCATTGCCCATCAGGAATTCATATATATGACAGAGGCAACAGCATTGTGTCTGGTTTAAACGGGCAAGATCTTCAGTCCCAGGCAATGAGCAAGTATGATATTTGAAGGGAATGGAAGCCACAAGACAGTGTGATCTACCACAACAGGTCTACAGCCAGGTAGAAGACAATACATCTGAAGAGTCTGAGCATGACATCACTCAAGAAGAAGAGTAGGAGGAAGCCTTCTTCCCAGGCCCTGGGGAATATTGTTGGCTGCAGAATTTCTCACGGGTGGAAGGAAGGTAATGAGCCTGTCACCCATTGGAAGGCCATCATTCTAGGTCAACTGCCAACAAACCCTTCTCTTTATTTGGTGAAGTATGACGGAATTGACAGTGTCTACGGACAGGAGCTCCACAGCGATGAGAGGATTTTAAATCTTAAGGTCTTGCCTCACAAAGTAGATTTTCCTCAGGTGAGGGAGGTCCACCTCGCAGGCGCACTGGTTGGCAGAGAGGTACAACACAAATTTGAGGGGAAAGATGGCTCTGAGGACAACTGGAGTGGGATGGTGCTAGCCCAGGTGCCATTCTTACAGGACTATTTTTACATTTCCTACAAGAAGGATCCGGTCCTCTACGTCTATCAGCTCCTGGATGACTACAAGGAAGGTAACCTCCACATCATTCCAGAGACCCCTCTGGCTGAGGCGAGATCAGGTGATGACAATGACTTCTTAATAGGTTCCTGGGTGCAGTACACCAGAGATGATGGATCCAAAAAGTTCGGAAAGGTTGTTTACAAAATTCTAGCCAATCCTACTGTGTACTTTATCAAATTTCTCGGTGACCTCCATATCTATGTCTATACTCTGGTGTCAAATATCACTTAAATTGAAAAAAATCACAAAGTACAGAAATGTAAACTTATAGGATTGAAAAAAAAAATGTTTGTTTTCCTGTGTTGGGTACCTATGGGTCTTTGACAACCTCAGTATCTTTGTCAATAAAATTTGTTTTGTTCTAAAAATTAATACGTGTGACATGACATGCTTTTAGTGAACACTTTGTTGGAAGAGATGGACTATGGTAGAAAGAACATCAAAGGAAGATGAAAGTTGCAACGCAGGCTGTGAACAGTGCATACATCTAATATCACACAGGCTAAAATGGACAGGACTTAGATTCTGTGGTCTGCATAGTGAGCAAGGAATTGGAGATATGACTTAGAGGAGCAGGGATGGCAGCAAAAAATGGATTTTTAGGAAGAAGCGGAGAAAGACAGGACATAGATAGAATCTCTGGTATGAAGTCTGAGGGAGAAACAACAAGTTGGGGAAAGAGTGATAGATAAAAGGAATGTGGCCTTGTTACACAAAGTGCAACCCAGAAAACTGATCCAAAGAGATTCAGAAATCAGACAAAATAAGGTTTCATTTGAATAATGAAACCAAATGAAACTTGTCTCTCATTTTAAGATTTATTATCTTTATTTATATGGGTGGGAGTAGGGCATGAGCTTGAGAGTATAGGTGACCACAGAGACATGAGTTGTCAGATCCCATGGAGCTGGCATTAAAGCTGATTGTTAACCATTGGATATGAATTCAAGAAAACAAATCCAGTTTTTTTGCGGTACAGTAGTGCTCTTGACAACATGGTCATCTCTCTATTCCCATTAAGATATCTTTTTAAGAAATCCAATATTAACATGCAGAAAAGAGACCAGGTAGAAGTTAAGAAAGATTAAATTGATGGTGACCTTTAAAAACAATAAAGGACACACAAAGGACTAGAGGACACTGAGGGACAAATGAATTCTAAGATGAAGTTCTCAAAATGTGAAGCAGGAGACCCAGGAAGAATAGAAATTTTGTGCAAATAGTTAAAATTGGGCATATCCACATTAGGTTCTTTGGTTTCTTAACAAATAGCCAGCTGATCAGATCAAAGAGTAATTTAAAAGAGAAAATGAATAAACTGTGAGATAATATATGGTGGGGCGTGGATCCTGAGTTCTTTCCCTGTGCAATCTTTGCCTGGGATGAATCCTGTGATCTTTTGGAGGTCTCTGTTGAGTGCCCCAGATGAACATCAAAAAGCTCACCACTGGCCTGTTCCCCTGGCTCTCCTCCAAACATCTGACTCCCAACATACCTATGTACCATTTCAGCCTGTCTATTCCCTATAAATTCCTTTCTCAAATTTATGTGTGACCTCCTTCTCATAAAACAGTGAAGGTGTACTCAATGCATATGTGCTGATCTCTTTTCTATGCCAGTTCTCATGGGTTTCAAACTCTATGAGGTTGCCCAATATGTTGGTCACTACTCCTGAGTAGCCCCTGTGCTTCATGGGGGTCTTAATGGGTCCCATATGCACTCTGAGTGTTTCTTTTGTTTGTTTGGTTGGTTGGTTTTATTGTTGTTGTAGGTTTTTTTGTTTGTTTTTGTTTTGTTTGTTTGTTTGTTTTTTGTTTGTTTGTTTTTGTTTTGTTTTTTGTTTTTGTTTTTAGTCAGGCTTGTCATGGACTCAATCATTTGTGTTTTTTCTCTAGAATAAGTTTGAATGCCAAATGACTTGAAAATACTCTCTATTGTTGATTAATTTTGATATCTGGGAGAGTTTCTATGCTAGCTGGATGTCTTAATTAGGGTTTCAATGCTGTGAAAAACCACTATGACTAAGACAATTCATTAGAGACATTTCATTAGGGCTTTTCAACATTTCATTGCAGTTTCAGAGGTTCAGTCCACTATCATCAAGGAAGTGAACATGCAAGAGTCTGGGCATATGTAGTGGTGGAGAGGAAGCTTAGAGTCTTCTGCATGCAGGGATGTTGTCTTCCACACTGAGCAGAGCTTTAAAGCCTCACAGTGATATGCTTCCTCCAAAAAGGCCACACCCACTCCTACAAGGCCACACCTCCTCATAGGCCAACTACATTCAGAGTGCCATACTGGTTTCATAGCAACTTGAAAAGATCTAGAGTCTTGCAAGAGGAGGAGCCTCATTTGAGAAAATGCCTCATTAAGATCAAGCTTTTAGGAATTTTCTTAATTGGTGGGAGAGGACCCAGTTCATTGTGGGTGGGGACACTCTTGTGGTGGTAGTCTTGTGCTCCTTATGGAAGCAAGACTTAAGGAGCATGTCAATAAGCATCACCACTCCATGGCCTATGCATGAGCTTCTGGCTCCAGGAACCTGTGTTGTTTCAGTTTCTTTCCAAACTACTTTGATGATGAACAGCAATGTGGAATATAAGCTGAATAAAACTTTTGCTATGGAATTAGCTCTTTGGACATGGTATGTTCTTACAACAATAGAAACCTTAAGTAAGACAATTTCTTAGAGGAACAAAATATCTAATACTACCACTGTCACTTATCCTATAAGGACAAATAATGTGTAGATATTTTATTTTAATTTAAAGGTAAGATATTCTCATGTATATAATGACATGCAATTGTTCTAGTTTGCTTCTTTCTCACACTGAAGAATACTAACATCAAACATAACTTGGGAATATAAGGGTTATTAGCTTACATGTTACAGACTATTACCAAGGAAGGCAAAACAGGAACTTGAAGCATTACCAGGAAAGAGTGCTTATTGCTTGACCCTATCTTAGTCATTGTTCTATTGCTGTGAAGAGACATCATGGATAAAACAACTATTATGAAACAAAGCATTAACTGGGGGCTTGATTACACTTACAGAAGTTTAGTCAAACATCAAGTCAGTGACCGCAGCACTGGAGCAATAGAGAACTATTGATCCTTAGACAGAAACAGATATTCTGCCATTACATTGGTTTCTTGAAAACTCAAAGACCACACTTATTGACACAACCACTTCCTCCAATGAAGCCACATCTTCTCTCATTCCTTCTAATCCTTAAACACACTGCCAATCCCTGGTGAGTAAATATCCATATATATGAATCTATAGGGTATATTCTTATTCAAACCACCAAAAATCATGTGGCTTGATCGAATATTTTATTTTAAATACAGAGTAAAAGCTTTCCTTTTATAAATGACTACTGATGAGCTTACCCACAGTTGCCTACCCTCACACATCGACCATCAATGAAGAAAATGTCCCATAGACTTACCCAAAAACCAAGTGAATAGAGACAATTCTTCAATTGTTCTCTCTCCTAAGGTGACGCTAGATTGTCAAGTTGGAGATAAATAAAATCCCAGCACATTAAGGTTTATCCTGCTCCATAACCCACACAAACATTACTCATCACAATCTCCTCATTCTGCCTGGGTGTAGACCCACTTCCCTCCATGGCAGAAGTGAAGGGTAAGTACCTCCAACAGCAAGAATACTCAATAATAGGTGACAAGTAGTGAATATGCCTTATAGCCTCACAACACCTACATTCTAATTTGTGTTACACTTTCTGGGAGACACCCCAGTCTGTCCAACTTCCTGCCAACTCAGCTTTGACCAGAAAAATTCTCATCAAGAAATCCAATGACTTTTAATTGATTTCTTTCTCCTGAGGGAATGGAGTGTAACCCCTTCATGGATGTATTGGTGTCTGATTCATAAGTAATAAAACCCACTACTATTAACAGCTAAATCACAGGTGCTATGACAAATAACAACTCACATGAGAAGCATCACATTTGGTTAAGCCTTTTCAGAAGTTTTATTGGAGTTTGATTTATATACTAAATAAATCCATTGATTTATTTATTTTTAAGTGTGTAATTTAATGATTCTAAACACATTTCACCACTGTCATTTTTCACTCATTTTCTGGTACTTCATATGATATTGAAATCTACTAAAATACAATAGTGAATTCAGAAGAAAGACCAGTGGTGTGGGTAGCAGCAAAGTTCTTGAGTCTCAAAGACAACAGATACCATGGCTGAATATTCCAACTACAACAACTAGGTAACATTGGTTCTACACTTAGCATGCCGTTTCTAGAAAAAAAAATTAAAGAATTAAGCAATGTTTCCTCTGAACCTGACATGTTACTATCACAAATGAAAGAAGGATCCATGATCACATGAATATGAAAGGGGCATGAAGCAGCACAATTGTTCAAATTATTGGCAGCTAGTCAGCATTAACACAAGAAGGGACCAAAGACAATAAACAGCTTTGAAGACATGTCCAAATGACCGCGTTCATTTACAAGTTTCTTACCCATTCCTTGTATATCCATTGATTGATTAACTCATTGATTAAAGCCCTCAGGTTCCAATCACTTTTCAGAGTGCATATTGTACTACCTATGAACATTGTACTGTGGACGAAAGCCTTCATCTAAGACCAATGACTGACATTTCAAAACAATTTAACCACAGAATTCTTTATTTGAAACAAAGTGATAAGATCCATCTATCTCTTCAAGGATATCTCTGTTTTGTTCAAAAAGGAGAAAAATGCAATCCAAGTTCAGGATCTTGATCCCTTATCCATGCATCTTAAACCCATAGGGGCTAGCCAGAATGTAAGGTCAGAAGTCTAAACTTCACCTATACTACAACTAACTCTGAAGATATCTAGCAATCTCCAGTTCCTTTCTGGTACTTACCCACACCAAGTCTGCATTAAGGAATATGGTCTAGTGTGAGATAGTGCCAGCAGTTAATTGCAAAATCCCACTATGAGTTGAGTTGTATATATACTGAGACATCTGTAATATAGACACACATGCATATTCACAAATACTCACAGAAAGAGGCAAGAAGTAGAGGAGCTGAAACTTAGAAATCCTCAAGGAAGAGAATGAAAATCTTGTAAGGCACAGAGGTAAGAGAAAAACTGTGTCTTTCTGCACAAAATCAGGACATTCTGTCTTCCATCACTGAATGGGAAGGCTCACTATCCCTTATCGCTATCTGATAAGGTATAGACAGTAGATGAAGGATGAATAGTAAGTTTTCATCAAAGGTATTGACTTTGAAGGTTATAGATTGTTCATGCTCTACTGGAAGCCAGATGTCTAAGAGTTTATGGGAAACACAAATGATTTGAATGGGTTGTAACAAAGGGGAGAAGACGAGATATGAAGTTGGCAGGAGGAGTTAGGTGGGAGTGGGACAGGTTTTGTTCTGGGAGGAGTTACTAAAATAATTGGAAAGTAAATTCCATCAAAATATTTGTATGCAATTCTCAAGGTATTAAGGAAAGTAGTTCTTAATATACCATGTACTGAACACACACAGACCACTTATATTGCCATCTTCTAAATAACAAATTCTTATAGAGCAGTTTCATTACATTGAGGGCAAAAGTCATCCAGAGGTTATTTAAAATAAAGAAGAATCTAGGGAGATGGCCCAGTGGTAAAGCCAAGAGTTTGGTCAAACATTCACCTAAACACCAGTGCTTAGGAATTGGAGTGGCAGAGACAGAAGAATGACTGTGGCTTCCTGAATGTCAGCCTCACTCCTAGCTCAGCAAGAAACCCTGTCATAAGGGGAAAATTAGGGAGTGAAGTAGCAGAAAACAGTATACCCTTCCCTATCCTCTGGACTTACCTGTATAATTCTGTATGCATACACACATCAATATGATAACTGTATAAAAGAGGTTACTTTGCATAAATTATAGGCAAAAGCAATGTTGTTTTAACCTAGAGACCTGAAGACTTTTATATATTAATGGTCCTGGAGAAACTCTCCATATATAGAGGATTGATATATCTTCTTCCTGTGCAAAGGAAACCTAAGTTAAGTGTGTGTGTCAGTGACTTTAAACACCTTTCTTCCTCTAGATTCCTATTTATACCACAGAATGGTCTGTAAATAATGAAAAGATGAAAATAAGACTTTTTCAGGGTGTTGCCTTCTTTTAAAATCATATTTATATTTTACTAAATCGATGGAAAATCTTCAGCTCCAAGGAACAATGGATTCAATATTGTTGACTTCTGTATTATCCCATTATGAATAGGAATTAATTATACATCAACATTTCCCACGATTTGAACTAAATCAGGAATAAGGGATATGTTTCCATAAAAATAAGTAATGCCAATATCGTTAATCAAGTAGAAATGTGTGTGTGTGTGTGTGTGTGGTGGGGTTAGGATGCCTTTGGATTATTTGAGAATGATTGCTGATCAGAAATATGTTATGCAAATAACCCTAACCTGAAAGAAATGAAAAGTAATGATATAAACTATACTACCAAGTGTCATGGCCACTTATTAGTTGATATCATTTTCTTTTTCATTCCTTTATTCGTTTGAATAATTGTGTGCCTCAGATGATCACACGTTCAAATGTGTTAGTTTTCCGGGTGATGGGCTGTTTAGAATGAATTAGGAGTTGTTTTATTATTAAAGGAGATTTGTCACAGAGCCTTGAAATATCAAAAACCCATCAGACTCTCTCTATCTCTCTCTCTTTCTCTCTTTCTCTCTTTCTCTCTCTCTCTCTCTCTCTCTCTCTCTCTCTCTCTCTCTCTCTTTCATTACTCTCTGCCATCTCCATCATAAGTTGTTCGCTCTCAACTACTGCTCTACATGTTTTGCCTCTGTGTTGCCATGGTGTCTACCATGATATCCTGGACTTGCCCTCTGGAACTCTAAGACCACAATTAAATGTTTCCTCTTATAAGTTTGTTTGGTCATGATGTCTCTCACAGCATAGAACAGTAACCAAGACATACATACTCCTGTTTATTTTTTGAAACATTCTTTATTTCTTTCATTAAAGTTACCTTTTGTCCATTGAACAGTTTTAAGAATAATGTTAATGGGCCCAAATAAATAGTGCCAATAGGTGTGGCACTCTCAGGAAGTGTGAAATAGTTTCATGAGGTGTGACATTGGTGGAGTAGTTGGGACACTGATGGAGATGTGTCTTTGTTGAGTTGGTGTGATCTTGTTGGAAGAAATGTAACAATGTGGTGGTAGGCTTGGAGGTCTGCTGTCCTTAAGCAATCCCCAGTTTGACACATTCTCCATCTGCTTCCTGTATATCAAGACCTAAAACTCATCTCCTTCTCCAGCACTTTGTCTGTCTGAAGGCTACCATGTTTCCAGCCATGACAATAATGGAGTAAACCTCTGAAAAGAAGTTACAAAGTGTTCAAGATTTACTATGATCCTGGTGACACTTCATGGCAATAAAACCCATACTAATACTCACATAAACACTCAAAAACACATTTGGTGTTTTGTGGGAACAGACTTTTCAGGCCCTCTGCCTACTGCCTGGAAGCTATTCATTTCCAAGCAGCTATCAGATGAAGTTATACAACTCTCAGCTCCAAATGAACCATTCCTGCCTGGATCCTGACATATTCTTACCTTGATGATAATGGACTGAACTTCTGAACCTGTAAGCCAGCCCCAATTAAATGGTTTTCTAATAAAACATGCATTGATAAGTGTGTCTGTTTACAGCAATATAATCCTAACACACACATGTACATATACACCTAGATATACTGAGTCACAGACACACACACACATGGAAACATTCACACACACACACACACACACACACACACACACACACACACACACATTCATTTACAGGGACTTTAGATTCAGCCAGTACCCATGCAATTTAATTGGGGTGTTGAATACATGTGTTTGTGGAACATGACTATTGCTCTTTCTTTTAGGAGTTATGTGGACAAAATCTGCACACTCACTTCATTCCTCTTCAACATCAGAAATCTCAATTTAAAGAAAGTGAGATAATGAGAAGTAGTTTTAGATACCTCTCTTTTTTTTCCTGTGAGTAGCTTCCACTTCAAATCACCAAAGAAAAATAAACATAACAGGAAAGAAATTCATATTCAAATGCTCTTGACAAGCTCATAATACATTCTCCATAATGAATATAAACTTTTATTTAGAATTCCCAAGGAAATGAGACTTTTGAAAAATCCTTACTTTCAGATAGGCTTTGGTATTTCATTTCCCTGCAAAAGAACACCAATGTAAAAAGACAAAATGTAGATTGCTTTGTGCACAAGTTGAATCAGAAACATTTGATAATGTGCATACAGAGACTCACCACATTTTTACAAACATATATATATATATATATATATATATTATATATATTGGGAGGGTGAAAGGAGACATCTGGAGAACAATAAGACCCTCATTAGCATTAAACATTCCTGAAGTCAAGTAATAACATCTAACAACATCAATAACAACAACAACAAAAACAACAACAAGAATAGATGTTCATTAGGAAGAATTTTTTAAAATAACCTTCCATTAGCCACATAAAGAGGGGGCATGATCCATCTGCAACACTTTATAGATACTTATTACAATTACCACTAAAATTTTTAAAATAATACGGATTTTTAAAAATGAAATTGAAGTAAAATAGATTTTTCAGCTGTTAAAAGGGGGAAAATGTGTTCTAGAACGAAATAAAGAGTGTAAGATTTTTTAATAAAGAACATCCTTATAACTCATGTGTCAGTAAGTATCAGGATTATAATGCAGTTGATTTTCTCATTGTAGAATAATTTTAATGTGTTTGAATATTTCCAGTTGTAAGAATGGATCTCAGAATTTTCACAGGACAAGAAGAAGACACCAAGTAGTTCCTCACTTTTGTTTCAAAATTCTTAATTCCTTTTTTGCAGAGTCCCAGACATTCCAGGGAAGGGTTTGAAACATCCAACAACTTCTGAGACCATAACTTCAGAGAGAAGCTACCTTTCTCAGTAAATGGAACTAGGAAAGCTGAAAAGATCCATCAAATCGCTTTAGAACAAAAATGGCAGCTGGTTCACAGAACAAGGTATCATTTAGCAACTCAGCCAAGAAATAAGAGGATTTGAAATGATAATAACACAGAGTAATAAAAACCACTATGCAGTTGTAATTTAATCGTATATATATACTTTGGACAGAGAAAGCAATCAAATCTTGAGATCTCTCTGCTCAGCCCAATGAAACTCTGGGTCATGCTGCAGATGTTCCAAGTTCATGGCTCATCACAGATACTGGAAGTCTCTGGGAAACTAGATCTACATCACGTAAGTGCTGTGAGTCCAAAGACATGATTTCAGAAATTGTTCAAGTCCTCATCTTGCTTGAAAAAAAAATCACATAGCACCAGAAGTAATAAGAAGTTCATGGTATCAATGTCAACAGGTAAGCACTACTAACAAATATCTGTTAAGCATTGGATTGTTACCAACTCAAATGAGGAGATGATTTTTAAATTTAAATGCAGTTACATTTTAATAATTTGTAGTAATGTTAAGTGTCCAGTGTGAAACCGTGGGTGTAGGGCAAGTTGGTGAAGTGAGAGAGAACATGGACGGCAGAAGGTTCTGTGCTCTGTGAAGGCTGACATGGGAGGAGTGAAGGATAATTACCATGCATACCTGATTGTGCATCTGGCTGTGTAAATCCACTGAAACTACACGGATGGGGGTGAACGAGGGGAAGACAATGGTACCAGATTCTTTGTCTCTGGCATCCCATATTGGGCCTAAAAAACATAGACAGTCTAATGTTTTAGAGCTTTATTTTAGACAGCAAGGAGAAAAAAAAGAGTAAAAAGATTGTTAGACTTGCCATGGCCAAAAGGAGAGATGGGGAAAGACATAGAAGGAAAGACAGAAAGCAAGTTAGAGAGTAAGAAAGTTGAACGCTTAGAGAAAGAGGTAAAAGTTTACAGAGAGTAAGGATTGTAAAAGTTAGAGAGAGAGAGAGAGAGAGAGAGAGAGAGAGAGAGAGAGAGAGAGAGAGAGAGAGAGAGAGAGAGAAAGAATGAGAGACTGATGTAGGGCCAAGTAGCCTCTCATATATTGGGCTCGTTATCTTGCTGTTGCTAGGTAACTAGAAGTTATCTAACCTGAAGATCAGAACCTTTGGTCATTTTGTATGTGACTGCTAGCCATTAGCCACTGCAGGGCGGGAGTGCTTGTGGGTATGGTAAATTCACCAGGAGCCAGGGTTCCAGAAATACGGAGGAAATGCCTTCCTTCCCATGTAGGTGAAAATTACGACCCATTAGGTTTCATCAGGTTTAAGGACTTCAGCATGACTGGAGACCAGGCATTTGGTACATAGCACAATGCCCCAAGCTCAATGATCAAATTTAACTCTAGCCTCCAGATTTTGTGGTTTCTCAGGCAGAACACCATCAGAGAGGATGTGAGTTTGAAACTCTGGAAACTCCCACCAGAAGAAATCAAGGCATGGAGGTGGGGTGGGGTAAAATGATCTTAGAAGAAATCTGTAAAACAGTGAAAGGACAATTGAAAAGATATATGGAAAAGACCAGTAACAGGGGATGCCTCAGGAGACCATCCTTGTCTTCATAGCTTGGCAAGACAAAATTCAAATTACCAGTAGTACTGGAGGAGAGTCTGTGAATGCATCAGGGAGGGTAGGGTAAGGGTAGGAGGGAGTGAGGGAGGGTGAGATAGAGAAAAAAGTAGAAGGAGAAAAAGAAAGAGAAGGAGAAGAATATGGAGAGGAAGAGGAGAAGAAGGAAGGGAAGAGGAATGGGTGGAGCAGAACGACAAGGAGAAGGAGAAGGAAGAAGAACAAGAGAAGTGGAAGAGGAAGAGCAAAAGGAAGGAGGAGGACTTGGAGAAGTAGAAAAGGAGAAGGTTAAATAAGGAGGAGAGAAGGAGAGAAGAAAAATGAGAGAAGGAAAAGTCAAAGGCATAGAAGAAGAAGAAGAAGAAGAAGAAGAAGAAGAAGAAGAAGAAGAAGAAGAAGAAGAAGAAGAAGAAGAAGAAGAAGAAGAAGAAGAAGAAGAAGAAAGAAAGAAACAGGAGTAGGAGGAGAAGGCGAAGGAGAAAAGAATAAGGAGGAGAAGGATAAGGCAAAGAAGGAAAAACAGTAGAAGAAGAAGGTAAGCAAGGAGAAGAAATGAGTTTAGATGTGAGGCATAGATAGACAGACAGAGACAGAAAGACAGAGAAACTTAGACATACAGAGTGAGACATGCACATAAACATTCACACAGAGACACACAAGTAGGCACAGAGACAGAGAAAAATATACATAGAAAGAGAGATATGCACAGAGACATTCACAGAGTTACACACATTCACACAACTTAAGAAGTATTTAGAAAAATATATCTATGAAATCACGAGGATATTAAGTACTAAATTATGTGAGCAATGAGGAGGAATGAGATCCAAACAAATTTTGCAAGTCCTCCAACATTCTCCATGCTTCCACACAGCTTTAGCTGTGGAAGTATCAGTTATAGGGCTGTAACTTTTGTTTTCTTCATTTATAATTTACTGTGAATCTCCTTTCTCCACCATTCAATATGGTCCGTAGTTTCCATGTGGAAGGACTTTCCAATGCATGGCATCTAGTGAGAAAGAGAAAACAATTTTAAAGAAGATTCTCTATGCTAGAGCCAACTGTACAAACAATTTGTAGTTATTCTCCAAATGCAGGGCTCAAAGAACACAGAGGCTCCTCTAGCTGCTACACAGATCTTAAGTATGGCCCCACAGCATCACTGGGAACCTATTGACAATTCTCACTCAGGTCATAAAACTATGGAGCATTCCAATTTCTTGAGTTCCAGAAAAAAAGCCATTTGGAAGCTTATCTCACTAAAATTGAAGATTACACTGAAATTTATGAAAAGTGAGAATAATTTTTAATGTGAAAAATCATTCCACACACACACATTAAAATATACATGAAGGCAAAATTGACAGCAATATATTTGACACAACACCCACCCACACACACCTACACACACCCACACACACAGAGAGAGAGAGAGAGAGAGAGAGAGAGAGAGAGAGAGAGAGAGAAAGAGAGAGAGAGAGAAAGAGAGAGAGAGAGGGAGGGAGGGAGGGAGGGAGGGAGGGAGGGAGGGAGGGAGGGAGGGAGGGGGAAGAGGAAGAGGTGGAGAGACAGATGTACACTTACAATACTTATTTTTAAGTCAAGTTGTCAAAACTCCTGACACAATCAATGTTCAGGAAGAGATGTATATGGCAAACACTCACAAGGAACAGACTGTCATGATAAAGAGAACATAGGAGGAAACAACAAGTTCATCTGTGGCATTGAGAGCCTGAATGGGCCCTTCTCACATTTGGTTGGATTTAGAATCCAAGATTTAGTTCAGAACCACCCAGCTCGCTCCTTCTTGCCCCACGGATCTACTTCTCCTAGGGCACAGTCACAAAGGTTCCACAACATTTCTAGACAGTTTTCCCAGTTTTAGACAACTGGGACTGTGGGAGAAATAACCCCCCCAATCTTAATTAAACTAAGCCACACAACTGCAAAATATATTTGAAAGCAGTTTAAATTCAATTTTGGAAAGAGAACAGAGAGCTCTACTTTGAAATGGACTGAAATAGTCTTTAGGTTCCATTGTGCACCCTAAATGAAATATATTGTAAAAGATTCCGTTTTCTATGTAGCAAGTGAGGGCTGAAAACAACACACTAATGGAGATAAAATGCAAAAAAAAAAAAAAAAAACCTGGGAAATATAGTAACAATTCAAACTGACTGTGTGAAAAACGATGTATTTATACACGTTAACTGTCCTATTGACCACAGTGTCATTCATCATTGTATTAGGGGATACAATCTAGTGATTAATCATCAGGGTTTGACAGTAAAATCCTTAGGCTCAATACACCAGACATTAGCTGAAAAATGATTTACAAGAATGTATTGCCCTTTGGTGTCTTCTCTGTGAATCTGTTGTATGGATGCCCTGTCGTTGGTTGTTTTAGTTGTTGGTGTTGTTTTAAAATAGATATATTGAATGCAAAAGCAAGTGGCAGGAGCCCAAAAGGTCCTCTCTCTATCTCCTTCCCAAAACTTTCTAATTTTCCCAATCCCCTCATTCATTCAAAAATTCAGAAGTTCAAAAAATACAGAAACTCATTCATCATCTTTACTTTGTGCTTGCATGCTGGTTGCAATTATCTTGTAAGCATTAAAAATTAGGCTAACATACTGCCTATGTTCAACAGGGTTTCATTGATGTGAAGAGACATCATGACACAGGAAACTCTTATAGGGAAAACTTAATTGAGGTTGTCTTACAGATTCAGAGGGTCAGTACATTATTATCTTGGTAGGAAGCATGGCAGCATCCAGGAAGAGGAGGTGCTGGGGAAGGAAGTAATTGGTCTATATCTTAGTCTGAAGGCAACAATGTGGAAGCTTGTGGCCACAGTTAGCAAGGAAGAGGATCAATTTTTGTCACTGGGCAGAGATTGTGCACTACATAAAAGCAAGCCTACACAATGATACACTTCCTCAAACAAGCCAACACCTTGTAATAGTGCCACATCCCATGGGCAAAAGATATTCTAATCAACACACTGCATCATAGGAAAATGGCAGAGAGAAATAAAGACACTGCATGATTGCATTCCTCTGGTCACAAGTGCTACATACCTACACACTTATATGCACACACAAACACACACACACACACACACACACACACATACACACACAAATGCCTATTGGATGTGCATAATAATAATGTGCAGTCTAGGGTCCTGGGCAATTTGATTGGACCAGGCGCTGTGTTCCACCCACCAGAGGTCTTAGGATCCCGTGGAGGATCCTGTGTGGGTCCTTGTGGGTGTCCACAGAATCCCCCGGTCCAGGGACCATGGTGCTCCCTTGATCTACTTCTGTTGTCCAATTGCTCTGGCTAGGATTTCAAGTGATATATTGAATAGATAGGAAGAAAGTGGCAGCCTTGTCTAGTCCCTGATTTTAGTGGGATTGGGTTTAGTTTCTCTCCATTTAGTTTGATGTTGACTACTGTTTTGCTATATACTGCTTTTATTATGTTCAAGTATGGGCCTTGAATTCCTGATCTTTCCATGACTATTATCATGAATGGGTGTTGGATTTCGTTAAATGATTTCTCAGCATGTAAGGAGATGATCATGTGGTTTTTGTTTTTCAGTTTGCTTATATAGTGGATTACGTTGATGTGTTTCCTTATATTAATCCATCCCTGCATCCCTGGGATGAAGCGTACTTGATCATTATTGATGATCTTTGTGATATGTTCTGAGATTCAGTTTGCATGGACTTTATTGAATATTTTTTTGCATCAATATTCATAAGGGAAATTGGTCTGAAGTCTTCTATTTTGTTGGGACTTTATATGGTTTAGTTATCAGAGTAATTGTGGTATCTATAGAATGAATTGAATAGGGTACGTTCTGTTTCTATTTTGTGAAATAGTTTGAGAACAGTTGGAATTAGTTCTTTTTTGAAGGTCTGATAGAACTCTGCACTAAACCCGTGTGGGTGGTCCTGGGCATTATTTGGTTAGGAGACTATTAGTGACTGCTTCTATTTCTTTAGCGGATATGGGGCTGTTTAGATCTTTATTCTTATCTGGATTTAACTTTGGTACCTGATTTCTGTCTACAAAATTGTCCATTTTGTCCAAGTTTTCCAGTTTTTTTAGTATAGCCTTTTGTAGTAGGATGTGATGATGCCTAGGATTTCCTCAGGTTCTGGTCTTATGTCTCCCTTTTCATTTATGATTTTGTTAATTAGGATACTATCCCTGTGCCCTCAAGTTCATCTTGCTAAGGGTGTATCTATCTTGATACTACTTTCAAAGAACAGGCTCCTGGTTTGGTTGATACTTTGAATAGTTCTTTTTGTGCCCACTTGGTTGATTCCAGCACTGAGTTTGATTATTTTCTGCTATCTACTCCCCCTTGTAAATTTGCCTCCTTTTGTTCTAGAGCTTTTAGGTGTGCTGTCAAGCTCTTAGTGTGTGCTCTCTCTTGTTTCTTTTTGGTGGCACTCAGAGCTGTTGGTTTTCTTTGTGGGACTACATTCATTGTGTCCCATAAGTTTGGGTATATTGTCCCTTCATTTTCATTAAACTCTAAAAAGTGTTTAATTTCTTCTTTATTTCTTCCTTGACCAAGTTATCATTGAGTAGAGTGTTGTTCAGCTTTCACATGAATGTTGGCTTTCTATTATTTATGTTGTTATTGAAGATCAGCCTTCCTCCATGGTGATGTGATAGAGTGTATGGGATACTTTCAATATTTTTGTTGAGTCCTGTTTTGTGACTGATTATATGGTCTATTGTGGAGACGGTACCATGAGGTGCTGAGAAGAAGTTATATGCTTTTGTTTTAGGGTAAAATGTTCTGTAGATATCTATTAAATCCATTTGTTTCATAAATTCTTTTATCTTCAATGTGTCTCTGTTTAGTTTCTATTTCCCCGATCTTTCTATAGATAAGAGTGGGTTGTGAAGTCTCCCTCTATTATGGTGTGCAGTGCAATGAATGATTTGAGGTTTACTAAAGTTTCTTTAATGAATGTGGATGCCATTGCATTTGGAGCATAGATATTCAGAATTGAGGGTTCATCTTGGAAGATTTTGCCTTTCATGATCATTAACTGTCCCTTCTTGTCTTTTTTGATAACTTTGGGTTGGAAATTGATTTTATTCTATATTAGAATGGCTACTCCAGCTTATTTCTTCAGACCATTTGCTAGGAAAATTGTTTTCCAGCCTTTTACTCTGAGGTAGTGTCTGGTTTTGTCCCTGAGGTGGGTTTCTTTTTTTTTTTTTTTTCTTTTTTTTTTCCATTTTTTATTAGGTATTTAACTCATTTACATTTACAATGCTATACCAAAAGTCCCCCATATCCACCCACCCCCACTCCCTTGCCCACCCACTCCCCCTTTTTGGCCCTGGTGTTCCCCTGTACTGGGGCATATAAAGTTTGCAAGTCCAATGGGCCTCTCTTTCCAGTGATGGCCGACTAGGCCATCTTTTGATATATATGCAGCTAGAGTCAAGAGCTCCGGTGTACTGGTTAGTTCATAATGTTGTTCCACCTATAGGGTTGCAGATCCCTTTAGCTCCTTGGCTACTTTCTCTAGCTCCTCCATTGGGAGCCCTATGATTCATCCATTAGCTGACTGTGAGCATCCACTTCTGTGTTTGCTAGGCCCCGGCATAGTCTCACAAGAGACAGCTACATCTGGGTCCTTTCAATAAAAACTTGCTAGTGTATGCAATGGTGTCAGCGTTTGGATGCTGATTATGGGGTGGATCCCTGGATATGGCAGTCTCTACATGGTCCATCCTTTCATCTCAGCTCCAAACTTTGTCTCTGTAACTCCTTCCATGGGTGTTTTGTTCCCAAAACTAAGGAGGGGCATAGTGTCCACACTTCAGTCTTCATTCTTCTTGAGTTTCATGTGTTTAGCAAATTATATCTTATATCTTGGGTATCCTAGGTTTGGGGCTAATATCCACTTATCAGTGAATACATATTGTGTGAGTTTCTTTGTGAATGTGTTACCTCACTCAGGATGATGCCCTCCAGGTCCATCCATTTGGCTAGGAATTTCATAAATTCATTCTTTTTAATAGCTGAGTAGTACTCCATTGTGTAGATGTACCACATTTTCTGTATCCATTCCTCTGTTGAGGGGCATCTAGGTTCTTTCCAGCTTCTGGCTATTATAAATAAGGCTGCTATGAACATAGTGGAGCATGTGTCCTTCTTACCAGTTGGGGCATCTTCTGGATATATGCCCAGGAGAGGTATTGCTGGGTCCTCCGGTAGTACTATGTCCAGTTTTCTAAGGAACCGCCAGACTGATTTCCAGAGTGGTTGTACAAGCCTGCACTCCCACCAACAATGGAGGAGTGTTCCTCTTTCTCCACATCCACGCCAGCATCTGCTGTCACCTGAATTTTTGATCTTAGCCATTCTGACTGGTGTGAGGTGGAATCTCAGGGTTGTTTTGATTTGCATTTCCCTGATGATTAAGGATGTTGAACATTTTTTCAAGTGCTTCTCTGCCATTCGGTATTCCTCAGGTGAGAATTCTTTGTTCAGTTCTGAGCCCCATTTTTTAATGGGGTTATTTGGTTTTCTGAAGTCCACCTTCTTGAGTTCTTTATATATGTTGGATATTAGTCACCTATCTGATTTAGGATAGGTAAAGATCCTTTCCCAATCTGTTGGTGGTCTTTTTGTCTTATTGACGGTGTCTTTTGCCTTGCAGAAACTTTGGAGTTTCATTAGGTCCCATTTGTCAATTCTCGATCTTACAGCACAAGCCATTGCTGTTCTGTTCAGGAATTTTCCCCCTGTGCCCATATCTTCAAGGCTTTTCCCCACTTTCTCCTCTATAAGTTTCAGTGTCTCTGGTTTTATGTGAAGTTCCTTGATCCACTTAGATTTGACCTTAGTACAAGGAGATAATTATGGATCGATTCGCATTCTTCTACACGATAACAACCAGTTGTGCCAGCACCAATTGTTGAAAATGCTGTCTTTCTTCCACTGGATGGTTTTAGCTCTCTTGTCGAAGATCAAGTGACCATAGGTGTGTGGGTTCATTTCTGGGTCTTCAATTCTATTCCATTGGTCTACTTGTCTGTCTCTATACCAGTACCATGCAGTTTTTATCACAATTGCTCTGTAGTAAAGCTTTAGGTCTGGCATGGTGATTCTGCCAGAAGTTCTTTTATCCTTGAGAAGACTTTTTGCTATCCTAGGTTTTTTGTTATTCCAGACAAATTTGCAAATTGCTCCTTCCAATTCGTTGAAGAATTGAGTTGGAATTTTGATGGGGATTGCATTGAATCTGTAGATTGCTTTTGGCAAGATAGCCATTTTTACAATGTTGATCATGCCAATCCATGAGCATGGGAGATCTTTCCATCTTCTGAGATCTTCCTTAATTTCTTTCTTCAGAGATTTGAAGTTTTTATCATACAGATCTTTCACTTCCTTAGTTAGAGTCACGCCAAGATATTTTATATTATTTGTGACTATTGAGAAGGGTGTTGTTTCCCTAATTTCTTTCTCAGCCTGTTTATTCTTTGTATAGAGAAAGGCCATTGACTTGTTTGAGTTTATTTTATATCCAGCTACTTCACCGAAGCTGTTTATCAGGTTTAGGTGTTCTCTGGTAGAATTTTTAGGGTCACTTATATATACTATCATATCATCTGCAAAAAGTGATATTTTGACTTCCACTTTTCCAATTTGTATCCCCTTGATCTCCTTTTGTTGTCGAATTGCTCTGGCTAATACTTCAAGTACTATGTTGAAAAGATAGGGAGAAAGTGGGCAGCCTTGTCTGGTCCCTGATTTTAGTGGGATTGCTTCCAGCTTCTCTCCATTTACTTTGATGTTGGCTACTGGTTTGCTGTAGATTGCTTTTATCATGTTTAGGTATGGGCCTTGAATTCCTGATCTTTCCAGAACTTTTATCATGAATGGGTGTTGGATCTTGTCAAATGCTTTTTCTGCATCTAACGAGATTATCATGTGGTTTTTGTCTTTTAGTTTATTTATATAATGTATTACATTGATGGATTTTCATATATTAAACCATCCCTGCATCCCTGGAATAAAACCTACTTGGTCAGGATGGATGATTGCTTTAATGTGTTCTTGGATTCGGTTAGCGAGAATTTTATTGAGGATTTTTGCATCGATATTCATAAGAGAAATTGGTCTGAAGTTCTCTATCTTTGTTGGATCTTTCTGTGGTTTAGGTATCAGAGTAATAGTGGCTTCATAAAATGAGTTGGGTAGAGTACCTTCTACTTCTATTTTGTGAAATAGTTTGTGCAGAATTGGAATTAGATCTTCTTTGAAGGTCTGATAGAACTCTGCACTAAACCCATCTGGTCCTGGGCTTTTTTTGGTTGGGAGACTATTAATAACTGCTTCTATTTCTTTAGGTGATATGGGACTGTTTAGATGGTCAACTTGATCCTGATTCAACTTTGGTACCTGGTATCTGTCCAGAAATTTGTCCATTTCCTCCAGGTTTTCCAGTTTTGTTGAGTATAGCCTTTTGTAGAAGGATCTGATGGTGTTTTGGATTTCTTCAGGATCTGTTGTTATGTCTCCCTTTTCAGTTCTGATTTTGTTAATTAGGATTTTGTCCCTGTGCCCTTTAGTAAGTCTAGCTAAGGGTTTATCTATCTTGTTGATTTTCTCAAAGAACCAACTCCTCGTTTGGTTAATTCTTTGAATAGTTCTTCTTGTTTCCACTTGGTTGATTTCACCCCTGAGTTTGATTTTTTCCTCCCGTCTACTCCTCTTGGGTGAATTTGCTTCCTTTTTTTCTAGAGCTTTTAGATGTGTTGTCAAGCTGCTAGTATGTGCTCTCTCCCGTTTCTTCTTGGAGGCACTCAGAGCTATGAGTTTCCCTCTTAGAAATGCTTTCATTGTGTCCCATAGGTTTGGGTACGTTGTGGCTTCATTTTCATTAAACTCTAAAAAGTCTTTAATTTCTTTCTTTATTCCTTCCTTGACCAAGGTTTCATTGAGAAGAGTGTTATTCAGTTTCCACGTGAATGTTGGCTTTCCATTATTTATATTGTTATTGAAGATCACTCTTAGGCCATGGTGGTCTGATAGGATACATGGGACAATTTCAATATTTTTGTATCTATTGAGGCCTGTTTTGTGACCAATTATATGGTCAATTTTTGAGAAGGTCCCGTGAGGTGCTGAGAAGAAGGTATATCCTTTTGTTTTAGGATAAAATGTTCTGTAGATATCTGTCAGGTCCATTTGTTTCATAACTTCTGTTAGTTTCACTGTGTCCCTGTTTAGTTTCTGTTTTCACGATCTGTCCTTTGAAGAAAGTGGTGTGTTGAAGTCTCCCACTATTATTGTGTGAGGTGCAATGTATGCTTTGAGCTTTACTAAAGTGTCTCTAATGAATGTGGCTGCCCTTGCATTTGGTCCGTAGATATTCAGAATTGAGAGTTCCTCTTGGAGGATTTTACCTTTGATGAGTATGAAGTGTCCCTCCTTGTCTTTTTTGATAACTTTGGGTTGGAAGTCGATTTTATCCGATATTAAAATGGCTATTCCAGCTTGTTTCTTCAGTCCATTTGCTTGGAAAATTGTTTTCCAGCCTTTCACTCTGAGGTAGTGTCTGTCTTTTTCCCTGAGATGGGTTTCCTGTAAGCAGCAGAATGTTGGGTCCTGTTTGTGTAGCCAGTCTGTTAGTCTATGTCTTTTTATTGGGGAATTGAGTCCATTGATATTAAGAGATATTAAGGAAAAGTAATTGTTGCTCCCTTTTATTTTTGTTGTTAGAGTTGGCATTCTGTTCTTGTGGTTTTCTTCTTTTTGGTTTGTTGAATGATTACTTTCTTGGTTGTTCTAGGGCGTGATTTCCGTCCTTGTATTGCTTCTTTTCTGTTATTATCCTTTGAAGGGCTGGATTCGTGGAAAGATATTGTGTGAATTTGGTTTTGTCGTGGAATACTTTGGTTTCTCCATCTATGGTAATTGAGAGTTTGGCCGGGTATAGTAGCCTGGGCTGGCATTTGTGTTCTCTTAGTGTCTGTATAACATCTGTCCAGGCTCTTCTGGCTTTCATAGTCTCTGGTGAAAAGTCTGGTGTAATTCTGATAGGCCTTCCTTTATATGTTACTTGACCTTTCTCCCTTACTGCTTTTAATATTCTATCTTTATTTAGTGCATTTGTTGTTCTGATTATTATGTGTCGGGAGGAATTTCTTTTCTGGTCCAGTCTATTTGGAGTTCTGTAGGCTTCTTGTATGATCATGGGCATCTCTTTTTTTATGTTTGGGAAGTTTTCTTCTATTATTTTGTTGAAGATATTAGCTGGCCCTTTACGTTGAAAATCTTCATTCTCATCAATTCCTTTTATCCGTAGGTTTGGTCTTCTCATTGTGTCCTGGATTACCTGGATGTTTTGAGTTAGGATCCTTTTGCATTTTGTATTTTCTTTGATTGTTGTGTCGATGTTCTCTAAGGAATCTTCTGCACCTGAGATTCTCTCTTCCATTTCTTGTATTCTGTTGCTGATGCTCGCCTCTATGGTTCCAGATCTCTTTCCTAGGGTTTCTATCTCCAGCGTTGCCTTGCTTTGGGTTTTCTTTATTGTGTCTACTTCCCCTTTTAGTTCTAGTATGGTTTTGTTCATTTCCATCACCTGTTTGGATGTGTTTTCCTGTTTTTCTTTAATGATTTCTACCTGTTTGGCTGTGTTTTCCTGCTTTTCTTTAAGGGCCTGTAACTCTTTAGCAGTGCTCTCCTGTAATTCTTTAAGTGACTTATGAAAGTCCTTCTTGATGTCCTCTATCATCATCATGAGAAATGTTTTTAAATCTGGGTCTAGATTTTCGGTTGTGTTGGGGTGCCCAGGACTAGGTGGGGTGGGAGTGCTGTGTTCTGATGATGGTGAGTGGTCTTGATTTCTGTTAGTAGGATTCTTACGTTTGCCTTTCGCCATCTGGTAATCTCTGAAGCTAGCTGTTTTAGTTGTCACTGTTAAGAGCTTGTTCTTCAGGTGACTCTGTTAGCCTCTATGAGCAGACCTGGAGGGTAGCACTCTCCTTAGTTTCAGTGGGCAGAGTATTCTCTGCAGGCAAGCTCTCTTCTTGCAAGGCAGGTACCCAGATATCTGGTGTTCGAACCAGACTCCTGGCAGAAGTTGTGTTCCACTCACTAGAGGTCTTAGGGTCATGTGTGGAATCCTGTGTGGGCCCTTGCGGGTGTCAGGCGACTCAGCTGGCAAGGTAGCCCGGGGCTCGAGTGGAGTGGAAGGGGTTTGTGCCCCAGATCAAGCCCGGGTAGCCTACTTCCCTACGTACCGCAGTCTCAAGTTCCGCGCGATTGGATTGGAGCAGGCGCTGTGTTCCACTCACCAGAGGTCTTAGGGTCCTGTGGGGAGTCCCGTGTGGGCCCTTGTGGGTGTTGGGCAAGACTCTGCTGGCAAGGTATCCCGGGGCTCGAGTCTCGAGTCGAGGGGAAGGGCGAGGTGGGTTTCTTTTATGCAGCAAAATGTTGTGTATTGTTTATATAGCCAGTCTGTTAGTCTATTTGTTTTTATTGGTGAATTGATTCCAGATTAAGGCAACTTCAGACCAACTTCTTTTATGCATATCAATGCAAAATACTCAATAAAATTCTCCCCAAACTAAAAGGGCTATTAGGTCATTTTCTGATAGTCAAAACTGCAATGAGAACTGCCAGTTTTCCTAGTGTCACTGGCTAATTGCTATTAGATAGTAACTAGGCTTTCTCCTATTCAGAGCACATTCCAAGAGGTTGTATAACAATTAACCAAAGGTCATCAGAAGGGAACTAATGATTTATTATAGGTTCTAGGGTAAAAGATAAAATATTGATTGGGTTTACCTATACAAAACTTCACTAATATCATAGTTATGTTTTGATAACTTCAGTGAACCTGTTGATCTGAGACAGTTGATGAACTTTGTAACATGAGGTCATGTATTCTGAAATATTTATAAGTGCTGAGGACAAAGAGACAAGGAAAATCGAGAGAGAAAATTTTTTTTTTTTTTGCCTTTCTCCACTTAGACTATTTTTTTTTTCCTTTTACTCACTTAGAAGAATTTTTCCCTTTCCGCACTTAGGATCTTTCTGCTTTGCCCTTATATAACTTTCATAAAAATATTTTTATAACTTAGTAATAACTTCTATAATCACTTCTCTAAATTCCTTCTTTTCCTGTGACACCTGGCTTGTTGGCTCAAAGTTAGAGCCCAGCAATTCCTGCTGAGCTAGAAAAAAGGCTGCATTGCTTAATCCTCCTCTGTTAGGCTACAGGTGTTAATCACCTAAGCCAGCCTACCCTCAGAAAAACCAAGTACTTTTTAGAAGTTATCATCAGCATTTCAGTACAATTTGAGAGCTAGAAAGCCCTGAGACATTTCGATTTTAAAGCCATTGCCAGGGTCCTACTCTGTGACTCCACTGCTATCCTGGCTCAGAGCAATCCTGGACCTCAAACTCTAGTATAGAGCAGTAGTGATAAAAAAAAAAACCTACATGGTATTGATACAGAGACTGACAGATGGATCAGTGGACTAGAACTGAAGAACCAGAAAGAAAACCACACATTTATAGACACTTGATATTTGGAAAGAAGCTATATATATATATATACATATATATATATGTATATATATATGATGGAAAAAAGAAAGGATTTTCAATAAATGGTGCTGTTCTAATTTGCAGTCTGTATGTTGAAAAATAAAAATAAATCCATACTTATCACCTTGCACAAAGCTCAGTTTCAAGTTGATCAAGATTATCAACATAAAATAAGATCCACTGAATCTAATAGAAGATAAACTCATTGACACAGAGAGGGAAATGTCCTAAAAACTACTCCCATGGCTCATGCTCTAAGATCATCAATTTATAAATGTGACCTCATGAAACTGGAAAGCTTCTGTAAGCAAACCATATAGGCAATGGTACTAATCATCAACCTACAGACTGGAGAAAAAAATCTCAACTAACCTCACATCTGATAAAGGGCTAATATCCAAAATATATAAAGAACTCAAGAAACGAAATAAACCAATCAAATATGGGGTATATATCTAAATAGAGATGTCAAGACAGAAGAGTCTAAAATGGCTAAGGAACACTTAAAGATATGTTTAAAGTCCTTAGTGCTCAGGTTAATTCAAATCAAAACAACCCTGAGATTGTACTTTACACCAATCAAATTGGCTAAGATCAAAACCTCAGATGACAGCACATGTTCGTGAAAATGTGGAGAAAAAGGAACACTCCTCCACTGCTGGTGGGACGGAAGCAGGTACAACTTCTCTGGAATTCAGTGTGGAGATTCCTCAGAACATTGGAAATAGGTCTACCTGAAGACCCAGATGTACCACTCTTGGGCATATACCAAAAAGATGTCCCACCATGCCCCAAGGCACATGTTTTTCTATGTTCATAACAGCCTTGTTTATTATAGCTAGAAGCTGCAAATAACCCAGATGTCCCAAAACAGAAGAATGGATACAGAAAATGTGGCTCATTTACACAATGAAATACTACTCAGCTATTAAGAAACGAAGACATCCTGAGTTTTTCAGGCAAATGGATGTAACTCAGAAATATCATTCTGAGTAAGGCAACTCAGAACCAAAAGGACATGCATGGTATATCCTCATTAATAAGTGGATATTAACCAAAAAAGTGCAGAACACCCTGTATTCATTCCGCAGAACTTAAAAAAGTTATCAAGCCACAAGTCCCAAGTGAGGACACCTCAATCCCACTTGGAAGGGAGAAAAAGAAATCACAGAGCGAGTGGGGGTGGTGGGAGGGTCTCAAGTGGGGATGGGGACCAGGAGTACTAGAGAAGAACATGATCAGGTATTGGTTAGGAAAAAAAAAACTGAAGCCCTGAGGTACAGCAGAAAGAATGAAAACAGGCAACCTATGGAAGTATGGCGTTGGGGACCTCCCAGAATGTACCAGAGCCCTGGGAGGTGAGAGACTCTCAGGACTCAAATAGATGAAATGCCCTACAGTGGGGAGTAGGAACTTGTAGATGGGAAGCAGGAACTTGTAGAATCCACATCCAGTAGAAAGATAAGGAAGGCATGAAGTGAGTGATGGGGTTGCCATCCCACGTCAAAAGCTCTGACCCAGAACTATTCCTGTCAAAAAGAACTTCAAGAACAAAAACAGAGAAGAGCCTGATGGAAATGAGGTCCAGTGAATGGATCAAGGTGGGGCCCAGCTTGTGGAAAGGCCCCAAGGCCTTACACTACTACTGAGGCTATGAAGTGCTCACAAAAGGGGGCCTATTATGACTGTACCCGAATGACCCAAAAAGCAACTGGAAGAGTCAGGTGCAGATATTTACACCCAACCAATGGACAGAAGCTGCTGATCCCTCTGGTTCAATGAGGGAAAAGCTGGAAGAAGCTGAGGAGGAGGGCAACCCTGTATGAGGACAAGCAGTCTCATTTAACCTGGATCTCCAAGACCTCTCTGACACTGAGCCACCAATCAGGCAAAATATACAAGCTGACATGATGCCCCAAACACACATACAGCAGAGGACTGCCAGTTCTAGGTTTAGTCAGAGAAGATGCACCAAACCCTCAAGAGACTGGAGGCCACAGACAGTCTCTTGGGTAGTTCTGGTGAGGTGGGGGTTGAAGACAATTTTGTGGAATTGGTGGGCGGTGGTATGGAATGTGGAACAATCAGAGGGGGGACCTAGAGGGGTATAACACCTGGAGTATGAAGAAAAGATTAAATAAATCAAAAAAGATAAATAAATAAATAAATAAATAAATAAATAAATAAATTCTTAATGAACACTGGCTTTTAAAGGTTTCTTTCTTTTGAGTACATTCTCTCTCTCTCTCTCTCTCTCTCTCTCTCTCTCTCTCTCTCTCTCTCTCTCTCTCTCTCTCTCTCTTTCTCTTTCTCTCTCCTTTCTCCTCTTCCTTCTCTTCCTATTTCTCACTTGCTGCTTTGCTCCAGAATATTTATCAACAGTCACCTATTATTCTACCTATGTTTAGAAGGGGTGAGTCTCTGCCTCTTTAAGGTATCTAAGGGAGTTTTTTTTTTCCTACAAAATTAAAATGAGAGTATTGTCCTGGAAATTTCCCAATGCTTGTTTTGTAGTGTGTAGCACTTTCCTGATACTTACAGAGGAGTTCCTATTAATTGAAAATTTTGCGTCTGTGTATCAGAGGGAGAACAATAAATGGAGAAAGAGAGGATAAGGTGGGAGTTCTCATTGTTTTTTATTTGCTGAGAAATAATCTATGCACTAGACACACCAGTGCTTTGGTCATTTCCCAGATAAAACACCTGCTTTTAGCTATCAATGATTACAAACAAATATAGTAAAAATATGTAAGTATATTTTTGTGAGAATATGTTTTCCATTGATTTAATTATCAGAAATAATATTTTTCAGTCCTGTACTTAATTTGTTTAGCCCCTAGATATGAATCCCTGAAATATGTGTACTTGGGCTTTTGAAATATATTGAGATAGCTATCCAGGCTCTATTCTAATTTATCAGAACAATGTATGTCAGTTATAATAAGTATATAATATCCCTAACATAATTACTGAATAATATATAGATAAAGCAAGACATCAAACTTTATCCCTTAGAGATGCCCAGACAAAGATAGCTGATAGTAAATAACTCTGAAAAGATAGTTAATAAAATTTATATTTGTCCACTTTGGTGAAGTAAAACCCCTCTGCACAGATATTTCTTTCATGATATAGAATAGAGGTCCTAACTGTCACAGGAACAGATTTATATAGTTTGTCAAAGAATTCTTTACAAGATTACAAAAGAGGTCGAATATAAATGACATAGTCTTTAGTTGAATTGACCTTTTATAAATAGAAATTTGACAAAAAATAATATTTACTCTATGGGTGCTTTCAAAAATAGAATGGTTTGCATGGAACAAGTTAGTATTGGAAGGATTAGAAGTTCGAAGCTATCCTTGGTTACATTCTAAGTTGGGGCCAGCCTAGGCTATATGACATCCTGTCTGAAAATATGAAATTACTGGAACCAGTAGTTTATCTTTATGAATCCTCTACTTTGGATACTGAATCATGAGCAATATCAGAAGTACAAGGTCTATCAGTACCAGAAAGTATAAAAAGAATTTCCCCAAACAAAAATAATTTAAGAGTTATTTTTAGGGGCATGATTATGTTGCCAGGGAATAAAAGCACTTTGAGTTTAGAGTGGTCAGTAATGAGGAGTGAGTATTGCTCTTACACAGGACTCACATTGGTTAGCTCACAGTCACCTTTACCTTGAGGTTCAGGAGGCCTCTGGCAACTGTGGGCATGTGCATTTCCTTACATACATATGTACGTACGAACACATACACACACACACACACACACACACACACACACACACATTTAAATAATAGGGAAAAGTACTTTGCTTTATCTATCAGTTTAAAGGAAGTTTGAGTTGAATGTACTTAAAAGAGGTGCCTCATAACCAAAGTATGAAATCTGCTAGTCTTCCACAAATTAGGTGACTCAGAGCCACTACTCAAATAAATTACACCCTATAAAATCAAATAACCCCATTTAAAAATGGGGCTCAGAACAGAACAATGATTTCTCACCCGAGGAATACCGAATGGCAAAGAAGCACCTGAAAAAATGTTTAACATCTTAATCATCAGGGAAATGCAAATCAAAACATCCCTGAGCTTCCACCTCACACAAGTCAGAATAGCTAAGATCAAAAATTCAGGTGACAGCAGATGCTGGCGCAGATGTTGAGAAAGAGGAACACTCCTCCGTTGTTGTTGGGATTGTAAGCTTGTACAACCACTCTGGAAATCAGTCTGGCGGTTCCTTAGAAAATTGGACATAGTACTACCAGAAGATTCAGCAATACCTCTTCTGGGCATATATCCAGAAGATGCCCCAACCGGTAAGAAGGACACATGCTCCACTATGTTCATAGCAGCCTTATTTATAATAGCCAGAAGCTGGAAAGAACCCAGATGCCCCTCAACAGAGGAACGGATACAGGAAATGTGGTACATTTACACAATGGAGTACTACTCAGCTATTAAAAAGCATGAATTTATGAAATTCCTAACCAAATGGATGGACCTTGAGGGCATCATCCTGAGTGAGGTAACCCAAACACAAAGAATCTCTCACAATATGTACTCAGTGATAATTGGATATTAGCCCAGAACCTTAGGATACCCGATACAAGATATAATTTGCTAAAAACATTAAACTCAAGAGAACGAAGACCAAAGTGTGGACACTTTGCCCCTTCTCAGAATAGGAAACAAAACACCCATGGAAGGAGTTACAGAGACAAAGTTTGGAGCTGAGATGAAAGGATGGACCATGTAGAGACTGCCATATCCAGAGAACCATCCCCTGATCAGCTTCCAAATGCTGACGCTATGGCATACACTAGCAAGATTTTGCTGAAAGGACCCAGATATAGCTGTGTCTTGTGAGACTATGTCAGCGCCTAGCAATCACAGAACTGGATGCTCACAGTCAGCTATTGAATGGATCACAGGGCCCCCAATGGAGGAACTAGAGAAAGCATCCCACGAACTAAGGGAACTGCAACCCTATAGGTGTAACAACAATATGAACTAAGCAGTAACACGGAGCTCCTGTCTCAAGCTGCATATGTATCAAAAGATGGTCTAGTAGGCCATCACTGCAAAGAGAGGCCTATTGGACTTGTACACTTTATATGCCCAAGTACAGGGGAACGCCAGGGCTAAAAAGGGGGAGTAGGTGGGTAGGGGAGTGGGGGTGGGTGGGTATGGGGTACTTTGGTATAACATTGGAAATGTAAATGAGCTAAATACCTAATAAAAAATGGAAAAAAATAAATTACACCCTAGACATGTGCAGCCATGAGGTCCACTGGTAAACTGTGGATAGAGATCAATGGTAGAGCTATTGGATTATGTAAGGGGAGGCTTAAATAAAACTGAGAGAGTCACAGTCTCATGTGATATAAGCTGGCTTTTGTTTGTGTGTTGGTATTATATAGTATTATAATCCTTACTTGCTTTCGAGATATATTCCATATAGTTCAGACTGTCCTTTATCTCACTTAATAGCTCAATATGACTATGAACCACTGATCCTCCTGCTTTCATTTTCCAGAACAGCTAGTATTAAAGAGAGGTACCAGCATGCTCTACTTGATACAGTTTTAGAGATAAAACCCAAGGCTTCATGCATGAGAATAAAGTACTCTACCAAATCTACTTCGGCAGCTGCAAGCCTTCCTGTTAATGATAAGTCCAAGACAACATTTCTTACCCTTAACACATCATGCCTATGGCTATAATCATTAATGTCCTCTTCTGTCTAAATCAATATCAACTTCACACAAGCCAGAACCATTTGAGAATATTGAATTTCAATTGAGAAAATAACCCCACCAAACTTTTGCCTGGAAAAGGCTTTGTTGAATTTTATTAATTAATGATTTCTATAGAAGGATATCCCAGTTGGCAGTATCAGCTCTGGACTGATGGTACTGGATGCTATAAAAAAAAAAGTAGGATGATCAAAACATGGGGAATATGCCAGTATGCAATTTTTCTACATGTCCTCTACTTCAGGTCTTACCTGCTCCAAATTCTAGTCTAGGGTTTCTGGTGTGACTTTCATGTATGATGAATTACAAACTGAACTATGAACCAAAACATTTTCTCTCCCAGTTGATGTTGTTCATAATGTCTTATCACCTAAATACAATCCCTTACTAAGGCAAGTTAGTATGCCAATGTAGCTCATATGGAATACCAAGTACTGAATGTTCACGGTGGTCCAGATAGACCATAGAAATAATGAACTTCACTGGTCATGATAATGCATACCTAATATCTATGTACGTGAAAGACAGGAGGATGAGTGTAAGTTCAATGCAATGCTGAGCTACATAGGGAGGTTCTGAGTCCAAAACAAAACAAAACAAAAACAAAAACAATATCAAAAACAAAACAAAACAAAAACACAAAACGGGAGGTTAATGAGATGCTAAACAAATAAAGCACTTGCTAAGCAATTGTGATGGCCTTCATTCCATTCTCAGAACATACATGAATGTAAAGAGGGAACTGCATTCAGCAAAGTGATGCTCTGACTTCCACATGTGCTATAGATCACATATGCTACCACATAAAAATAATAGTAGTAGTAGTAGTAGTAATAATAATAATAATAATAATAATAATAATAATAATAATAATAAATGTGTTTAAAAATGAAAAGAAAATTTATTCAGTCATATTATATTAGGCTTATAAAAAAACTAGCACTGAGGAAGAGAAATTGGAGTAGTATTGAAAGTTTGAGGCAAGCATGAACTGCATTAAGAATGTTAGCACCTTATAACTTTCTGTAGGTATCCTGCCCAAAACAAGATACATGAAAGTTTATTTTACACACAAATTCAGACTATAGTCCATCACTGTTGGGGCATCAGTGCAACAGGAAGTAGCAGAAACTTGACACAAGTCAAGAGTATAGATCAAGGAATTGATGCGTGTATGGTTACTAGAACTTAATTTGCTTTCTTTATTCTCATACACTCCAGAATCCCCATCGTAAATAATGGTGCCACAACAAGGGAAGTTCTTCCCATATAAATTAAAAGTAATCAAGATGCAGGCACACAACCATGCTCACAGACTAAGTAGTATAGACAATCCTTCATTCTGATTTCCCTCCCAGGCAATTCTATATTGTTTTATGTATATAACATTAACCATCACAGCTTCATTCATTGTTAACCGGTCACATAGACACATCACATTATGTTTTAGACATGAACTACCAACCCTTATTTCCAAAGTTCTCTGTGTGTTTAATAATGCAAAATACAGTTCAACTTTAAAAGTCCTCATAGTCTTTAAAATTTTTACCACATCAAAAAATGTATTGTGATATCTTGTAAAAAATTATGTTATTGCTATGCGTAATAGAATAATGTAAAAATTATTATCACAAAATAAAAATAAGTATTAGGAATAGAAAGTGATGATTATACAAAAAGCCAAAATCAAGCAGAGAAAGGAAATCCTCCATTTCTGGGGCTTTCCATGGAGAAATCAGCTTTGGTGTCCCAATTCCTCTACATATGCTATCTTCAGCACACACAGAATTTCTCAGCATTTAAACTGATTCCATTTCTCACCTTCAGATGTCCTTGTCCAGATATTAGATCATGTCCCATCATCCTGGCCTTTCTAATACTCTGGAATCTCTACAGTAGCTTAAACTTTACCTTCATAACTTCATGCAACAGCCTCTTGGGGCTTCTTTGCCAGGATTCAAACTCTGTCACACAGTTCTGGCCTCAGCTGTTCTTAAAGAATGTCTTAGTATTGCATCTTTCATATATTAAATTTAGAAAAATGTAGACATTGCCACCAAATTTCATGACTGGTCCAAGAGGTAACCTAGTTTCACTGGACCATAGCTGTAACATCATATCTCAGTTAATGTATCTGAAACGTTTGACCATGTTTCATCAACACTAGTATCATTGGCGAATGTAAAACATACAGAGTTCCCAAAGCTTTTTAATCATTCCCAATTCTAAGGTATGTTAATTTATTTTTAAACAAATTCAACATATATATTTTTGGTATGAACTTCATTGTACAAAGTTCCATTTCAAGGACTTGTGACTTTGTGATTAAAAATATGAACATAAGATGTTAAAAAAAACATAAAATGTATGCACAATGAAATGTTTTGTCCACAGACATCCAAATTCTCTCAATATGTCTTACATTTTCTAGCCTCCATTCTCCATTTAATGTTGCCTTAACTCAAGGGGATTAATGATAAACACCTTCTTTCTGAAAATATTTTTTTCCAAATTCAATAAAATAAAATAAAATAAAAGCCAATTCAGTTTAAAAGAATGCATTTCTGTTTGATGGAAAACTCAAGTTGATCGTGCTGTGCTTTAAACTATTTCGAGTATTTGATATGCTCTCTACTTTATAGAGTTTGACTCACATTTAAGGGTACCCTGAGAAGTTCTGGTAAGTAATTTTATAATATTCAGTCAAGTTCCTACAAATCCAAAGTAACCAAAATATCTTTAGAAATCTGCAACCCTTGAAAAAACATATTGTCTTGCAGATTTTATAGTATATAGACCTGTACTGGCTAGTTTTATGTCAACTTCACACAGCTAGGGTTATCACAGAGAAAGGAGCTTCAGTTGAGGAAATGCCTCCATGAGATCCAACTCTAAGACATGTTCTCAATTAATGAACAAGGTGAAAAGGCCGTTTGTGGGTGGGACCATCTGTGGGCTGGTAGTCTTGGGTTCTATAAGAGAGCAGGCTGAGCAAGCCAGGGGAAGCAAGACAGTAAAGAACATCCCTCCATGGCCTCTGCGTCACCTTCTGCTTCCTGACCTGTTTGAGTTCCAGACCTGACCTCCTTAGTGATGTAAGCCAATAAATCTCTCCTTCCTTCCCAAATTGCTTCGTGGTCATGATGTTCTGTCCAGGAATAAAAACCCTGACTAAGACAACACCCTATCCTGTTACATATATTATGCTATTTTTTTCTAAGCCCAGTTTATAGAGATAATTATGTCTGACAGAAAATAAAGCTCATTAATTTGAACAAAGAGTTTCAATAACAGAATTAACTCTAGTTTTGGAGGGTTAACATGGTGAGTCAAAAAATGAGATGAACTGCCTTGTTGCTGCTCTAAGAACTTAAGAGGTTTTTTTGCAATGATGATTTGTGGGAATTTAAAAGGTATACATAACTACATGTGTATTTGTGTTTGTGTGAGAGTTAGAGAGATTAGGATAAAGTAATTTGTATTATTATTATTATTATTAACAATTTTTCATACAATATATTTTGAGCATGTGTCCCATCCCTGAATACCTCCCAGATTTTTTCCAACCATCATACCCAATTTAATGTTCTTTCTCTTTCTTTCTCTCTCTTTTTCTTTCTCTCTCTAAATGAAAAAAAAAACAAAAAAGCCTGAATCAACAACAACAAAAAATCATGAAATCAAAAAGCCTCAGAAAATCACACACACACACACACAAAACACACACACATATACACACACACACACACAGAGAGAGAGAGAGAGAGAGAGAGAGAGAAAGCCAAAACAAACAACATCAAAGAAGTCCACAAAAATAACGTGTTGGTCAACTCTCTGTAGGTATTAGTCAACTCTGGAATTTGGTTGACATGCACAGCAATATTCCATCAGAAAAAAAAAGAGTTCTTTCATATGCCTGAGGGTCTCAATTTAGAACAGAGTCTATGTACATTTCCCCATCTAAGTGTTGGGATCTCATCTATCTTGAACTTGTACAGGTTTCATTTGTGCTACCACAGTCTTGTGAATTCTTATGTTCAACACCATTTTGTCTGGAAGAGAATGAAGAGGAAACCATATTTTTATGAAACTTAATAAATAAGTTTTCTCCACTTAAGAATAAGAACAAATTTGTTGTTAGAGTTATAACATCTCTCTTTTCAAAGAGACCATCTCATTACAGACATGTGTTCATTCCAACTACGAAATAACTAATATAATAATGTAAACTTTTAGTTATCTTCCAATATTGGTAAATATTTACAATTCAACTGATTTGGTAAATCAATTCAAAACTGACATTACCAATTTGAAAATTAAATAACTGTTTATTAAAATTACTAAGGTATAAAAATAAGTATGATTGCTATCAGAAAATATTGCCTTAATAAAATTAACATAAGTGAAGTAACAATTTTACTTAATATAGATTGTATCTCATATTCATCAATACTATTTTAAGATATTATAGTCTTCATTTTATGCATCTGGGATTAGATGACATGCTGAATTTCAGTGCCTGAAATAATAACTAGAGATGTTAGATGACTGGGAGAAAACTGGATTTGATTTTTATACTTATTGTGTTTTTATAATACTAATATTAAATCAATTGGTTACTACACTAAAGCTTTTTGAATCACTTTTTTTCAAATTTTAAAATCTTATGCTACCTCTTATACTACATAGCAAGGCATTATTCAACAGATTCTTAATTTGTTAAATTGTTCTTTGTGAATGACAATGATGTGTAAGAATATTAAAATCATCAATATACTCACCAAATAACTACAATGTTTTTAATATGTTGAAGGAATTTTTATATTCTGCATCTGTTAGAAAAATATCTTAATGTTCATTAGACACAGCCCTGGAAGGAATTAGGGTAATTTTTTTCTTTGAGCTTAGAGATGGGTGAGTCCTTCAGTAACATTTAGAATTTCTTTTTACCATGAGCATTCTTGAATCTCGACAGTCCTGACCCATGAAACAATCGAACAGGGTCTGAGAAACCACCTAAGGAGAGAATGGGGAACAAGAAACACAAAGAATGGACAGCAAGACAAAAAAAAAAAACAAAAAAAACAAAAAACAACAACAACAACAAAAAACCTGATCAAGCTGACAAATTTTGTTTTTCCCAGGCAGGTTTTATACCAATAGAAACAGGAAATGGGGAGTGAAAATGATGCGAAATCACTTTGTTTCTGGGGGAAAGCACCTGTTCCCCAAAGCAGGATATTGACTAGGTAAAAAAAGTTCAGCAGGAGGAACAAAACAGAGTGGGTTGCTAAGTACCTGTCCACAAGATCTATAGCTATTTGTTCTTAACTGGGACTAGTACTTTCCTATACAGGCCTCAACTTTTCCCACAGAAATCTCAACTAAGATAGGACTTTTCCACTAAGGCCAAAACTTTGTTAGTAAGGACTTCTGGCTGACAAGGCAGTTAACTTCACCCACAGTCATTCCCAACACTTGACTATAAATACTGCACCTGGAAATTAAAAATAATATTTGTTTGCATGAGATGCAAGCATGAACATGTCTTGATTGGATTAACAACTTTTGGATTAGAATGGCTAGAAGATAAATACAACAAGACAAATTAAAATTAAGTTAACTATTGGGTAAGTAAACCTAATTAATATGCTTTATTGGCAAAACCAGAAACTAATATTGAGAAAACCAGCAAAGTTTCAACATTAAGGTCAAAAGAGCTATGAAACAAAAAACCTTTTTAAAAGTAGGGATGTGAAAATTTTAATTTCTCATTTGTTTAATGTTGCATGAGACTGTAGAAAAAATAGTGACAATGGGATAGAAGTCAACATAAGATTCAAAGTCACACAAAACATTAAAATAGACAGCATTTGCTAAATAAAATTGTAATTTCTAAACTTAGTGAAATATTTATTAATAAAAAACTATTTGAAAGCATGTGGCAATGAGCAGACTAAAGCCCACACTAAAACGTTAGCTTATCTTTGGAGTTATTAATAGTATGCCAAAATTGGAATGCCTTCTTTTGAGACACGGATGCATTTAATGAAATCATATTCTCTCTAAAATTTTCATAACATCAACACTGCTGACAAGTATGAAGAAAGCAATGACTTGACTAGCTATTGATGCTGCAGTAAGTTTGTATTTTATTTTAATTTATTTACATTCCAAATATCCCACCTCCTGATCCCACTTCCTACAGTTCTTCAACCCATTCATCTTCCCCATTTCCTCTGAGAGGGTGTTCCACAAGACACCCACCCCATCTCACCTCAACATATCCCACACGAGCATCCCTGATGCATCAAGTCTCTCCAGGATTCAGTCTATCCATTCCCACTGGGCTGGAAAAAGCAATACTCTGCTACATATGTGCCAGGGGCCATGGACTAGCCCAAGTATGCTCTTTGTCTGGTGGCTTAGTCTCTCAGATCTTCCTGGGAGTTTGGGTTAATTGACACTCTTGGTAATCCTATGGGGTTGTCATCTTCTTCAGTTCTTTCAAACTTTTCTCTAACTCTTCTGTATGCGTCCAATGATTAACTATAATTATCTGCATGTGTCTCAGTCAGTTGTTTTTAGAGACACTAGGGGCCCTGTCTATTAACTGGAGGTGGTCTTTCCAGGTTCCATCTCCTCACTGTTGGGCATTTCGGCTAAGATCACCACCCAGTTCCGGGACCCTCTCACATTCCAGCTCTCTGGGACTTTCTAGAGTTCCTAAGAGCTCCCCACCACCAGATTACACGTCTGGTACATGGATCAGACCGCCTGAAATTGGAATCATGGATGATTTCAACTTACAAAGAATGTGTAGAGAAACAAATGTTTTCTCTGGAAGAGTACTGGCTATCACTCCTAACCACTGAGCAATCTCTCCAATTCAAGAATATTATTTCTTTAAGACAAGATGTCTTTTCTTGAAGTTCTTATATTGGAAATTATAGATAAAATCTTTTGTAACATGATGCTAATTGTCTGAGAATATGTTTCCCATCTGTACCTTAAATACTAGATTAATTTAAAATGTTAACTGTCACTAAACAACATTAATAACTATTTTTCATTTCATTTTTCATGCAGGTTATTGTAGACTAAATAAATAGTCTGATGTTATGCTGGGCATGGTTGTGCACGCCTTTATTCCCAGCACATGGGAGGCAGAGGCAGGTGGATTTCTGAGTTCAAGGCCAGCCTGGTCTACAAAGTGAGTTCCAGGACAGCCAGAGCTATAGAGTGAAACTCTGTCTCACAAAACCATAATAAATAAATAAATAAATAAATAAATAAATAAATAAATAAATAAATAAATAAATAAATATTAAAAAAAAAAGAAGTCTGATTTTATTGTGTGAATTGATGCATTTAAAATTAATGCAAAATATAACATATGATTATTCTCACAATGAAGATATCCATAAGATACCTTATGTGATAAAATGTTTTAGCAGTGAACTATATTTTAACAGAGAGATCATTGAAAAGCCCTTAACTTGTGTCCTTTATTATCTGAAATAGGGTGTATTATGTGTATGTATGTATATATGTATGTATGCATTGTATGTGTGTGTCTTTCTGTGACTGTATTTGAACTTTGTGAGGGTGCGAAGAGAAAGCGTTATGAACCAAGCAGTCCAGGAAGGTTAGGTTGGGGTGTCTCCTCTGGAGTTATACACCCCAGGATTTGGCTATATTTGAAGCCAGCAAACTCTAACAATAGCATTGCTAATATCCCCTTCTAAATTTGAATCATATCCCTACACCCATTGCCCAAATTGTTGCTGTATGAACAATATGGATGCTGTAAATTCAAACTCTGCCCTTGTCATTCAATAGCAATCTCAGTTAACTACTAAGACATCTCTTTAAATACTCTTTTGTGAACACAGACAAATAATAAAATTCTTCTAGTTTTAGAGCTTTATGATTGCTATGAATTTCAACAAGATATCATAAGGACCTATTAATGATTAGAGGTTTGGCAAAGGTAAGTGCTTGATCATAGACCATTTTCCACTTTGGTTAATGCTTCACATGTTGAATTATACCATATCAGAATATACATGAATATTTGTCTTAAGCATTACACAGAATAAGAAAATAAACAGAATAGGAAAGTGAATGGAAGATAGTTTTGACATTACTAATTAATTTACAAAATTATTTTTAAAATGGAATTTAAAATGAGAGATAGTAATTGTTAGTGAAGTTGTTAAAAAACGAAATTTTTGTGGAGAAAATAATTTTCTACACTAGATCTTTAGGCTAGTCTGTTCCAATAGGGGAAAGTAACTGGTATTGGTAAGACATAATTTTTATTTCCAGTATTCAGTAGGCTAATGCAGCAAAATCATACTTTCCAAGGAAATTTGAGCTATGTAGTGAGATCCTATGGCTTAATAAGTGTTCTATTAATACAAGATACCATCACCAGGAAAATATTGTAAACTGAAACCATTTAATCATGACTTGCTTACAGTTTCAGAGATTTAGTTCATTCTTACTGTGGTGGGAGTGCAGTAGCATGTAGACAGACATGTTAATTGAACAGTAGCGAGAGAATCTTCAGGTAGAAAGAAGAGAGAAACTCTGGTCTTGTAATGTACATTTTGAAATATCAAAATAATACCCAGTGTCAATACTTCCAAAAATGTTATACCCATTTCAACAAGGTCATACTTATTCCAACAAGGCCATACCTGCTTACTCTTTCAATTATGTTACTCAGTACTTATTCAAATATATGAACCTTATGGGGGCCATCCTTATTCACACTGTTTCTAAATACTTTCTTTTTAATTGGACACTTTACTTATTTGCATTTCAAATGTTATCTCCATTCCATGTTTTCCATCTACAACCCCTATATCCCATCTCCCCTTTCCCTGATTTTATGAGGGTGATCCTCCAACCTCCAACCCACTCCTACCTCACCACTCTAGCATTAGGCATAGAGTGTGGAATAACCACGATACAACTCATGAACTACATGAACTTCAGGAGGAAGTAAGACCAAAGAGTGGATGCTTCCATCCTAATTAAACGGGGAACAAAATAATCAAGGGACGTAGATGATGGGAGGGAATTGTGAAGAAGAGAAGAGGGGGGGCAAAAAAGAGGGGAAGAATCAGGAATGGGAGAAGACAGGAGAGTTGTTCAGAGGGTAAGGACATTGAACAGGGGTGTATAGCACCTGGGGGATGAGGAACTGGTGGTAAAAAACAGAAAGTCCCAGATGCTAAGAAAGCAAGAGCTTCCCAGGACTCCAGAAGGATGGCATTAGCTAAAATACTCCCACAAAGGGGACGGGAAAACCTGTCGAGACTAAATATATTATTTAAAGAGAGATAATGAAGTATTCTCTCCATCTTTCTCTGTTTCTGTCTGTCTGTCTCTGTCTCTGTCTCTCCCTCTCCTTTCCTTCATCTCTCCCTCCATCCCTCCCCCTCGGTTGTGTGGTTTGGTATGGTGGTGGTTGTGGTGGTGGAGATTGTGTGTGTGTGTGTGTGTGTGTGTGTGTGTTTGTTTGCATGTGAACACACACATGCCTGTGAAGAAATGCCATGGCGTGCATGTATAGCTCAGATGACATCAGATGTCACTTTTATTTCTCTACAATATAGGACATAAGAGTCAAACTCAGGCTGTCAGGGTTGGCAGGAAACACTTTACCAGTTGAACCATCTCTACTGCCCATAACATAAAGGTCTATATCTAGTTTTGTTTAGTCTATGTATAGTTTAGCTGACTATGGATTTACTTTCTTGGTGTATCCTGGCATAAAGACATTCTTCATATTTCTTTATACTTTATACTTTAGCAAGTAGTATAGTAGTGATGTTACTTTCAGAAATGTACTATGGTTATTTAAAGTATTACTATTAAAGAAAAAAGAGATAAATGGTATATGAAAACTTTATCCTGACAATGTTTCTGCATATGTAAAAATAATCTAAAACAAAAATTGAAGATTAAATAATTAAGCTTGAGATATACTTTCCTTTTATGAATATTCAGTAGGGACGTATAATTTAGGAGAAATAACAGATGTTTCAAGCCTTTGTTTCATAAGGCTTCTGCTACTCTGAAAATGTTTATGCAAACTAAAACGCCCAAAATAAAAATCAGTAAAGAAAATTGTATTTGAACACTGACACTCTTATTATGAACCACACATATGTAAAAAAATTAAAATAGTAACATAGATATTTATCTTGCTAACATTTAAAATATTGAGTAATGAAGTATTTGTGCATATTTTACTGTCTTGAAAGAGAATCTCAACAATTACCTTAGGCTTTTTTTTTTAACTCAAAGGTCTTCCAATTATGGCTGTAGCTATGAGTATTAACTACCATACCAGCAAGAATTGTTTTAGATATTTACAAGAAAACTATTAGCTGGGATATAGGTATCTGCACCGTAGATTTTGTAAGAAAAAGAAGAATAAAATATTAATAAAATAGAATATGTTAAAAAAATTCAGTTTTGTTGCACATTTCCTGAACAGAAAAAAAAATATCATGATTTATATACCATATATCCAGGATTATGTGCATAAGCTTATGTGTATTTGTGTGTGTGTGTCCGCACACACATGCACATGCACACACTTGTGCACGTATCTAACTTATTTCTAAACCTATAGCTTACTATAACTCTTCAAAATAAAATATGTTAACTCACAAAATGTCATGTTTACATGATATTAGTTCAATTTTTAGGGTAGAAACCTAGATGTCAGAAAAGTTAGTATTTTTTATTTTTATATTATGAAGATAGTTGTATACCCCTGTGTATGTTTTACTTTTTCCCTTTAACATAGAAATGAATAATGGTTTGAAAATTTGGTACTCTTTTTCAAACTTTTTGTTTGATCTTCCTGAGTTTTAAATCATGCACCCAGTCCCACTTATCTCCTCATCACCTTGTATTCCGCTTCCATCATTGCAACCACCCCACCAGAATAAGAATCTCATCCTGGAATTTATAATGTCACAGTGTATATCCCACAGTGTGCACTTTTATCTACACTTCTTTGTTTCCAAGTTGTTCATTTTAATGAGTCTTAAGAGCTCTCTGCCTTCTACTATACTATCAGTACTAATGCATAACTGTAACTCCTCTCAGATATCCTGTTGTTGCCCTTTTTTATGGAGATCCTGTAGTATGGGATCTGTAGGGTGGCCATTTTAATCTACTTCAGCAGTTCACCAATGGGGGTCAATGTTGTGGTGGGGCAATTCAAACCCCAGGATCTGGGCCTGAGAGAGATCTGACTAATCAGACCACCAGCTCTGCCACACTACCACCATCTGGGAGAGATTTCCTGCCCTTCCCAAGCTTCCCTTTCCAAAGTTGCAGCCAAAAAGGGGCAGAAACAACTTTCATGCTACCATACCCTCAGTGCTCTCTCATTTGTGACCCTGCCATCAAAGCCAGCTTTACTGTGCTTCCCAGACAAGGTAGAGGGGTCATACTCTACAGTGCTACAGCAGGTAAGGGATGGAGCCAGGTCTCTAATTCTCACTCCCTCTGAGCATGCTCACCAGTAACCCCCCAAACCAGGGCCAACTCCCTCCCTGCTGCTCAGATGAGGTGCATGGCCTAATCTCCCAAGTGCTGCAAGAGGTGATTGGGCTCATGGCCCCATCAGGGACAGCTCTCTTGCCAAGGGTGGTGAGGGCAGAAGGGATGGAAAGGGTCTCTCCTTTGTCCAAACCACTGCACATCAAACAAGAGGCAGGACCAGGTACCCATGCCCATGCCCACCAGGCAGCTCATCAGAAAGCCCCAAATCTAGGGCCAGCTCTACTCTGCTGCTCAATCAAGGAAGGCTGTCACTAGAGGCAGGTTTTGAGATCATATATGCTCATGTCTGGCCAGTGTGTAGACAGCCTCTTTTTGCTGCCTGTGGATGAAAATTTATAGCTCTTGGATTCATCTCCGGCTCTAACAAAAATCTTCCTGAAAACTACCATGATTCTTGGCAAGACAATAATGAAATTAACCTCTGAAACTGTAAGTCAGCCCCAGCAACGTTCTTTGCTTTATAGGAATTACTGTGGTAATAGTGTCTCTTCATAACAACAAAACTGAAATTTCGACACCTTCCATCCTTACCCTCCAATTCATTCTCTAAATTTCTTTTTCACATTCACATTTTATTTTATACTCTATGATAATGATTAAAACGTCCAGGTAATAGTAAATAAACAGTAAATTACTAAGATTTCTTTTTGTGAATCTATTCAACATTTTATCATTTTTATCATAAATGTAACACTGTTCTTGTTTCGAATACAAATAAAATCTCAAAGAAAAATGAACTGTAATAAGAGGATATTAGCCAAAGACGTACAGATTTCCTAAGATACAATCCACAGAACTCAACAAACTTAACAACAAGAAGGGTCCAAGTGAGAATGCTTCAATCACACTTGTAAGGGAGAAGAAAGAAATCACACGAGGCAGAGAGAGAGAGAGAGAGAGAGAGAGAGAGAGAGAGAGAGAGAGAGAGAGAGAGAGAGAGAGAGAGAGAGAGAGGGAGAACTAGGTGGGAGATGGGAGGGGGAGGAAAAAAATGAACACATTCAGGTAATGGAAGGCAGGAGAGAGGCCGTGAGGGTTAGCAGCTCTCCCAAGTCTGCCTGCCCAGAGCATAGGAGGAACTCTGGCCAGATGTGGGCTATCCTTCCTACCCTTCCTTCCCCTGCCCTCATTAGTTTCCACATATTTGGTGCTAAATTTTCATTTTTTATGAAGTCTATGACAATCCTAGAACTAAGGTATCACAAAACTGGTTCATCCTTGTTTTCTGCAATGATCACTTTTCATACTATTAAAAGAGCTGGAGTCCTATTCATCCCTCCATGTTAAAATTAACTAGGTCCTAAGATTGCTGTTTTTACTGACTGCATGTGCTGCTGTTCCCAGTCCATGTCTCCATTCAGAGATCAAAAACCAGCAGCAGCCTTATGACTTGACTAGGACAATTGAGAATCCTGAAATGGGTTATTGGGCCCAACTGGCTAATAAAGAAAAACCACTTGGGATGTCATGATTTCCACATTTAACGTTTGATCTGTGCCGGCTGGCTGATAACTCATGGCCTGACTCCCAACAGACTTTACAACATTCATACACTAAGTAGACTTAGGGAGAATTTTGTATATGTCTGGGGAAAAGAGAACTGTGGCATATGGGGAACCAGAACAATTCTATTATGCTTTTTGGGATTGTGAAACATCGGGATAGAAGGCATCAATGGAAAATTTTATTACAGTCACCTGACAGGGGAGGGAATCTGAAGTTCAACTAAAGTTCACCAGCCTAGGAAAGCAGGAAAAGGGCTGGGAAACTGGGAAACCTTGGGGCCTCCGATTTTATATTATTGGGGGGAAAAACCTCAAACTCATTTTCACAATTAGGCTCCTGATAAAACCAATAGTAAACCCCCTGAATGTGACTGTAGGACCAAACCGAATTTTGGCAAACACTAAACCTATACCAAGAGGTCTTGCCCTGAAAAACCTATGCCAAAGTCTATTCTCAAACCAGTGTTTGTTGACCTCCCAGTCCTTCCCCAGCAGGCTCTGCGCCCCCGTAGATCTGATCTGGTCAAGGATGCTAAAAACCTTTCAGATTTTGACCAGTTCCCAACCAGAGCTAACCATCTTCTGCTGGCTGTGTTATTATGCCAGAAACCCTTTTTATGAAGATGTTGGTTTTATGTCTAAATATAATGAGTCCGAGAGAGACACTGCATGCATATGGTCCCAAGAGAAGAACCTTAACCATACAGACCATATCAGGACAGGGGACCTGCCTGGGAAAAGTTCCCTTGTCACATCAACATATTTGTAACCAAAATACCCTCATGGTGCATTCCAAATGGGTTATTTCCCCCTGAACAGGCATGGTGGGCCTGTTCAACAGGGTTGACTCTGTGTGTGCATGGAGAGGTTCTTAATTCCCCTACTGCAAAGGAGTTCTCTATTCTAGTCCAATTGGTGCCATCCATAACCTATTATTCAGAGGAAATAGTGCTGAAGAACCTAATAGGGCATGTTGGGGGAGACCTCAAAAGACAGAAGAGAGAAACTATTTCCCTAACGTTGGCTATAATTTTGGGAGCAGGGCTACCTAGTGCAGGCACTGGGATAGCAGCTCTAACATTGTAAGAGAATAACTATACAGCCTTATATTAGATACAGATCAAGACAGCCAATGCTTAGAAAAATCCATTGCACACCTAGAGTGAAATGTAGATTCCCTGGCTGAGATAGTTGAACAGAACATACAAGGGTTAGACTTTGTGTTCCTGCATCAGGGATCCACTTAGACTTGAACTACTTTTTCTTTCTTTTCTAGATATATTGGATTTTTTGCTAATATTCATTATAGAACAATATGTGAAATGTTCATAAAAAACATTCCTAAATGTTCCATAACCTTCCCAAACACTGTCTCTACCTGGAGACCAACTGTTTAAATATATTAGCCTACTCAAAATATTATATATTCAAATCATAATAAGACTGAAGCTATGGTGACAGCTAGAGGCGTAAATTGCTTCTGAGTAAAATTTTCACACTAAATGGACAACTGTGACCATAGAACAGGCACTGAGTTAACATGTCAGTAGTGGGAATAAATATACCACCTCCTGTTTAAACGTGTACACTGTGTTTAAACTGTAAGACAGAATTTGCAACACCTATTCCCTTGTTTGTCTTCCCAATATTTTATTATTGAATAAAGCTTACTTGTCTGAACTTTATTACTTGTCTATTTGGTTGTTATATAGGAGATAGGTTGCCAGGCATATTACTTCTATGACTTCTACCTTTTTGATTGCTAGTCTTAGTTGTTAACTTTACTGAATATTGAATTAACTGAAAGTGAAAAGCACTGGATATAAGTGATTTTCGGTTCATTACCTCATTTGAGGTCTAAAAACCTATCCTAACTCTGGGACACATATTCTTGTGCTAGCCTATGTAAAGCACATAGAAGACCCCTTTGGTTTTTGCCTTTTTGTCTTCATTCTCACAGGTATGCTTGTTCTTTTGAAGGTTTTAGAGTATATTTCTTTGAGAGCCCAACATATACTGAAGAACATCTGGGAAACTCAGTCTTGTGGACAGAAAATCTATTGGATTCCTTTACTATCTGACCATAGACATCTATTTTTAAATACCTGGGCTGGACCACAGTGTATAAATCCCTCTACAAACACACACACACACACACACACACACACACACACACACACACACACACACACACACACACACACACACACATAATTATTCCAGTTTTTTCTTTAAAGAATTTTGACTACCATACCTAAAATCTCTAAAATTAAATTTATCTTCCTATATCCAATTACTTTCATGCTCCTGTTTTGAAGATATTCTAAACTATATCATACTATCAATTTTACTAATTATTTTATTTATTTATATTTCAAATGTGATCCCCTTCAGCATACTCCCTCCATGAGGCCCCTACCACACTTCCCTCCATTCTCTAAAATGTTACTCTCCCACCCACCTCTCTAGAATTCAACTTTTCTGGGGACATAAAGCTTCCACAGGACAAGCACACACCCTCATCGCACTGAGGCCAGACAATGCAATCCTCTGCTACATATGTATAGTAGGGGTTATGTACTAGTACATGTATGCTTTTTGGTTGGTGGCTTAGTACCTGAGAATTCTGAGAAATCTAGTTTTTTCATGGTGTTGTTCTTCCAATAGGGTTGTAATTCCCTTCAGTTCCTTCAGTCTTTGATCAAACTCTTCCATAGGGGTTCCTGGGTTTAGACCAATGATTGGCTGTAAATATCTGCATCTGTCTCAGTCAGTTGATGGCATAGCCTCTTTTAGGACAGTCATGCCATGTTCATGTCTGAAAGCATATCTTGGTCAATTAACAAATGGGACCTTCTGAAACTGAAAAGGTTCTGTAAGGCAAAGGACACTGTCAATAGGACAAAATGGCAACCTAGTAATGGAGAAAAGTTCTTTACTAACCCTACATCTGATCGAAGGCTAATATTCAAAATATACAAAGAATTCAAGAAGCTAGACTCCAAAAAAACAAAAACAAAAACAAAAACAAAAAACAAAAAACAAAAAACAACCTAATGAAAAAATGAGCTCTAGAGCTAAACAAAATTCTCAATTTAGGAATCTCAAAAGCCTGAGAAGCACCTAAAGAAATGTTCAACATCCTCATTTATTGTGAAATAAAAATCAAAACCACGCTGAGATTCCATCCTAAACCAATCAGAATGGTTGAGACCAAAATGTCAGGTGAAAATAGCTGCTAGAGCAAATGTAGATAAAAAAGAACACTTTATCTTTGCTAGTGGGATTGCAAAGTGTTTTCCAGATTCCATAATCTGGAAAATATTCTGGCATTTCTTCACAAAATTGGAAATAAGTCTATCTGAATATTCATATATACAACTTCTGGGCATATACCCCAAAATGCTCTACCATATCATGAGTAAACCTTCAGTGTTTACAGCAGCCTTAATTATAATAGCGGGGGTTCAGGGACTATGCCGAACTTAGGAAATTAATCTGAACAGGTAAGAGAGTGCACCACAGAACTGGACAGCTTCTGGGACAGGCGGAGCCACAGAACCACTGAGGCAGCACGCTTTTCAGGCAATAGAAAGCCAGCCACCCTCCCAACCAAAGGACAGGTATCTGCCTGGTTAGGAAGGCCTAAGCCTCAGGAGCAGCAGATGCCACTTTGGTTCTGGGACGCCACCGAACTTAGGAACTTAGTCTGCACAGGTGAGAGTGTGCACTTCTGGGACCTGCCAAGCAACACAGCTTCTGGAAAAGGTCCTGTTTTTGGCCCACTTCTTCAGCCAGGAGGAGGTCCAAACACAAGATAATCTGTGCACCTTCCCTGTAAGAGGAGAGCTTGCCAGCAGAGAGAGCTCTGAGCACTGAAACTCAGAGGAGAGAGTCTGTCTCCCAGGTCTGCTGATAGACGGTAACAGAATCACCAGAAGAACAATCTCTAAACAGAGTCAACTATAACAACTAACTCCAGAGATTACCAAATGGTGAAAGGTAAATGTAGGAATCTTACTAACAGGAACCAAGACCACTCACCATCATCAGAACCCAGCACTCCCACTTCGCCTAGTCCAGGGCACCTCAACACACCTGAAAACCTAGACCCAGATTTAAAAGCATATCTCATAATGATGGTAGAGGACATCAAGAAGGACTTTAATAACTCACTTAAAGAAATACAGGAGAACACTGCTAAAGAGTTACAAGTCCTTAAAGAAAAACAGGAAAACACAATCAAACAGGTAGAAGTCCTTAGAGAAATAGAGGAAAACACATCCAAACAGGTGAAGGAAATGAACAAAACCATACTAGACCTAAAAAGAGAAGTTGACACAATATAGAAAACTCAAAGTGAGGCAACACTGGAGATAGAAATCCTAGGAAAGAAATCAGGAACCATAGATTTGAACATCAGCAACAGAATACAAGACATGGAAGAGAGAATCTCAGGTGCAGAAGATCCCATAGAGAACATCGGATCAACAATCAAAGAAAATGGAAAATGCAAAAAGATCCTAACTCAAAATATCCAGGAAATCGAGGACACAATGAGAAGACCAAACCTACGGATAATAGGGGTGGATCAGAATGAAGATTTTCAACTCAAAGGACCAGCAAATATCTTCAACAAAATTATTGAAAAAAAAACTTCCCAAATCTAAAGAAAGAGATGCCCATGAACATACAAGAAGCCTACAGAACTCCAAATAGACTGGACCAGAAAAGAAATTCCTCCTGACACATAATAATCAGAACAACAAATGCACTAAATAAAGAGAGAATACTAAAAGCAGTAAGGGAAAAAGGTCAAGTAACTTATAAAGGCAAGTCAATCAGAATTACACCAACTTTTTCACCAGAGACTATGAAAGCCAGAAGAGCCTGGAAAGATGTTATACAGACACTAAGAGAACACAAATTCCAGCCACGGCTACCATACCCAGCTAAACTCTCCATTACCATAGATGGAGAAACAAAAGTATTCCACGACAAAAACAAATTCACATATTACCTTTCCACAAATCCAGGCCTTCAAAAGATAATAACAGAAAAAAAAAAAAAAAAAAAAAAAAAAAAAAAAAAAAAAAAAAAAAAAAAAAAACTAGGAAGGGAACCTTGCCCTAGAAAAAACAAGAAGGCTATCCCTCAACAAACCTAAAATAAAACAGCCACAAAAACAGAATGCCTACTTTAACAACAAAAATAAGAGGAACCAACAATTACTTTTCCTTAATATCTCTTAATTTCAATGGTCTCAACTCCCCAATAAAAAGATATAGACTAACAAACTGGCTACACAAACAAGACCCAGCATTTTGCTGCTTACAGAAACTCATCTCAGAGAAAAAGATAGACACTACCTCAGAATGAAAGGCTGAAAAACAATTTCCCAACCAAATGGTATGAAGAAACAAGCAGGAGTAGCCATCATAATATCTGATAAGATTGACTTACAACCCAAAGTCATCAAAAAAGACAAGGAGGGGCACTTCATTCTCATCAAAGGTAAAATCCTCCAAGAGGAACTATCAATTCTGAATATCTATGCTCCAAATACACGGGCAGCCACATTCATTAAAGAAACTTTAGTAAAGCTCAAAGCACACATTGCACCTCACACAATAATTGTGGGAGACTTCAACACACTACTTTCACCAATGGACAGATCAAGGAAACATAAAGTAAACAGGGACACAGTGAAACTAACAGAAGTTATGAAACAAATGGATCTGACAGGTATCTACAGAACATTTTATCCTAAAACTAAAGGATATACCTTCTTCTCAGCACCTCATGGTACCTTCTCCAAAATTGACCACATAATAGATCACAAAACAGGCCTCAACAGATACAAACATATTGAAATTGTCCCATGTATCCTATCAGATCACCATGCACTAAGGCTGATCTTCAATAACAAAATAAATAATAGAAAGCCAACATTCACGTGGAAACTGAACAACACTCTTCTCAATGATATCTTGGTCAAAGAAGGAATAAAGAAAGAAATGAAGGACTTCTTAGAGTTGAATGAAAATGAAGCCACCTCATACCCAAACTTATGGGACACAATGAAAGCATTTCTAAGAGGAAAACTCATAGATCTGAGTGCCTCCAAAAGGAAACTAGTGAGAGCACACATTAGCAGCTTGACAACACACCTAAAATCTCTAGAACAAAAGGAAGCAAATTCACCCAAGAGGAGTAGATGGCAGGAAATAATGAAACTCAGGGGCAAAATCAACCAAGTGGAAACAAGAAGAACTATTTAGAGAATCAACCAATCGAAGAGCTGGTTCTTTGAGAAAATCAACAAGATAGACAAACCCTTAGCCAGACTCACTAAAGGGCACAGGGAAAGCATTCTAATTAATAAAATCTGAAATGAAAAGGGAGACATAACAACAGATCCTGAAGAAATCCAAAAAACCCTCAGTTCCTTCTACAAAAGGCTATACTCAACAAAACTGGAGAACCTGGATGAAATGAAGAAGTGTCTAGACAGATACCAGGTACCAAAGTTGAATCAAGATCAGGTTAATGATCTAAACAGCCCGATATCCCCCAAAGAAATAAAAGCAAACTTTAATAATCTCCCAACCAAAAAAAAAAGCCCAGGACGAGATGGGTTTCGTGCAGAGTTCTATTAGACCTTCAAAGAAGATCTACTCCTAGTTCTGCACAAACTGTTCCACAAAATAGAAACAGAAGGTACTCTACCCAACTCATTCTATGAAGCCACAATTACTCTGATACCTAAACCACAAAAAGACCCCACAAAGATAAAGAACTTCAGACCAATATCACTTATAAATATTGATGCAAAAATCCTCAATAAAGTTCTTGCTAACCAAATCCAAGAACACATCAAAACAATCATCCATCCTGACCAAGTAGGTTTCATCCCAGGGACGCAGGGATGGTTCAATATACGGAAATCCATCAATGTAATCCAGTATATAACAAACTCAAAAACAAAAACCACATGATCATCTCATTAGAAGCTGTGAACACATTTGACAAAATCCAACACCCATTCATGATAAAGTCTTGGAAAGATCAGGAATTCAAGGCCCATACCTAAACATGATAAAAACAGTCTACAGCAAACCAGTAGCCAGCATCAATGTAAATGGTGAAAAGCTTGAAGCAATCCCACTAAAATCAGGGACTAGACAAGGCTGTCCACTCTCTTCCTACCTATTCAACATTGTACTTGAAATCCTATCCAGAGCATTTAGACAACAAAAGGAGATCAAGGTGATACAAATTGGAAAGGATGAAGTCAAAATATCACTTTTTGCAGATGATATGATAATATGTATACGTGACCCAAAAATTCCACCAGAGAACTCCTAAGCCTGATAAACAGCTTCAGTGATGTAACTGGATATAAAATTAACTCAATCTAGTCAATGGCCTTTCTCTTCAAAAAGGACAAACATGCTGAGGAAGAAATTAGGGAAACAACACCCTTCTCAATAGCCACAAATAATATAAAATACCTAGGCATGACTCTTAGGAAGTAAAAGATCTGTATGACAAGAACTTCATGCCTCTGAAGAAAGAAATTAAAGAAGATCTCAGAAGATGGAAAGATCTCCCATGCTCATGGATTGGCAGGATCAATATAGTAAAAATGCCTATCTTGCCAAAACAATCTACAGATTCAATGCAATCCCCATCAAAATTCCAACTCAATTCGTCAACAAATTAGAAAGAGCAATCAGCAGATTCATCTGGAATAACAAAAAACCTAGGATAGCAAAAACTCTTCTCAAGGATAAAAGAACATCTAGTGGAATCACCATGCCCAACCTAAAGCTGTACTACAGAGCAATTGTGATAAAAACTGCATGGAACTGGTATAGTGACAGACAAGTAGACCAATGGAACAGAATTGAAGACCCAAAGAAAAACCCACACACCTATGGTCACTTGATCTTTGACAAGCAATCTAAAACCATCCAGTGGAAAAAAGACAGCATTTTCAACAAATGGTACTGGCACAACTGGCTGTTATCATGTTGACGATTGCGAATTGATCCATTTCTATCTCCTTGTACTAAGGTCAAATCTAATTGGATTAAAGAACTCCACATAAAACCAGAGACATTGATACTAATAGAGGGGAAAGAAGGGAAAAGCCTCGAAGATATGGGTACAGGGGAAAAATTCCTGAATAGAACAGCAATAGCTTGTGCTGTAAGATGGAGAATCGATAAATGGGACCTCATAAAATTGCAAAGCTTGTGCAAGGCAAAAGATGCCTTCAATATGACAAAAAGACCACAAACAGAATGGGAAAGGATCTTTACCTATCCCAAATCGGTAAGGGGACTAATATTCAATACATATAAAGAACTCAAGAAGGTAGACTCCATATATTCAAATAACCCCACTAAAAATGGGGCTCAGAACTAAACAAAGAATATGCCCCAGTACAGGGGAACGCCAGGGCCAAAATGGGGGAGTGGGTGTGTAGGGTAGTTGGGGTTGGTGGCTATGGGGGACTTTTGGTATAGCATTGGAAATGTAAATGAGCTAAATACCTAATAAAAAATGGAAAAGAAAAAAAAGAAAAAATATATATCATAAAATTCTGAAATATATAACCTAAGGTTGCTCTTTAAGTCCTTGAAAAAAAATAAAAACAAAAGTTATAGTAAGAAGTAATAAAATCAAAGGCAGACATGAATGTGAACTAGAGCACAGAATAAGGCAACTCAAACAAAATATACATTCTTTTAAAAGCTTAAAATAATAAAATCAAATAAAAAGTATAAAATACAAAAGTGGGTGGTGAGTGGGAGATGCTAGATATACAAATGACATGAGAAAGAGAGACCAAGAGAGACGAAAAAAGGATTTTGGAGCTCTCCCAGGAACAGAAGGAAATTTGGAGATGTACTGTTTCTCTTTGCCCCATACAGGAGACATCCATAATTCTGGTTACATCAAGTTCTCTACCCTCTCTGTATTGTCTGTGTTTGATGCACCAGTCTTTCCATGTGTCAATTCGTGTCTGTTTTTGTTTTGTTGTCTGAACAACTGTTGTTCTGTTTCATGTTGAATAAAAATAGTTAAAACTTAAAAAAAAAAAAAAAAAGTTCTCACCAGAGGAATACCGAATGGCAGAGAAGCACCTGAAAAAATGTTCAACATCCTTAATCATTAGGGAAATGCAAATCAAAACAACGCTGAGATTCCACCTTCACACCAGTCAGAATGGCTAAGATGAATAATTCAGGTGACAGCAGATGCTGGTGAGGATGTGGAGAAAGAGGAACACTCCTACATTGTTGGTGGGATTGCAAGCTTGTACAACCACTCTGGAAATCAGTCTGGCGGTTCCTCAGAAAATTAGACATATTACCACCAGAAGATCCAGCAATACCTCTTCTGGGCATATATCCAGAAGATGTCCCAACCGGTAAAAAGGACATATGCTCCACTATGTTCATAGCAGCCCTATTTATAATAGCCAGAAGCTGGAAAGAACCCAGATGCCCCTCAACAGAGGAATGGATACAGAAAATGTGTTACATTTACACAATGGAGTACTACACAACTATTAAAGAGAATGTGAGTTTCCTTCATTCGGATTCCAGATTTGGAGTATAGGGGATGTGATTACTTGGCATTATTCTATTTTAATTCATTCATTCATTCACTCAACCCTGTCCACCTTCTTATTATTACACATCCCATATCTACTGACCATCCACTGTATCCAAGAGCATGTCCCCAAGCCACCTGATCTCTAAACACCCAGGGGCCTCTAGCCTCTTGAGACCTCAGTGCATCATCTCTGATTGAACAGAGATCAAATTTTTTTCAGTGTATATTTTGGGGATAATCTAATAGTTGGTATATGCTTCCTGTTTGGTGGTCTATCATTTGGGAGAATTCTGGTCCAGAATAATTGAGACAGCAGGTCCTCCTAAAGGGATACTCTCCTCTTCAGCCTCCTTCAGTCTTTCTCCAATTCCCCAATGGTTCAGCAGATTCTGTCCATTGGTTGGTTGCAGACATATGCATCTGATTGTTTCAACTGCTCATTAGGTCTTCAGAAGTGCATTCATGCTAGTATTCACATTACAATTATGTGAATTCAGAAGCCAGCAGAGTTCGTGGACTGCAAGCAGGTCTTCTGAAAAAGCAATGCATGATATAATTACCTGAATTTTCTGGCAGTGCTCTTCAATATTGTGTTCTACGTGATGCAATATTCCACTCTCTTTCTCTATCTCTGTCTCTGTCTCTGTCCCTCTCTGTCTCTGTCTCTCTCTGTCTCTTTGTCTCTCTCTCTCTGTCTCTCTGTATCTGTCTCTGTCTCTGTCTCTGTCTCTCTCTCTCTCTCTCTCTCTCTCTTTCTCTCTCTCTCTCTGTCTGTCTCTCTCAATATCTATTCCTCTAACACTCAGTATGACTAATGATTCTCTTATCTTCTCTTCTACAAAGGGGATGATATTTTAATGTCATCTGCAAATTGTTATTCTGAATCGGAGTAGGGAAAGGACACTTTAAATCTGTTGTTACACCCAAGAGCATGGCTTTTAAAACCTGGTGAATCAGTAGAAGATGAGACAATGTATAGAAGAGGTTGCTTCTTTTGCTTTGGTTTGGTTTAGCTTTGTTTATTTCTGTTACACGCAATCGTTAGAAGAAACTCTGTGAAATACTGCCTAATGCAAATTTTCTGAAGGAAAATAGGTACCTCAGAACCAAAATTATATTTCTCAGTTACAATATATAATATATATTATTAGAGATTTTTTTTTCATTAAACCTTGAACAGAATTTTTCTCTGATCTTAACAAAACTGCAAAGTACATGGGGGATAAAGGTGCACACTCTCAGGTGTGCATGGAATGACAATATGTTGAAGACCTTATTAGCCTCCATGTCCTTACCCTATGTGCCATCTTGGAAAAAAAATATGCTGAAAGTCAAGAAAATGGCTTACTTGAATATGCCAGGGAGATTTCTAACCAAAATGTCACTGTGTATATCTCTAACACAAGGTAGACCTGGTATTGCAAGAGACAGTAAATGGCAGTAACATTGGTGCACTCTAGGATATGGGCCTGTTCTAAGTGTACATCAAAAACAACAAAGAGAACGAAAATTTGCAGCCTAATTGCATAAAGGATATAGATATATCTATCTATTTATCTATAGATTAGATAGATAGATAGATAGATAGATAGATAGATAGATAGATAGTTATAATAAATACACAATGATACACACACACATACATATATATTATATATAATATAACACTTATAAGCATATACTTATAATACATATATACACATATCCATCTGTTAAACAAATATGATATATGATATTTGTGCACAGCAAGATTTCAGTTTCATAATGATGATCACCTTTACATATAATCAAATGAATCTGACTTTTTTGTCTACTTCAATCTAATTTATATCACTCTTCATATATTAGAAACTCTTGATACATTTTAATAAATATCAGTAATCCTATTGCTGAATATAGAAAGGTTTGTTCCATTTTCTCTTCATTTTTGTCTTGGTTATATTGTTTAATTTCATATCCCATGTTATCTCCTGTTTTAGATTTCCCCCTGGAAATCCCTCATCTGACCACCTCACCTGCCTCCGAACCTGTGCTGTCCCATCAATTCACCCACTCCATTTCTATACTAGAAAATCCTACCGCCTGATTTTACTGGACTTAGGATCAGTTATCTACTTTCTCATTCACCAATGCTATCTCTGTGAGATGTAAACTTTACTGTTGTATAGTAAATTTGATATTGGTAAATGATCATGTCAAGAAAAACTAACTACAATCAAGCAGGATTGGTCCAACAGATTGTATATGTTCAGCAAGTTTACCCCATTCACTAGGTATTATGCCCATTGCAACAAGTTTAAGAAATGTTCCTGACCCAACTAGCAGCTGAAAGAGTCAGATGCAAACACTTGCACCCAACCAATGTCTTGAAGCAGTTGAACACTATTGTTGAATTAACTAAGTTTAAAAGATGGTGAAGAGGAGGGCAGCCCTGTAGAAGGACCAACAGTCTCAATTAACTTGCTCCCCCAAGATGTCTAAAACTCTGGACAACCAAGGAGACAAAATATGCCTGCTGATATGAGGCCTCAAGCACACATACAGAAGAGGATTGCTGGGTGTGTGTTCCATCTGAATAGATGCACCTAATTTTCAAGAGAATGGAAGTTCCAGGGGGTTTAGATTTCTGGTAGTTTAGAGGTGAGGTGTGGAGACATTTTTGTGGAGAGTATGAGGTGTGAAGGTGGTATGGGATGTGGAACAATTGGAGGGTAGATAGGGTGGGGAATAAAATCTGGACTGTAAATAGAAATAATTATAAAGAAAGAAAAAAAAGACAAAAGTTATTGCAATTGCACTGAATTGTGGAATATTAGTGGAGAGTGGTGTGTTCAAGGGTTTTATTTCCTTTTCTCTATAAAAATGCATTCATGGAAAGCAAGTATTAAGATTTTTAAGGATCCAGGACTATTTTGGAAACTGTTCAGAGAATGTTCTGCCAATGCTGAATATCTGAGTTCTGTTCCTCTATCGTCGTCTGCTATTTCATAACTGTTTTTGTGTCCCTTAAACTGCAGTTTGAGTATCAAGACGTTCTTTGCAAACATGACATCTTCAATCCAGTTTCAATGAGTAAAATGTGGATTTTAATGCAGGATGTATTCCTTAAAGGGATGTTTCTGTGGAGACTAACATGAAGAGACATTTTTTTAAATGATGATGCATTTTAGACCAAATTCTCATGCTGTTGATGGATGAATGTGAAGGATTTAGTGTAGCTGCAAACATACACTTATCTTTTTGGAAATGTTATTTTCTAGGATGTAGTAAAATCAAAATGTTGCCTCCATTTTCATCTATTTAGAATTTTCGGAGTCCAGGACCTCAATCTGATCCGGAAAATGAGGCCAGATTATCATAAAAATTGAATACACGATAATATCAGTTTTAACAATTTCTTTCCTAACAAAATGTTAATTGCTTGTTGACATATTTACAAACTTTCTTTATTTTATTCTGTTTTTGTTTACATTCCTTTATCATATTTTTACAGTGGAGTAGTTATCCCAGTCTCAGCCTGCACCCTGACTTCCTCATCACATACCTCTGCCCTCATCAGCAATAGGATATCCACACATCCCAACCCCCACATATTCCCAATGCCTAGGACCTCAACTTTCTCTGGTGTTTAGGTGTGTCTTCTTCCATTGAGGCCAGGTCAGGCAATCCTTTCTGTATATGTGTCAGGGTTTCATATCCGCTGGTGTATGCTGCCTAGTTAGTGGCATATTATCTAAGAGATCTTAGTTGTCCAGAGTAGCTGACAGTGATGTTAGTCATTCTATTGGTCACACTCCTCAGCTTCTTCCAACTAGCTCCTTATTTCAAAAACAGGGTTCCCCAAATTCTGTCAATTGTTGGATAAGATATGTGTATATTTGAAAGCAGAAAAAAAAAGAATGATTTCACCTTAGAATACAGAGCCATATTTTGGAGAACACTGAAAAAAACAGAGAGTATTCTCTCATGAATATGTTCCTACTGGAAATAAGAAAAAGTGTTCTTATTTCATATTTGTTGATTCTTTAGGTTGATTTTTTTCTCTGATACTTTTATTTATAGCCCTATTTGACCTGGGACTTAATTTCTATGCAAGGTCATAGATTCAATTGCCAAATCCAATTTAATTGGAAAATAGCAGGACAGAAATCTTCATGAAAAAAAAATGATGAATAACATTGAAATAAAAATTTGAGAACTTTATTTCTTCCAAAGGAAAAACGAAAGTAAATGAGTAAAGATTTTATGGAGAATGTACATTAGATTGGTGGATAAATATTTCTAGACATCACTGGATGAATAAATGTGAATTATTCCAAAACAAGATAAATGCAGTGTAAGTCAATAATTTAAAGAGATGTACCAAATTAATATTTGACAGTATTCCTGAGCTATGTGTTCAGATATCTGACTTCTATCTGACACCTTGGATAGAATTCAAGTCTGGTCTTATTTCAATGATGTAGATCTTGGGTGTAAAGATGCATCCAAGCATCACTGTACTGGATGCCAAGATTGAGAAGACCTCTACAGCAGCCATGACCATGCCCTTAGTCCTATGTGAGTCATGGAGGAAGGTGACATAAACACTGCAGAATCCTAGCACGACAAAGGTCAGGAACTTGGCTTCATTAAATGTTTCAGGAAAATTCTTTGCCACGAAATCCACAGTGAAGCTTCCAAGGGCAAGGCAGGTCAAGTATCCCAAAATTCAGTAGAATGCAGTAACTGAACCCTTGTTGCACAAAATGATTATCATTATCATCAATATCAACAAATATCAATATCAACAAAAGGAGGAGAACCTGAGAGCCAGATTACCCACAGAATACATTGATATGGAACATATCAGAAGGATGTATTTCATTGAACCTGATAAAAGAAGGTTCCTTAAACCTCTTCCAGGTTCTGTGATTATGAAAGCCAAACTACAATGATTGTTTTGGCAAGCAATGTGGAAACAGACACCATGAATACAATTCCAAAAGTGATTTGTTGTAAGGCTACATTTTTTTCTGTTAGGAAGACCAATGAAGAAAAAGGAGCATGAGAAAATGGAACATGAGTGACATGAGTAGCTGATGAGAAATGTGGAAAGACATAGAAGGAAGGACAGGAAGCAAGTTAGAGAGTAAGAAAGGTTAAAGCTTAGAGAAAGAGGTGAAAGCTTAGAGAGAGTAAGGATTGTAAAAGTTGAGAGAGAGAGAGAGAGAGAGAGAGAGACAGAGACAGAGACAGAGAGACAGAGACAGAGGGAGGGAGGGAGGGAGGGAGGGAGGGAGGGAGGGAGAGAGGGAGGGAGGGAGGGAGAGAGAGAGAGAGAGAAAAGAGAGATAGAGAGAAAGAGAGAAAGAGAGAAAGAGGGAGACACTGAGGTAGGGCCAAGTAGCCTCTCATATATTGGGCTTGCTATCTTGCTGTTGCTAGGTAACTGGAAGGAATCTAACCTGAAGATCAGAAGCTTTGGTCATTTTGTATATAACTTCTAGCCATTACCCTATCCTGAGCAGGGGTGCCTGTGGGTTGGGTAAATTCACCAGGGGCCAGTGTTCCAGAAGTACTGAGGAAATGCCTTCCTTCCCATGTAGGTGAAAATTACGACCCATTAGGTTTCATCAGGTTTAAGGACTTCAGCATGACTGGAGACCAGGCATTTGGTACATAGCCCAATGCCCCAAGCTCAATGATCAAATTTAACTCTAGCATCCAGAGTTTGTGGTTTCTCAGCAAAACAACAGCACAGACGATGTGAGTTTGAAACTCTGGAGACTTCCACCATATGAAATCAAGGCATGGAGGTTGGGTTTGGTAAAATGATCTAGAAGAAATCTGTAAAACAGTGAAAGGACAATTGAAAAGACTCATATGGAAAAGATCAGCAACAGGGAATGCCTCAGGAGACCATCCTTGTATTCATAGCTTCTCAAGACAAAATTCAAATGACCAATAGTACTGGAGGAGAGTCTGTGAATGCATCAGGGAGGGGAGAGTAAGTGTTAGGAGGGAGGGTGAGATAGAGAAAA